>NW_028274823.1:75578503-75881534 GCF_037043125.1 Eumetopias jubatus | reverse complement strand
CTCACCGGTTTAGCGGCTCCGGGCCGCGATGGGGGGCCCGGGCCGGCGCGGGGGGCTGTGCCACTTCCCGGCCCCTCGGTCCTCTGGCGGTCCCCGCGGTCCGGCAGCCGGGGATCCCCCTCGCACTTGTCTGGTCTCCGCCTCGGAACGGGACGTGGACAGCGGTTGTGCGGTGGGTCGGTCCTGCCCGCGGCCCTCCGGCCCGCCCGGCCTCTCCGCCGCCCCCACCCGGGGCCCCTTGGGCTCGGGCCTGCTCCGGCTCGGACGCTGGGCTGCGCGACCCTCTGGGGCGCCGACCCGCTCGGCCGGGCCCGGAGGCCCTCCGGGAGGACAGCCGGCCCCGCGCCGGCCCCCGGGCTTGTTGTGAGTTTCTTCTCTGACAGAAATGGCGTCATTGTCGGAGACGGGAAACTCCGTCGGGTCCCGACAATGGGGACGGGAAGCTGCCGAGCTGTGTAGGTGGCTGGGTTTGCGGGGCTGGCGAGGCCACAGGGAGCCCCTCATCGGCGTTTCGTGTTTCGGAGGCTGACGTCCGCTACGGCTCTTGCTTCGGGGTTCAGGCTTCGCTCGGTTCCCACCGCCTCCGCCAGTGCAGAGGGGTGCCTGTGGTGTTGACCGGGTGTCTTTTGTTTCCCCTCCAGGTGCAGGTGAATCTGGTGTTTTCGAGGGGATCGCGGTCCCGGAATCATCATGAAGGTAAGATTGCTTACAGAAAATGACCTCTGGGGTTCTAGAATTGGGGAAGTGGGGAGGGGGTTGGTCGAGGTCGTGTGTGGGGCCTCCGCGTTTTGCCGAGGAAGGTGTGTTTGGTAGCTTGGAGCCCGAGCCGCTTTCCCGGGAGACGATGGGGGTCAGTGGTGTGGCTCTCTGTCGGCTTTGCTGTGGAGTTGGGGCCACTTATAGGATGTCGCACTGAGCATAATTCTCCCGTATAGAATGTCTCTTTTTGCAGGGTAAGGCAGGAGTAACTGCATGAAATAAAGTGTTTTAAAAGGTAAAACAGAAAAAGCAGGTCAAGTAATCTGACTCTAGAAACTGAACTGTATGGTGGTTCTAGCGATTACACTGATGAAAGAAAATCTCGTTTATTGTGTGAACAGTACTGTGAATTTTTAGCAGAAGACCTATTCGGTTAGCCCTGAAAATAATCTGAATTGAAAGATTTTTAAAGAGGATCTTTGTGATCTTTACACAACTCAGAGATAGCAGTTTTTCCTTGTATTTCCTGGGATTTAGGATTTTATGGTTTATTTTTCTTTGTTGATCCATTTAGTCTGTAAATTGTCAGATGTTGTGATAAAACCAATGTGGATTGATGTGGAAAACCCATGGCCAGGTTCCTTTTAAATGTAAACATGTTAACTGAATGGAGGATAGTGTGTAAAAAGTAGAATTTACTTAATTGGTGGAAGAGATCATGGCAGTGAAAGTATAGGGTTTTTTTTTAGAGACTATGTAATTGAATGCTGTCATTTTTTAATACACTGGAGAATAAAAAGCCTTAGATATCTGGCCTTTCGAGATTCAACTGGTGGAACTTAGAAACTAGAGATATTTTTCATCTATGACAAATTCAGAAGTGCTTAAAAGGGTAGGGTGTGTTCACAAGTATAGAAATGCATAGAATAGTATGTGAAAATGTAAATGTTGTCTACTTTTGATAGTTCTTTTGAATTATTTGAAAACAAGTTTTTTTCTGTTCAGGATCGACTGTTTTTATAGTACTGCAGCTAAATGAAAATTTGTAATGCTTGTGTTTATGGACGAAAGTAAAAGCTGTGACTACTTAAATATGTATCTCCATACAAAGTAATTAAGTTTAGTGTAGTTTTTCTTTTTTTTTTTTAGTTTTTTTTCTTCTTGAGTTTGGGGTGCTGTAAACTACCTGAAACAGTTCATATCTGTTGAATTCGTGTCTCATCTTCATGTAAATGAAAAAAATAATCAGTGATGTTGCAGAAACAGATCCCTTTTGTTAGTCACAGATGCTAGCTATAACTCCTGGGACCTGTGTAAAACAGTGACAAGTGAATTTGTTAGGAAAAACCGTATATCTTCCTTGGTGTTGAGTGAGAATTTCTTAAGTGTTCGGTTGAATAACATATAATAAACTCAGAAGCTGAATAATACAGGATTTAGTTTGTGATAGATACTGCAATCTGTCATAGTTCCCAGTGTACTGCCTGGCATATCTTGGGTACTCCGTTAACGTTTGATTAAAAGAAATGTAGTAAGTTGAAGGTCCTTAAGATTTAACTTTTCTTTTCTTTCCTTTTCTTCTTTTCATTTCCTTTTTTTTTTTTTAACTTGTGTGTTTAAAAAATGAAAGTACGTTGGAAACTTTAGCCTTAAAAGTGTCATAGTATTAGGCAAATGCAAATTTTGGTATCATTTTAGAACTACTGATTTTAAGTGCTTAGCATTTCCATTAACACTGCCTTTTTAAAAAAGGGTACTGTTGATGTTGAAAGGAAGAGTTATTAAATTTCTAATTTTGTACAAGAAGAACTTCCTGTTATTGTATGTATAGTAAGTCTTCTCATTGGGAGTCTGCTGATAATCAGCAGTACTACAAACTTAGTGTATTTTTTTTTATTTTTTTATTGTTAATGTTAATCACCATATATTATATCATTAGTTTTCGATGTAGTGTTCCATGATTCATTGTTTGTGCATAACACCCAGTGCTCCACGCAGAATGTGCCCTCTTTAATACCCATCACCAGGCTAACCCATCCCCCTACCCTCCTCCCCTCTAGAACCCTCAGTTTGTTTTTCAGAGTCCATCGTCTCTCATGGTTCGTCTCCCCCTCTGACTTACTCCCCTTCATTCTTCCCCTCCTGCTATCTTCTTCTTTTTCTTTTTTCTTAACATATGTTGCATTATTTGTTTCAGAAGTACAGATCTGTGATTCAACAGTCTTGCACAATTCACAGCGCTCACCATAGCACATACCCTCCCCAATGTCTGTCACCCAGCCACCCCATCCCTCCCACCCCCCACCACTCCAGCAACCCTCAGTTTGTTTCCTGAGATTAAGAATTCCTCATATCAGTGAGGTCATATGATACATGTCTTTCTCTGATTGACTTATTTCACTCAACATAACACCCTCCAGTTCCATCCACGTCGTTGCAAATGCAAACTTAGCGTATTTCTTATAACTTAATTTCTTACATGGTGAACATTGAGGGGTTGCCCATGATTGGTATTTTGCTTTAACAAATTTGTAATTCAAAAAGTATTTAGTAGTGATTATATTGGGCTCACATTTTCTCTTTTTTTTGTGTGTGTTCCCAGTTTCTAAATTGTAATGACAACAGAGCTATAGAACGATTTATGCTATTTATCAGATCTTACCAAACATACTAGTACTTTGAGGCAAGCTTTTAAGTTTTTATTATCTGTTTTATTAGTCACAAGAAATTTTTAATTTTTATTAAGTGGCAGTGTATTGATGTCATTGAAAGAATGTTTAGTAATACTTTTCTGGTGGTTGCTTTAAAGTCCCAAAATAAAGAAAAATGTATATATTATTTTAAATGTTACGTATTTTAGAAACAATTTTGCTGTGGTTCTTACTTCAAGAGTTTATTTAAATAAAGCCCCTTCACTCACTAGTATATTCTGTCTTGTAATATTTTTGCACAGTGTGTTTTTGAGAAATAGCACTGTAACACAAAAGCAGTTTTATTCTTAACATAGGTCATGATATTGGGCTTACATCGGATCTTTTATAGTTTTTGTAGGTCTTTCAATGTCAGTGATAGCACATTTTCAGGAAATCCTAGATTATTAAAAGTTTGTAAATGATTCCAAGACTAAATTATGTCAGATTCATTTCCTACTTTTTTCTAACTAAAACTGTTTTCCTGCTTATACATCGTGCACATTATTAACATCTCTCATTACATTGCAGTAAATTTTCAAGTGAAGTGGGAGAAGCTGGAGAGGCTGGAGATTTCAGAATCTTTATGGGATAAGTGATTTAGATGGTTGTGCTTAGAATTTTGCAGAGTGGGCTTTTTCAGATATACCATTATCTTCAGTAGTCACTGGCTTTAGAACACATGAAAATAATGGATTGATTACAAATGTCCTTTGCTTCTGTGCATGTTCTCACCCCCTTCTCCTTTCCTCGCACCTTCCTTCCCCCTTTCCTTTCCCTGGCTCCTCCTTTCCGTCTTTCCTTCCCTTCCTTTCTTTCCCCCTTCCTTTTTCTTCACTTGCTTCTTCCCTCTCCCCTCACTCTCTCTACCTCCTTCTTTCCCCCTTCTTTCTTCCTCTTCCCTCTTTCATAAATCATTCATTTAACAACAACCCCACGCATCAGGCAGTGTGGAATGAAGGTGAATAAGCTATCAGATCTGCTCTCAAGGAGCTCACAATTTAGTAGAAGACACAGAAAAACAAAGCAGAACAGCGCATATTGAATTATAAGAGTATTGACCACAGTATACGGTAATTGTGGTAGGGGCTATGGGAGGACAGAAGAGGACATCTAAATCAGAGTCATGGAAAGTTCTCTGGTAGAATTGACATCTAAGCTGAGTGTTAAAGCTTTCATTGGGCAAAGAAGGGTAAAAAAACAGTGAGACAGAAAGGGGACTACATGTTGGAAAATGAAAAAAAACCAAGATAGTGTATTTGGAAACTGTTAGTTCACTGTGCGTAACTTAAAGCACGATGTGTTTGGGGTAGAAATAGGAGGGCAAGGATGGGAGAAGGCTGAGTTAGGCAGTTGAAAATTTTCTTGAACGGTACATAGAACCACTGAAGGTTGTTTGAAAGGAGTAAAGTTGGTAGATTTATACTCTGGAGAGGTGACTTTGGTAGTAGTGTAGTGAATACGCCAAATGGGAGATCTGAGTGGAAGATCTGGAGATTCCAGGTGAGAAGTCCTACTGAGAAGTGAGTAGGGGCTTGAACTAATGCAGTGGGGGTAGATGAGATATCTAGGAAATGGAATTCAGGACCTAGTAACTTGCCCTAGGGTGGGAAGAAGTTTCTGTCTTGGGGCATGAGATTGATATTATTGTCACCTGAAGTATTGTTGGAATTGAAGTAAAGATGTTGTACAGGGTTTTGAGTATTGAAGGGACCTGTAGGATGTCCACATCCTTTAGTTAAAATGTAAGATTAAGAAAGCAAGTAGGATGAAGAGAAATCAGAGGCATGGTTAATTCAGTGTGAATTAACTTTTAACTGTAATATTTGAGAGGATTTTCATCTATAGTGTGGCATATGTATTTTGTCCTATGAATTTGTGGTCTTTTTGATGAACAGGTAATTTTATAAAATACTGACTTGTGTTCTGTGTAAATTGCTAATTCTTTATTGTAATTTTTTAAAAAAGCATGTTGGTTGAGTACCTATTTCACTGAAGAATGTGGTCCTGCTACTTCAGTCTGTGAATTTAGTCACTGAAGAAATGATGGTGTACCCTCCATGTACCAGACATGCTTCTAGGTATTGAGGATACAGCAGTAAACAAAACAAGAGTTCTTCCCCTCATGGAGTTTACTTTAAATTAGGACACACAGATACCAAGCAAAAAAAAAAAGTGGTAAGTGCTGTGAAGTAAAGCAAAATCAGGATAAGAGGTTACAGTGACAGAAGGTGTTAACTTTAGATGAAGTATAATAAAGGGCCTGTTTTTGGAGATGACATGTAAGCGTCATGCGAAACAAGTGATACAGTGAGCCATTCAGTTATCTGGAGGAAGAGTGGTCTAGGCAGAAAATACAAGTGCTAGGGTCCTGGGGAGGAATATATTTGGCCTGTTTGACCGTGGCATACCTTAAGGAACAGGAAGGCCTTTAGAGCTGGAGTGGTAGATGAGGCTAGAGAGATCACAAGGACCAGTTCAGTGTAGGGCCCTGTAGGCCATGGGGAAGGACTTAGAGTAAAACCTGAGTGTATTGGAAGTCATTGACGGGTCTTGAGCAAGAGAGTAAAGTGATCTGATTTACATTTTTAAGCGGTAACTGCTGGTCAGAGACTAGACTGTGGGGGAGCAAGAGTAGAAGGAGGGGCACCAGTGACAAGGCTGCCAAGTTAGTTCTGGTGAGAGATGGTGGTGGACCAGGTGGGAAGGTGGGTGTGTTGCAGGTGGGGATGATAGGATTTGAATGGATTGGATGTGAGGGAAAAGTTCTGCTTCTTGCTGCTACTTATGGTTGACTAGTCTCTCCCCCTCCCCTTTTAAAATATGTTTTCTGTGATTAGTTGGTGGACAGGATTCTTAGGATTGAGTACAGCCAAGAAGGCATTCCCAACTCTTGGCCTTCCCTTATTAGGGAGCCATGAACATTGAGCCGTGAGCATTGAACAGTCCTTTCCATCTTTTTGTGTTGTTTTGTTTTTAAATTTTAGGAAATGAGATAAAAGTCACTCTTTCAAAGTCTACAGTCCAGAGGTGCTTGGGTGGTCAGTCGGTTAAGCGTCCGATTCTTGATTTTGGCTCGGGTCATGATCTCAGGGTCGTGGCATCGAGCCCGGCATCAGGCTCCATGCTCAGCACAGAGGTCTGCTTAAGATTCTTTCTCCCTCTGCTCCTCCCCACACCTGCACACACTCAAGCACTCTCACTCACGTGCTGTCTCTCAGATAAATAAATCTTAAAAAAAAAAAATAAAGTGTACAGGTCAGTACTTAGTATTTTCACAAAATTGTGCATCTGTTCACTACTGTTTAGCTGCAGAATATTTTTGTCTTCCCTACAAGAAACCTGTACCAATTAGCTGTCACTCCTTGTTCTCCTCCTCTGTTCCTCCCCAGGCAGTCACTAATCTACTTTCGGTCTCTAGGGGATTGCCTGTTCTGGACATTTCCTATCAGTGGAATCACACAATATGTGGCCTTTGTACCTGATTTTTTTCACTTAGCATAATATTTTTTTAAGATTTTATTTATTTTTGCGAGAGAGAGCGAGAGAGAGCACGTGTGCGCACGCACAGGGAGGAAGGGCAGAGGGAGAAGCAGACTCCCCACTGAGCAGGGAGCCTGATGTGGGACTCAACCCCAGGACCTTATGGGATCATGACCTGAGCTGAAGGCAGACGCTTAACCAACTGAGCCACCCAGGCACCCTCACTTAGTATAATATTTTCAAGGTTCATTTTGTAGCAGAACTTTATTCCTTTTTATTGGTGAATAATATTTCGTCTGATGTACCACATTTGGCTAATCCACTTATTAGCTGTTGGATATGTGGATAATTTCCACTTTTTGCCTATTATGAATAAATGCTGCTATGAACTTTTGTATGTAAGCTTTTGTGTGAACATGTGTTCAGTTTTCTTGGGTCCTAGGAGTGGATCTTTCTGTTTACAGGGTAGTAATACTATCTTTGGTAACCCTGTTGAGAGCTGAGTGTTTAACTTCAGATACTTTGTGCCATTGTATCACATGGCCACCAAAGATTTGGACATTAGAAAATTCATCCAACATTTACTGAACACTTATGTATTGGTCTCTGTTCTAGCCATTTAGGATATATCAGTGTACAAAACAGAAAGTCCAGGTCCTGTGGATCTTACATTTTAAGGTGGGGGGACAGACAAAGAGGAATAAGCATAATAAGAAATCTAGTTTGTTAGGTGGCAAATAGTATGGAAATAAGAGGGGAGCTGGGTGAGGAGGGTAGGGAATGCGGGGGGTGGGACAGGTTATAGTGTTAAATAAAGTGGTCAGGTAAGTATACTGAGAAGACATTTGTGCAAATACTTGACTGAAGGATGTGAAGGAGTTAGTCTTGTGGCTTGAAAGGCAGCTCAACATGTTCAGTGAACTGCACAGAGGCCAGAGTGGCTGGAGTAGAGTAAGGAAAGAAGAGAACGGGAGGGGTTGGGTCAGACACATGAAGGGGATGCAGGTTCGGGGCAGAGCAGATCAGATCACCTAGGACCTTGACAGCCTTTGGTAAGGATTGTGGTTTTTACTCTGAAAGAATTAGAGTTTTACTCTGATAGAAACTGTAAGTTTTGAGCAGAGGAGTTACGCAGTCTCATTACAGAGTGACAAAGAGTTTCATTATATTTTTAAGGGATCACTGACTGCTATGTTAAAAACAGGCTGAAGGCAAGTTGAGGATAGAATAGAAGCTGACCAGTTAGGAAGCTATTTTAATAATAGCTGTAATGATGATGATGATGGCATGTAGTTAGGAAGCTATTTTAATAATAGCTGTAATGATGATGATGGTGGGATGGGATATTGGCCACCACAGTGAGGGAAGTGAGGAGTGGTCAAAGCCTAGATCTCTTTTGAAGGTAGATCCAACAGGAGTTCTGGTCAGATTGATGGTAGAGGAAGGAGAGTTGAGGAGAACACCAACAAGATTTTTTGCTGAATAATTGAAAAACTGGCATTGAGGATGAAGTTAGGGCTGTGTAATTTTTGGAAATAAGCATTATATTTTATATTTGTGAAAAATGCTAATTGGTGTATTGCTCTGTGAAATATGGCTGTAAAAAAGATACAGGTATGCTATATTAAATTTTTAGTAATAGATTTAAAAGTTAAAACTTTCGTTCTTTTTTTAAAAGTTTTATTTACTTATTTATTTGACAGAGAGAAACACAGCTAGAGAGGGAACAGAAGCAGGGGGAGTGGGAGAGGAGAAGCAGGCTTCGCGCGGAGCAGGGAGCCCGATGCGGGGCTCGATCCCAGGACCCTGGGATCATGACCTGAGCTGAAGGCAGACGCCTAATGACTGAGCCACCCAGGCGCCCCTACAAACTTTTGTTCTTGATGAATTGTTTAAAAATAAGACTCCTCCTGCCTTCCTATTGGTGTCACAGAACAAAGATGTTTCTACACTCATGAAAATTATGATCTAGTATTCTATATGATACTAACAGTAAGCAGTGGAAACCATAGTCCTATTCATCCTTTTGATATTTAAATCTTGTAGATTATAGAAGGTATGGATTTGATAAGGCCTCTAAAGAAAGTATGTCAGTCTTTTTTCTTTTCAGTTGGGCCTCCTTTATACCTAGTGGACATTGAACAAAACAAGCTATATAACTTGCTTTTGTTTCCAACATAATTGAAATATTTCATTTAATTACTTTACATCAAAATAAGACTGTATGCATATTTGTTATCTCTTAAACTTCTAATCGGTATGTTTAACTGAATTTTAAATGAGAACTTTTGTATAAAAATTACTACATTTCTGGGCACCTGGGTGGCTCAGATGGTTAAGCGTCTGCCTTTGGCTCAGGTCAGGATCCCAGGGTCCTGGGATTGAGTCCCGCATCGGGCTCCCTGCTAAGCGGGGAGCCTGCTTCTGCCTCTGCCTCTCTCTCTCTCTCTCTCTCTCTCTGACTCTCATGAATAAATAAATAAAACATTTTAAAAAAATGTAAAAAAAAATTACTACATTTCTGCTTTCAGAAGTACTGCAAATTCTGACATTCAGGTTTTCTATGGAAGATGATGTGTTTCTAGAAATATGATCATTTTCATACTAAGATTCGAGATAGCGTTCAGGTTTGGAGATTATAAAAGTATATGAACAGTTTACTAGAAAATAAAAGGCAGATCTACGGGGGTCAGTTTACAGAGACAGAGAAACCAAACTTCATGTTTAACTTCTGTGCTAATGGTCATATTTTGGCTGGTTAATAGAAGCAAGGGACAAAATAAAAGAAAAGAAAAAAGGGAAAGTTTTAAAATGACACGTTTGAGTATAGTTCCCAGTATTCCTTTTTTTTTTTTTTTTTAAGATTTTGTTTATTTATTTGACAGAGAGAGACAGTGAGAGAGGGAACACAAGCAGGGGGAGTGGGAGAGGGAGAAGCAGGCTTCCTGCAGAGCAGGGAGCCCGATGCGGGGCTTGATCCCAGGACCCTGGGACCATGACTTGAGCCAAAGGCAGACGCTTAATGACTGAGCCACTCAGGCACCCTGTTCCCAGTATTCCTTAATCAATATTTGCTCATACTCTATTGGGAAGGTCCAAGTATGGGCTTCAAGATTGCTGTGAATCTCTCCTCTCCCCAGAGTTATGTGCAAAATTTCATATATCCGTATGCTTTCTTGGGAAGATGAACCATAGCTTTCATCAGCTTCTCAGTGGAACCTGTAATACAGATATTAAGAAACACAGCTGTGTGGTATCACCTGTTCGCTGATATGCTGGTAATCATTTTAATAGGAATAGTTGTTTGTATGTCCTTCTGATCTTATCCTTAAACAGGTAATCAAGTGGTTACTACTTACTTTATTTTCTATTTTTTTTGTTTAGATCACTGTACAATCAGAAAAGTTTTTATTTTTGAAATGTTATCATTTATATGAAATGCATATATAGCTTACAGTATTTGAGTTTTTGAATTTCTGGAATGAATTTGAATTTTTCAGTTATAAATAAATAGCCTTTGATTCATGGAAACATTTCATAAAATAATTTTAAAAGGTTGCTCTAAAAATCTGGCATCCTGGCTTTACTTATGAAACTATTTATTATAGCATCCTGGCTTTACTTATAAAACTATTTATTATAAAAGTTAATGTATGTTTGTTATTACTTTTTCCGCATTCACTTATTTGCCAAATGGGGTCATCCAGAGCAAGGATAATGTCTAACTGAATATCCAGATATACTTAGCTTTAGGATACAGTTAGAGATTATATTACTCTTGCTGGTGTGAGTGTCTTTCCAGCTTAACATTGATGTTGGCAGTCACGCGGTACAGAAGCTGATTCTCTGGACCATTATGATTTATAAGGAGGAAAATCTTACAGAAAATAGTGTGTATCACTTTTTTTTTTAAAGATTTTATTTATTTGAGAGTGAGTGAGAGAGCATGAGTGGGGGGGGAGGGGCAATGGGAGAGGGAGAAGCAGACTCTGCTGAGCAGGGAGCCCGATGCAGGACTCGATCCCAGAACCCTGGGGTCATGACCTGAGCCGAAGGCAGACTCTCAACTGACTGAGCCACCCAGGTGCTCCTATATCAAATGATAAATTTAGCTATAATTAAGAGAATAATAATTCTGTAATAGCTTTATGCTACTAAAGTATGTCACATTATATGTAGTGTATCTTGGGTGGTGGTATGGATACTTTATGTAGACTTATTTAAGCCATTTTCTTCTAATTTATAGAAAAATTTTTGGCAGTATGACTTAGCTCTAGGATATTTGAAGTCCTGTGTCAAGGCTTTGCCAAGGAACAGGTTGCTGTATCCTAATTTGATAATTTGCTGGGCATAATCATTTTGAGAGCATAATCCTAGATACCTGTTTAATAAGTTTTTTTGAAAATCACTTATGTTTTAATCATTTACTTTAATATCAGAAATGAAGATTATAAATTACAAAACTTTGAGCAAGTGGCATTTAAAGAAAAGATTCACTTTATACCGATAGTAAAAAGCTATACTTGAATATGACTATACAAACCATCTTTGTTTAGTTAAAGTGCCCAATAAACAGTGTAAATGATTAAGAGCATATGGCTTGGAAAGAGAGGTCTTGTTCCCAGTACTGTCTCACTCTGTTCTTTACTTGGCTGTTGAAGTTTGGGCAGAGTTATTTATTTTTGCAATGAAAGGAAACATCAGTTTCTTTCTTTCTTTCTTTTTTTTTTTTTTTGCAAAATGGGGATAATAATAGTTGCCTTACAAAGTTGTGTTAAGTACCAAATGAAATATCATTTAAAATGCTTTATACTGCACTTGGCATAGTTCTGAGCAGTCAGTATGTGGTAGCTTTATTATTCCCATAAAAGCCTGTCATGTCTTTTGTAAACTGATAGAGTGCGGATTCTTTAATCAAGACTCCTTGGGATTGAATTGGGACTCTCCTACTTATCCAGGTTGTGGGCAGTTTTCTTAAACCTTCTAAGAAGGCTGGTGCCCTTGCCTAAAATGAGAAACGTTTGTAGTATTTACCTCATGGGGTTATTGGGGATGACTAAATGTAATAACAGGATCTATTACATAGTAAATTCTCAATAAATTGTAGCTATTATTATTAGTTTTGTGGAAAGAATGTGCAAACTCTTGTGAGTTTAAAGTAGACTTTCAGGGTGATATAGTCACTCTAATATTTTTTAATTTAAAAGTTGATTTGGAAGTTTGGTGGAAAAGTTGTAATTTTGTGATTAAGGTTAAAACCTGTTATTTTTGTCTTTATGAATTCCTTAAAAACAAAATTTAGGAGCACCTGGGTGGCTCAGTCAGTTAAGTGTCTGCCTTCAGCTCAGGTCACAATCCCCGGGTCCTGGGAACGAGCCCTGCTCAGTGGGGAGTCTCCCTTCTCCCTCTGCCTGCCATTCCCCCTGCTTGTGCACTTGCTCGCTCTCTTTCTGTCAAATAAATAAAATCTTTAAAAAAAAAAAAAAGACTATTTCATGGAAGGGGAAAACCAGATTTCTTTATTCTAAGAACTCTTTGCTCCCATTTCAAACTTTTATTTTATCCCAGCCCTCCCTTCCTGTTGCAGAAGCTTCTCTTAGTAAATATAATACTTGTCCTCTCTTCTAATTTGCAGCTGGTTTGTCCAGATGGGATTTTTTTCAAGGGAAAAGTAAATTTTACTTCCAAGCCTAGAGGGTTGTTATTGGATTAGGTGAACCACTGGAGATATTTATTTTCTGGGTAAGCATCCACCTCTAGCCTTGCTTATGTAGGGCAAACATTTTTTTCTTCTCTTGATCCGATCACTGTTCTGATGTGGCAGTTAGTCACCTGAAGCTGGTCTGGCATCGGGAGCCTGTGGGGGTGGGGCAAATGAGTGATGGGGCCCTGCCAAGCCTGTCTGGACTCTAGAGAGGAGTAAAAGGAAAGCTGAACAGGCTTGAAGACAAAGGAGCTACTATTGCTGTCAAAGTTTAAATGAGGCAGCTTGTCTTATGCCTGTTTGGGAGTTTTAACATAATGTAGCTTTCCATTTTTTCAATTTTATCTTGATAAGGGTATCTCACCAAAGGACCCATCTCTATTTTATATCTGAATATCCTTCCTGAAAGTCGTCCAGTGATTTTTAAGAAAAGTTGTTTCGTGTCTGAGGGCTTTTGACACTTAGTCACCTAATTTTGCTTTACCTGAACTTGGAGACCTATTTTTCTAAACTAGTTCTATTCCTAGCAAAATTAAATTCATAAGTTTTTAGGGCGCCTGGGTGGCTTAGTTGGTTAAGCATCTGCTTTTGAGTCAGGTCATGATCCCAAGGTCCCAGGATCGAGCCCCATATTGGGCTCCCTGCTTAGAGGGGAGTCTCCTTCTCCCTCTACCTTTCCCCTTGCTCATGCTCAATCTCTCTCTCTCTCTCTCGCTCACTCAAATAAATAAATAAAATATTTTAATAAAAAATAAATTAATAAGTTTTTATTATAAAAGCAATACAAGTTTGCTTGTATCATTTGCTATAAACATTAAAAATTACAGAAATCATACAGTGAATAGTAAAAGTCATTATGTTCCCCAGTCTCACTTCTTGTGGGCAACTTGAGCTAACTAACAGTAGGGTATATATTCTTCCATACCTTTTTCTTTGCACATATATATTTACAAAAGAGGATTTATTTTGTTATGCTTGGTTTTTCAAAAATGGGCTCGTACTATAAGTATCGTTCTGTGACTTTTAAACTGTCTTTGTGCATTAGTACATAATAGAGCTTTGTCACTCTTTTTTGATGGCTTTAGCAAGATTTTATTTGCATTCGATATGCTCTTTTCTCTACCACCAAATGATTCGTATAGGGCACCACTATGTTTCTTTAGCCTTAAGTTTTGGCAAGTGTGTAGAATCCTCCTTTATAGCAGTACTTAGCATTCAGTAAGTAATCAGTAAGTATTGTTAATTTATTTGAATATGTAGTACTGCTAGGTGGTGAATAGTCCCAGTCGTCTGTAGCATTTATGACAGCCCCTCATGGCCCTATGGATTATTATTACAGCGACTAACCAATAATGAAATTGTATTGCATGAGATTGCTATTAAAAGGTAAGGTGGGAAGTTAGTGAGGGAGCATCCCTGTGCTATATGGCTGCTGCTAGAGAAGCTAAGGCTATTATTCTTGGGATCCCTAGTAGCATTTATTAGAAAGGTTAATTTTAGGGGCGCCTGGGTGGCTCAGTTGGTTAAGCGACTGCCTTCGGCTCAGGTCATGATCCTGGAGTCCCGGGATCGAGTCCCGCATCGGGCTCCCTGCTCAGCAGGGAGTCTGCTTCTCCCTCTCACCCTCCCCCCCCATGCTGTCTCTCTGTATCTCATTCTCTTTATCAAATAAATAAAATCTTAAAAAAAAAAAAGAAAGGTTAATTTTAGGACATACTACTGTAGGCATTGACCCCCACAGATGCTTCAGGTTAGAGTATGTGGTTTAGAAAGGATTTTTAAACACTAGCGTTATAATGTTTTTAAACGGCACGTTATGTTTTTAAAGTTTCATAGTCGTTATTTCTTATAATATCCCTTTGAGGTAGGTCAGCAGCATTTTTCCTTTATGGTCAGAGAAGCAGATGCAGATGTAGAGTGATTTGCCCACAGGCACACATTAAACTGATGGCAGAATCTGTTCTCTTGTTAGTAAACTGAACCATGCTGCTTCTCTGCTAGTTATAAATGAGTAATAAAGTTGTTTCCATTTAGTGACCTTTTGATGGCTTTATGGAATAGTGAATGTAGTTTAGAAACCTTTTACTTACTTTCTTTATTGAAAGAAAATCCTTATAAAGTGGGAATTTACCTGTATCATAGTATTAAATATTTTATGTAAGTTTATCCTATTCTTTTAAAAATAGAAAAAAATCATAGGAAAACATATTAAAATGAACTACAGTGGACTTAGTTCTTTTGGGAGAACCTTTACTGGCTTGAAAATTAGTATTGTAAATTAGAGGAAAATGGTACAAGGCTTTGAAGAGTTAATATTTTATAGTAGAAGAAAAATGAATCCTCAGGTTATATTGCCAAGTAATTTTGAGTGGAAACAGTTGTGACCTATAGAGCTAGAAGAGACTTTCAAAGATCGTTTGGCTCTGTGGATTTAGACCCCAGCTATTGTAGCAAGTGACAAAATGGGTTACTTAGACTAAAAAAACTACAGTCTGGGCGGCATCCCTTAAGTTCTAAGTTTTCTTGTCCATTGGAAACGTTCTCTATTTACTTGTTTGGACTTGATTCTGTTTTTCCATTCCCTCTCCCCCAGTATAATAATAATTACTATTTTTTCCTATATGCAGGCTTTTTTCTTTCCAGTTGAAAATAATTTTTTTTAAGATTTTTATTTATTTATTTGACAGAGAGACAGGAAGAGAGGGAACACAAGCAGGGGGAGTGGGAGAGGGAGAAGCAGGCTTCCCGCAGAGCAGGGAGCCCGACGTGGGGCTTGATCCCAGGACCCTGGGATCATGACCTGAGCTGAAGGCAGACTCTTTTTTTCTTTTTTTAAAAAGATTTTATTTATTTATTTGAGAGAGAGAGAATGAGAGACAGAGAGCATCTAGAGGGAAGAGGGTCAGAGGGAGAAGCAGACTCCCTGCTAAGCAGGGAGCCCGATGCGGGACTTGATCCCGGGACTCCAGCATCATGACCTGAGCCGAAGGCAGTTGCTTAACCAACTGAGCCACCCAGGTGCCCCTCCAGTTGAAAAGAATTCTAACTGTAATCTTGTGTTGATAGAGGGAGATCGTGGGGAAGTTTTCAAATAATAGGCAACTATTGTAAAGAGATTTAATTGAAGGGATCATAGAGAGCCAGAAAATTATATATTCAGTTTTGGAGTGTTAAGACAGATGCTTTGACATGAGTTACAAGTCTGTGATAATAAGTAATGGTTAATCCTTATGTACTTTGGTAATTAGCACGATCCTGTATTTTAATAAACATGCAATTTCTAAATACATTTTTTACTCCTATAGACGTATCCCATTTATCCCAGAGTCAAGCTGTCATCAGTTTTATCTTGTTTTGAAATAGTATTACAATATTTATCACACAACCTCTGCCCTCATCATGTTCTTTATGACATCATCAAATTCATCATTATTATTATTATCATGGTAATTTTGCTACTACTTATTTATTTATTTATTTATTTTTTATTTTTTATTTTTATTTTTTATTTTTTATTTTTATTTATTTATTTTTTAACAGAGAGAGGGAACACAAGCAGGGAGAGTGGGAGAGGGAGAAGCAGGCTTCCCGCCGAGCAGGGAGCCCGATGTGGGACTCGATCCCAGGACCCTGGGATCATGACCTGAGCCGAAGGCAGACGCTTAACGACTGAGGCACCCAGGCGCCCTCTACTACTTATTTAGTGCTTAATATGTGTCAGACATTTTCTACATTTTCTTTATTTTTTATTTTTGTTTTTTTTTAAGATTTTATTTATTTATTTGACAGAGAGAGAGATAGCGAGGGGGGGAACAAGAACACAAGCAGGGGGAGTGGGAGAGGGAGAAGCAGGCTTCCTGCGGAGCAGGGAGCCCGATGTGGGACTCGATCCCAGGACGCTGGGATTGTGCCCTGAGCTGAAGGCAGATGCTTAATGACTGAGCCACCCAGGCGCCCGACATTTTCTACATTTTAAAATGTAATTCTCAAAAAAATGCTGAGAGGTACGTATGAATATCCCTGTTTTGCAGATGAAAAAAGTAAGGCTGAGGAGATTATGTAATTGACCTAAGTAAATTCATGCCACTAGTTAAGTGATAGAGCTAGGTTTTAAACCTAAGCTACTCCCAAGTCAGAGCTCTTTCCAATACTCATACTGTTCTGCCTCTCATTTAACATACGTGTCTTTACTTAGATGTCTAGTTTGCTTAGTCCAGAGATGATTTAGAAGTATCCAGTTCTTTATGAGTTGTGAGTGTGTGTGTGTGTGTTTATGTTTATATGTATATATAAGGGTCTTGGGCGAGGGATTTTGTTTTTTGTGTTTTTCTTAAAGATTTTATTTATTTGACAGAGAGATATAGCGAGAGAGGGAACACAAGCAGGGGGAGTGGGAGAGGGAGAGAAGCAGGCTTCCCGCGGAGCAGGGAGCCTGATGCGGAGCTTGATCCCAGGACTCTGGGATCATGACCTGAGCCGAAGGCAGACGCCCAACGACTGAGCCACCCAGGCGCCCTTGGGTGAGCGATTTTGAAATGGGCACAGTGAGCGCTGGGATTACTGAAGGAAGAGAAAAGGGAGATACTTTAAAAACTAAGACACATGAATGTATTCTCATTTAGTAATCCTTTCTGTTTTCACATGTGGACTTAAACTGTCAGGTTTTAATAAGTTCTATTTCTTTTTTAAGTTTTTATTTTTAAGTAATCTCTACACCCAACATGGGGCTCAAACCCACAACCATGAGATCAAGAGTTGCACGCTCTGCCACCTGAGCCAGCCAGATGCCCCTGTTCCTTCTCTTTATGGAACAAGGGAAGCACAAGAATTTAGAAAGGTCCATTAAATTTTCATAAAAAGTAGGGTTGTATTCTGGAAAGTATAAATTTCACTTATTAAAAAAATTTACTTCTGGAGTGCCTGGGTGGCTCAGTTGGTTAAGTGTCTGCCTTTGTCTCAGGTCATGGTCCCAGGGCCCTAGGATCAAGCCCCGCATTGGGCTCCCTGCTCCGTGGGAAGCCTACTTCTCCCTCTCCCACTCCCCCTGCTCATGTTCCCTCTCTCGCTGTCCCTCTTTCTCTCTGTCAATTAAATAAAGAAATAAAATCTTAAAAAAAATAAATAACAAAATTAACTTCTGTGGAATACTTTATTCTTTCTTGGTACTGGGCAAATAAGTTGCTGTTATATTTTTAAAGTATATTTTAAAATTTAGGATTAATCACTATTTACTTTTCTTTAAGAATCAAGAAACTTTTATGTAAGAGTATACAGATTTAGGTTCCGTGTATTTGTTTCCTATTGCTGCTGTAACAAGTTGCCACAAATTTGTGGCTTAGAACAACACAAGCTTATTATTTTGCAGTTCTGGAGGTCAGAAGGCAGAAACGGGTGTTGCTGGACTGCATTCCATCTGCAGGCCGGATGGGAAATGTTTCTCTGCTGTCTCCAGCCTTTGGAGGCTGTACACATACATTCCTTTGCTCCTGACCTATCCTCTATCTTCAAATCTCTGACTGACCCTACTCTTTCACTTTTTTAAGACCCCTGTGATTTCGTTGGGCCTGTCCAAATAATCCAGGATAATCTTCCCATTTCAAGGTCAGTTGATTAGCAACCTTAATTCCATCTGCAGCCCTAATTCTCCCTTGCTATTTGGCAACATTTTCACAGATTCTGGGGATTAGGGTACAGACATCTCTGGGGAGACCATTACTCAGCCTACCACGGGCTCGTTAGTTTAGCGCACTCCTTTAGCCTTTTAGGCTTTTCTATAAAATGAGATTTGTATTTATTGTTTACCACAAAGGAATTTCATGAAAATGGGAATTCTCTGCCAGTACAGGCACATCATGCATAGAATACATTCAGAATTAATAACAGATGTTTACTGGTTGATCTTTACCGTTTCTGTTGGGTAGATGCTTGGGGATAGGAACCAGTGGGCTTGGTAAACTCTGGTCTGAATACTAGAGTTAAGTTTGGCCTCTAGAAGCAGAACAAAATGTCAGTGACTCAGACACTTCCCAGAGAGTGAAGCTTCACTGCTGTTGTTTACCTTTTTTTTTAAAGTAGGCTCCATGCCCAGTGTGGAGTCCAACTCGGGGCTTGAACTCACAACCCTCAGATCAAGACCTGAGCTGAGATCAAGAGTCGGACAGATGTTTAACCAACTGAGCCAGCCAGGCACCCCTGTTGTTTCCTTTTAATTTGACTCTTATGTGACTTTTTGTTTTAGAATTTGATCTTTCCAGACCTTTGTCTGTTGAGGATGGTGAAGCACAATGTTGAAAAAATGGATGAATGCTTAACTCTGATTTTTTTAAAAAAGTTTTATTTATTTAAATAATCTCTACACCCAACATGGGACTCAAACTAATGACCCCGAGATCAAGAGTCACACACTCCTCTGACTGAGCCAGCCAGGGGCCCCTTAACTCTCATCTTTTATGATTTGAGTCTGTTTTAGTCTAAAAGATAACATTTTTTAAGCAGTAGGCTTTTCCACTTACTGTGATTTTTCAAAGGACTGGTATGACAGTAATTAAGGAGGGCTTTGAGGGATGCCTGGGTGGCTCAGTTGGTTAAGCGTCTGCTTTTGGCTCAGGTCATGATCCCGGGGTGCTGGAATCGAGCCCCACCCCTGGGATGGAGCCCCTGAGCAGAGAGCCTGCTGCTCCCTCACCCTCTGCCCTTCCCTGCCACTTGTGCTCACACTCTCTCTAGCACTCTTTTTTTTTTCTCTCTCTCAAATAAATCTTTAAAAAAGGTGGGGGGGGACTCTGAGTAGTAGGCAGTTTCAAATCACTATTGCTTATGATTATTTTGTGTGTGCCTAGTTGTTATTCTTGTTTGAATATCCCAAGGTAATCTTGGAGGATTTCTGTTTTTAATGTTTCATTTGTTAATTTTTCTTAGAGCCACCTTCTTACTTTGTTGACTTAAAGTCTTTCAGTGCTCAAAACTGAGGTGCTGTGTGGCAAGGTTAGAGAGTGGAGTAGAGGGTGGAAGTGACTATGCACCTCGGGGGCAATATCTTTAATGATGTAAAATTCAGGAATATAAGCTTAGGGTTGGAGATAGAAGAGCCTCGGTGGTTAAGAATATAACCCTTCAAACCAGACTGAGACTGAATTCTAATCCTCTCACCATTGGCAAATGGTGATTGTGCTTGCTCTTGCTCTCTCTGTCCAGTAAATAAATAAAATCTTTAAAAATAAATAAATAAGCAAAATAAAAAGTATCCCCCAAAAGATCCTGGTATAAAATTAGATCATGTATCAATAATAAAATCAACACATTCTTTAAGTCAAATGAGATAAAAGGTAAATGTACAAAGTTTAGTATCTAAATGTAATTTTAACAACCAAAACTGTACCCTGGCACATGACAGATAATATCTATAGACTATTTAAGTGTATTTTATGGGGTAGTGGCAGAGGGAGAGGGAGAAGCAGGCTCCCCGCTGAGCAGGGAGCCCATCCTTGGATCATGACCTGAGCTGAGGGCAGTCACTTAACCAACTGAGCCACTTAGGCGCCTCTGGGGGATACTTTTTCTAATCCTCTCACCTTGGGCAAATGACTTAAGCTTCTCTGATTCTTAATTTAAAATTTCTGAAATGAGGATAAAGAAAAAAACCGACCTTCTACTTTGGAGAAATTGAGTGACGTACTCCATGTAAAGCATTTAGCGTGGTGTCTAATATTACTGAGCAACAGCTGTTATAATTACTACTATTAATAATGATAAGTAGAAGGAATAAATAGTGGGCAAGTATTCAGATGTTAGAGTGTATTGTTTGGAACAGCATTATCAGCTGTGTGATGGGAGCTATGTGAAATTTTAAGTTTTCTAGTAGTGGCATTAAAAAACAGGAAAATTCACTTTAATATTTAGCCTGGCATATCCAAAATATTGTTATTATTTATTTATTTGACAGAGAGAGACGCAGCAGGAGAGGCAACACAAGCAGGGGGAGTGGGAGAGGGAGAAGCAGGCTTCCCGCGGAGCAGGGAGCCCAAGGCCAGGCTCGATCCCAGGACCCCGGGATCGTGACCTGAGCCGAACGCAGACGCTTAATGACTGAGCCACCCAGGCGCCCAAAATATTGTTATTTTAACATGTAATCAGTAGAAAATTACTAGTGAGATTTTTACCTTTTTTCCCCCCACACTATGTCTTTGAAATTTGGTGTGTATTTCACACCTACAGCACATCTTAATTTGGACACTAATTTTCGTTGGAAATACTTGATCTATAATTGCAGCTCATAAAATTTACAGTTGAAAAAGTAGATTCATATATCCAGGTTGTTCTAAACATTCATAAAAGTTTTCCAATAACTGAATTGAACATTAGTTTTTAAGTTAAAATTAAATAAAGTTAAAAATTCAGTTCCTCTGTAGCCACATTTCAGGTACACCTGTGGCTGGTGGCTCCTCATCTGACATCACAGGATGTCCCTGTGTGCCTGTGTTCTCCATGGCTCTTCTCAGAATTATGTTATGGTGATTACATTAAAAACTTTTTTTTTTTTAAATACTCTTGCTAAAATACATTTAAATAGTCTGTAGATATTATCTGTCACGTGCCAGGTACTTTTTTGGTTGTTAAAATTGTGTTTAGATACTAAACTTTGTACATTCACATGTAATGTAAATGCATTGATTTTATTGTTGATACATAATTTGATTTTACACCAGGATCTTTTGGGGGGATACATTTTATTTTTTTTATTTTTAAAGATTTTATTTATTTGAGAGAGAGAGCAAGAGCAAGCACAAGCAGGGGTAGTGGCAGAGGGAGAGGGAGAAGCAGGCTCCCCACTGAGCAGGGAGCCCATCCTTGGATCATGTCCTGAGCTGAAGGCAGTCACTTAACCAACTGAGCCACCCAGGCGCCCCTGGGGGATACTTTTTAAAGGGAAACTTAACATTTTAGCAGTTTAAGTTTCAGGATTTATTTCCTTGTTTAATATTTGTATTTAAATTGAAACAAAAACTTGGAGACCACAGTATACTCTAGATAGCCTGTACACTAAATAAATAAAAGCTTAAAAAAAAAAAGATACTGTAGATGAAACTTCTGTGTAAAGGAAGCACTAGAGATTAAAAATACCTTTAAAAATATTTAAAATAATGATATGAAGGGAAGGAAAAGAACTTTTATCACTGAAGGAAAACACTTATTTAAAATGTATTGTGGCTATTTCTTTTCTTCTCCTGAAAGGCATCTTTAATGTAGAACAAACTATAGTGGTGCCTGAGTGGCTCAGTCACTTGGGATGCTGACTCTTGATTTTGGCTCGGGTGGTGGTCTTGGGGACATGGGATAGATCCCTGAGCTCTGGAGTCCGCTTGAGATTCTTTCCCTCTCTCTCTGCCCCTCCCTGTGCTTGTGTTCGTGTGCAAATAAATAAATTTTTTTTTTTAAAGAACAAACTATAGTAATAGAAGCAGTAATAAAAAATGACAGCCGTTGTTTACTGAGTATTTGTATGTATTATGTCTTCTTCTAAACACAGATATCTCATTTAATCTTCACACAACACTGTGAGATAGATACTTTTATTATTCCTATTTACAGATAAGAAGAAAACAGTAGAGCATGGATTTGAACTTCACCCAGCTCCAGATCTTGCCTTCTTAGCAACCACACCACCTCCTTATTAGTTTCTGGATAGAGTGAAAAAGCAAAGGAAAGAGTATTTTTTTCCCTCCTAGTAGTTTTTCTGGGATTCTCTAATGGGGGAGCTGGAGTGGAGTGATGTGGAAGGAAGGGGAGCACTGTATTTAACCATTCATTTGGGTTTTTAAGAACAGGACTAAATATTTAAATTCTTCTGGGACAATAAAGGCACGTTTTTTTCTACTCCCAGATTCTTTAGAATCCCTCACAGTTTTTAAATATATGATATAAAGACTTTCTGCTGGTCGTAAATGAAACCTTAGAATTCCTTCCCACGATAGTGCCTTAGGCAGCTATCACATATGGGTAAGATTTAGGAATTCAAACTGGTGTAGACCAGCCTCCTCATTTGATTTCTTGACTGATAAACCAGTGTTCCTTTCCATTGTATTCCATTGTATTTCAGAGAACAGGTCCATCTACTTCTAAACCAGTGCCAAGCCAGTGTCTACAGTGATGGGCAAGAAGCATTTCTATGAGTAATTATTTCCTTGATGAATTAGTGTCTGGTGTTAATTTTGACTAGGCTGAACTCTCAGCAGTTGTTAGTTGTTGTTAGCACATTAAACATTTGGATAATTTAAAAAACATAGTTTATCCCCTCGAAAAACACTAACAAGTATTTAATGAATATGAACTTGGATTAGGTTCAAACTTTAAGGTGACTCTAGAATGTACAATGAGAGACTTAAAAGTCTGCAGGGTTTTTTTGTTTTGTTTTTTAAAGCAAGCTCTGCACCCAGTGTGGGGCTTGAACTCACAACTCAGATCAAGTTATCTGCTCCACTGACGGGGCCCGCCAGGTAGGACTGTGGTTTTTAATGAATGAAATGCCTCTGTGTGTGGATCAAGCCAGCTTTTATGGCAAACGTTAACTGTGGTTTAGTTCCCCATCTCCACACCACTGAAGTTATAACTTAAATTGCCCTGATTGCAGTTTTAGCTGTGATTAAGTGTTGGTAAAACAGATGTAGGGTCCTATGGGCGCCTGGGTGGCTCAGTTGGTTAAGCGACTGCCTTCGGCTCAGGTCATGATCCTGGAGTCCTGGGATCGAGTCCCACATCAGGATCCCTGCTGAGCAGGGCGTCTGCTTCTCCCTCTGAGCGTCTTCCCTCTCATGCTCTCTATCTCTCATTCTCTCTCTCTCAAATAAATAAAATCTTAAAAAAAAAAAAGATGTAGGGTCCTAAGCACAGTGAAGATCTCAAGTAAAACTGAAGTGAAATGAAGCCATATACTATGTAAGGACCAGTCTGCTAAATAAATATTTAACCAGTCTGTGGGTAGGTACAATGACTGTTAATAATGCAAGTAGTAATTTTTGTATAGATTTAATATATAGTAATTGGTTTGTATTATTTGAAACGTTATAGTTTTTTTAATTTGTAGAAAATTCCATGATATTCAAATTCTGGAGACTTCAAGTGATAAAAATAGATGATTAGAGATGAATATACTTTAATATGACAAATATGCTGGTGATAACAGCTTTAAAAATTTATTATGGAAATTTAAAACATACAAAATTGAGGTTCAGTGAATTTTCACATACTTATCACCTAGCTTCAGCACTGTTCACATTTTGTCGTTCTAGTTTTATCTGTTTCACTCTGCTGCTCCTTCTCTCCCCTACCCCTCACTGTGTAGCATTTTAAAGCAAATCTAACGTATCATTTCACCCATCATTTCACTCCTCTCTTTTTCCAGAGCATAATCACAATGCCATTGTCACAACTAATAATGTTAACAATAATTCCTAATGCCATCCTGTAGTTAGAACATGTTCAGATTTCTCTGATTGTCTCACATATATGTCTTTTACAATTGGATTCCTTACATTAGGATCCAAATAAGGTCCTCACATTGCAATTGAAAGATAGGTCTCTTAAGCCCAGTCTCTTATTCTATAAAGTCTCCTCTGTTTTCATGCCATTTATATAATGGCGTAATATATATAATAAGGAACCATATTATTTAACCTGTAGAATTTCCTAAAATCAGAGTATAGCTCATTACGTCTGTGTGGTTTTGTTTAACCCCTTTATTTCTTGTAAACTGGTAATTCTAGGGACTTTTTTTGATGAGCATACTCCTAAAAGGTGTTGTATTTCTATTATGTATCATCAGGAGGCATATAATGTTAGGTTGATTCATTTTTTTTTTTTTTTTAGTATTACTAAGATTGGTCAGTGGTTTTAGGTGTTGTAAGCCTTACCTATTTGTTACAAAGTTCATGTTAACTTTCACTCAGTGGTTTTAGCAGCCACTAATGATTGTTGCCTGCCCATTGTGTAAGGACTGCAAAATGATTTTATAATTAGATCACTCTTACTGCATTTGTTACTTGAAATTCTATGTAATGACTCTAAAATACAAAAATACAGACTAAATGACTATTTTCCCTTCACTTTGCTGGTTTTTAGAATAATTAGTAGGTGCCCTTCTAAAATAACCAATGAAGCTTTTTGGTTTTTGTTTTAGGGTTTTTTTTTAAATGTTTTCTATGTGTTTTAATTCATTGTGGTTGCTGTTTGACATTTCAGCGCCAGTTGGAGTCCTTTCAGATGGATTCTGTGTTCTTTTGAATATGATCCTGTTAGTTTTTGATAACTTCCTTACTTGCTGGCACAAGGGATCTTGGGTTTGTCATGTACATTGCCTGCTCCAGGTCTGAAATCAGATTTTTCCTGGAGGAGCCCTGGTTTCCTCAAGTGGGAAATGGTTTTTAGAGATCACAATCAGGGTGTTAGGGGTGTTCACTGCTACTGGTTCTTTTATTGCTTCTAGGCTTTTTTAGTGTTTATACCCAGAAAATAAGGTTTTTGGTTTTGGTTTTGGTTTGTTTGCTTTTTTTTTTTTAATTTTATTTTTGAGCCATTTCTACACCCAACGTGGGGCTTGAACTTACAACCCTGAGATCAAGAGTTGCATGCTCTACTAACTGAGCCAGCCAGGTGCCCTTGTTTGCTTGTTTTTAAAGAGAAAAATAAATAATGACTTTATGCTGATATTTCTAATTCCCATGAACAATTAGAGTTTTGATTTGACTTACATTTGTATTTTTCAAATTTTATGCTAAAAATCTTGGTTCCTAATAACGTTAACATATGTTACATATAACATACATATGTTTTGAAATAACAATATCAGTCTTATTAGTAATGCTAAGACTAATTGATGCAATTTAATATTCCTTTGTGGGGGCAACTGGGAGGCTAGTTGGTTAAGCATCGGACTCTTGATTTTGACTCAGGTCATGATCACCGGGTTGTGGGATCAATCCCCATGCTGGGCGTGGAGCCTGCTTGAGATTCTCTTTCTTTCTCTGCCCCTTGCCCCTGCCTGTGTGTGCTCTCTCTCCAAAAAATAAAAATAAATAAATAAAAAGAAAAAAGATTCCTTTGTGGGTTTTTTTTTTTTTTTGTCCTTAGGCTGTATTCCACTGAGGAATATAAGAACAGAAGACTTACTTTATTTTACTTTTTAATTTATTCTTTTAAGCAAACTCTGTGCCCAACGTGGGGTTTGAACTCACAACCCTGAAATCAAGAGTCTCATGGTCTTCTGACTGAACCAGCCAGGCACCCCAGAATACCTATTTTACTTTATCTTATTTATTCATTTTTAAAGATTTTATTTATTTATTCATGAGAGACAGAGACAGAGACAGAGAGGCAGAGGCAGAGGGAGAAGCAGGCTCCCCGTGGAGCAGGGAGCCCGATGCAGGACTTGATCCCATGACCCTGGGATCACGACCTGAGCCGAAGGCAGATGCTCAACTGACTGAACCACCCAGGTACCCCCAGAATACTCATTTTAAAGTGACTTGATATCATTGTTTCTATGTGCTTATCCTCCCACCTTAAGAAACGGTTCATTTCAGTTTGTTTTTGATTTTTTGAGATTACTATGTTTTTTCCTTTTTAATTTTTTTTTTTAAACTAGGCTCTATGCCCAACATGGGGCTTGTATTCATGACCTTGAAATTAAGAGTTCATGCTCTATCATATGAGCTAACCAGGTGCCCCTCCTTTTTTTTTTTGACGTAAATATTTACATGTTTTCAAATGTTGGGGCATTTTTAAAAAGATGCTGGTGGTTGGCATATCATTATTCTCATATTCTGTCACTAAAGAAGTATTTTACTATACAGTAAATTTTTTGTTTTTTACTATATTTGTATTTCACTATATTAAATGCATTAATATTCTATTGTATAATTAATTATACTGTTATGTTAACATAATTACTGTACAAATTATATAGTTATATGAATATATAATTATATTTCTAAATATTTACTATATTTATTTTGATTTTTAAATTTTTACTATACAGGGTGCCTGGGTGGCTCAGATGGTTAAATTTTTACTATACAGTAATTTTTTATTTAATATCTAACTTATGCTTGCATGAGTTCTTTAAGGTTCAAATTTAAAAGTCCAGTATAAATTTTTCAAGTCATCAAATGGTTGTTAGATGGCAGTAAATAGTTCTTGTTTATCTTGCTTTTTATTTTAAAGATTTATTTGTTTTCGGGAGCGTACATGGAGGAGAGGCAGAGGGAGAGAGAGAGAGAGAGAGAGAGAGAGAGAAAGAATCTCAAGCAGACTCCCACTGAGTATGGAACCCCACACAGAGCTTGAGCTCACCAGTCTGAGATCATGACCTGAGTGGAAATCAAGTACGATGCTTAACTGACTGAGCCATCCAGGTGCCCCTCTATATTGCTTTTTAATTTAGACTATTTTACTTGGTTTTGAACATATTACATGCCATTAGAAGGCAGATGGAACTATTATTGCTTAAAAGTTGTGATATCTGCAGATACACAATAAATATTTCCTGTAATTCCTTTCTCCCATCAGTTAATAGCTGTATAAAGATGTTTTGCAGGGGATGCCTGGTTAGCTCAGTCAGTTGAGCGGCAGACTTTTGATTTCAGCTCAGATCATGATCTCAGGGTCCTGGGATTGAGCCCTGTGTCAGGCTCTTGCTCAGCGTGGAGTCTGCTTCTCCGTCTCCCTCTGCTCTTCCCCCTACTTGCTCTCTTGTTTTCTTTCTCAGTTTTGCAGGCTAATATATTGAAATTATGACAGAGAGTCAGACTTCAGAGATTATATGGCTCAAATTTGCCAGAGTAGGCCCTTTTCTACTGGAGGAGATTTGTCGTAGGTATAGTCTTACTTAATGCCGGTCTACCACGGAAATGTTAAAATCAGCTCTTGAGTAGGTAGGTGGTGATAAACTTGCTGTACTGCTGTGTTGGGTTGCTAGACTTTATTTGGCCCCATCTTCTTTCATCCTTTCTCTTTTTCTCTTTTCTTTCAGTATCTGTGCTTTTTAGAATATGCTGTGTGATAAAACCCCAGTGTACTTACTTAGGTTTAGGCAGTGGTTTGCTTAGGTTTGTACTATCTAGGTAAGTCAGATGTTTTACCTCAGAGATTACTGATTTTGTTTTTATCAATTCTTACTGGTTTAATTTAGTTAAGGGGTATAGATGGTATGTAGATGGTCTTTTTAAAAAACATTTTACTGAGAAAAGCATTAATTGTTAATGTTAGGATGATTGCAAACATATCAAATATATAATGAAAAGTGAAAGCAAACATGTTAGAGGATATATTTATATTGTTGAAGTCCAAATGTCTGTTTTTTTTTTAAAGATTTTATTTATTTGAGAGGGAGAGAGCGAGCGAGAGAGAGAGAGCATGAGTGGGGTGAAGAGCAGAGGGAGAAGCAGACTCCCTGCTGAGCAAGGAGCCCGATGCGGGACTCGATCCCAGGACCCTGGGATCATGACCTGAGCCGAAGGCAGATGCTTAACTGACTGAGCCACCCAGATGCCCCCAAATGTCTTTTTTTAATTTAATTTTTCAAGTGGTTAGAATACTTACATGGCTGAAAAGTTAAAAACATGTAAAGGAATGTAGTAAAAAACCTTTCGTTCACTTTTTCTCTCCACTCCTTGAGTTTCCCTTCTTTCCACGGGTACCCACTGTTGTTTCTTGTGTATCATTCCAGTGTTGCTTATGCATAGAAAAGCAGACACAAATTTGCCTTCTTTCTTTCTTTTTTATTTATTTATAAATTTATATTTTTTAGTAATTTCTACACTCGCCATGGGGCTCAAACTCATAACCCAGAGATCAAGAATTGCATGCTCTTCTGACTGAGCCAGCCAGGCGCCCCATTTATCTTCAATTTTTATTTGTTTGTTTGTTTATTAAAAGATTTTATTTATTTCTAGAGAGAGAGTTGGGGGAGGGGCAGAGGGAGAGAGAGAGAGAGAATCTCAAGCAGACTCCCCTCTGAGGGAGTCTCTACTTGATCTCACGACCCTGAGATCATGACTTGAGCTGAAATCGAGCCGGACGTTTAACCAACTGAGTCACCCAGGTGCCCCTACCTTGGATTTTTAAATCATACATTTCGTTCTGCACTTTTCAACTTTGTTGCTTGGCACATCTGGGAGATGTTTTCATATAAAGGTGAATAGAGAATGCCCTCATTTGTGGGTTTTTTTTTTAAACAACTTTATTGAGGTATGATTTTTACACCAACATATTAAACCATAATGAATGTAAAAATCAATGATTTTTAAGTAAATGTATAGTGTTATGCATCCATTATCACAATCCAATTTTAGAACACATTTTTATCTTCCCTAAAAAGTTCCCTCCTGTCCATCTGTAGTCAGTCCTCACTCTCACCTTCTGCCCTAAACAAGCCCAAATTTCCTCATTTATTTTTTCAGCTCTGTATTGGTCAGTTTTATGGATGTAATATCACTTATTTAACCACTCCTCCATTTTTGGAGTTTGGGTTGTTGTTGTGACCTTTTGCTTTTATAAATAGTTCTGAGGTGAGGTAATTTTGTACATATGTTATTCCATACATGTGCAAGAGTATTTGTAGGATAAATCCCAAAAGTAGGGTTACTGGTTCTCCATATAGGTTATATAGATTTACATTCTCCCCAGCAACAGGATTGCTTGTTTTTCCAAACCTTACCAGCCAGTCATGTTATCAGTCTTCTGAACTTTTGCTGATCTGAAAGTAAAAAATACTATTTTGGAGTAGTTTTTATTTGCATTTCTCTTATGAATGAGTTTGAACACTTTTCATGTGTTTAGGAGCCACTTGAGTTTCTTTTTCTTTTTTTTTTTTAAGATTTTGTTTATTTGTTTATGAGAGAGGGAGAGAGTGCCATTGAAGGAAGGAGCAGAGGTAGAGGGGCAAGGCAACTCAGTGCTGAGTGTGGAACCCGATGCCAGGCCGGATGCCAGGACCCTGAGATCATGATCTGAGCTGAAATCAAGAGTCCGGTGCTCAACCTACTGAGCCACCCAAGCACCCCAGGAGCTACTTGCATTTCTTTTTATGTCAATTACTTCTTCCTATAATATGCCCACTTTTCTTTTGAATGGTTAGTCTTTTTAAAAATTAATTTTTAGGTGTCCATAGATTAGCTTTTTGTTAGTGTTATGGATTATAAATCTTTTTAAAGAGTTTGCTATTTTTATTTATATTTGCTTGCTTTGTATAGTTTTATTTTTTGCCATGCAGAGGGTGGGTTTTTTTTTTTTTTTAAAGATTTTATTTGTTTATTTGACGGAGAGAGACGACACAGTGAGAGAAGGAACACAAGCAGGGGGAGTGGGAGAGGGAGAAGCAGGCTTCTGGCCCAGCAGGGAGCCTGATGCGGGGCTCAATCCCAGGGCCCTGGGATCACGACCTGAGCTGAAGGCAGACGCTTAACGATTGAGCCACTCAGGTGCCCCCAGGGGGTGTTTTTTAAATTTTATTTATTTGAGAGAGAGAGTGAGCAAGCTTGCACGTGTGGGGATGGGGATGGGGTGGAGGGGCGGGGCGGGGCAGGGAGTTGAGGGAGAAGCAGACTCCCTGCTGAACAGGGAGCCTGATGCAGGGCTCAGTCCCAGGACCCTGGGATCATGACCTGAGCTGAAGGCAGACACTTAACTGACTGAACCACCCAGACGCCCCTGAGGTTTTCTTTTTTCATGGTTAAATTTATCAATGTTTTCTTTTATAGCTTTTGAACTTTGAGTTAATTTACTCTTTAAAGTAAGACATAAGTTGAGTACCCTTCCAAGGCCGTAATTCATTATCACTTTGAATTAAATTAGCCAGATTTACTGACTTGTATTTGTGATGAATACCTTTGAACATACATTGTCTCACACATGTACAAATGTATCTTTTGGATGAATTTTGGTGTACATTCTTAGGGCTAGGGATATATGTGTTTTTAATACTGATAATTGTCATCAAATTCAAATTGAATACATGTGTCTTTTAAGACTGTTACGATACTTCATTGCTAATAACTGGTGAAGAAATAAGTGGTGATTTGTGTTCAAGATGCCAGATCATTAAACTCCTCCAGTACTAGGAAAGCTTATTTTGAAAGTAGAACACTTAGTTGTAGAACACTGAGAATCTTCTTTTTTCATTATGTATTGGTCTTCAAGGCACCAGAATTATATTTTAGAAATTCTTAGAGCATTTGCATTACCTCTTAAAATAAAAATGTGCATATTCTGTGCTCCCTCTTGACATCTGTCCTAGAACAACACTGGTATAGGTAGGTACACAAGGAAGCGTGTATAAATATGTTTATTGAAGCCTTGTTTGTAATAGTGAAAAGCTGGAAGCCATTTAATATCATTAAATACCATAAAGATAATTTGATCATCAGTGTTTACTGATTGGAAAGATCTCTAAAACATTTTTTGAGTGAAAAAGAAAAGTTGAAAGAGTGTATTCAATTTAGTACCAATTATGTAAAAATATATTCACAGAAATATTGTATATGGGTACATATACAAGTATATAAATGGAAAAGTCTGGAAGAGATCTGGAAGGACATATGCCAAAATGATAAAAGTGGTTACCAATGGGGGAAGGGTTTGGGACTGGGTATGGTAATGTTTTATTATCTGTACAAGGATAGTATATTCATAGGCTGTGTAAATAAAAGCTAATTTTAAACATTTGTTGGCAATAAAAATATGTCGTTTTGTGCATAGATAGATCCCTGTAGATGCAGAGAAAGGAGACTTGAAGGAGACCTGAAAGAGGCAAAAGGAGTTAGTATGAGGGATGTGAGAAGAGGAGAAAGTGAAGGAGACTGCATTTACTTTCTGTATACATATATATTTTTGTAAGGCAGATGAATTCATGTGTTAACTTGTGTGATAAAAAAAAAGACTAGGTTTTTTGGGACCAGGAATTCATATGAGAATATGATCTCATTTTGTCAGGCTATTTAACCATTCTTAATGAAAATAGTAGCTGCCAGTTGAATCACTAGGTAGAGAATAAAGGCAAAGTTTACTAATTTGATCATAATTAGGGCGTTAATTTGCTTGATATGATGCATGCTCATCACTTTAGGGCAAATACAAGAATGAAAATATGCAGACCCTTTCCCATATATCATCATGAATACTTCTAGCTTCTAATACGTTCAAGATAGTGAACATAGCGCCTGTTCTTCCTGCAGCCTCATCTGCAGTCGTCTCGTCGTCCCCCGTGCTTTTACAGCCTCTCCCGCTCTGGGTACCTCTCTGGTCCAGTTATCCTAGCTCACTAGTCCAGGGTCAGATCTGTTCTAATGAAATGCGAATTAGCCGTGAGAGGAAAAAAGATAATAGTTCTTCATCATTCCTTTATTCAGTTGGTCACTGAATATGAAGATTTGTTTTTTGTTTTTTTTTTTTTTTTAATTCAAGTTAGTTAACATATAGTGTAGAATTGGTTTCAGGAGTAGAATTTAGTGATTCATCGCTTACATATAACACCCAGTGCTCATCCCAACAAGCACCCTCCTTAATGCCCATCACCCATCCCCCCACCCACCTCCCCTCCAGCAAACCTGTTTGTTTTTATTTTTAAGAGTCTCTTATGGTTTGCCTCCCTGTAAAGATGTCTTTAGTCAGTCCTCTCTCTATCCCTACCTTATATCTTATTCTAGCTTACAAGAGATTCCTAACTTGTCTCTCTCTGATTCTGTCTTATATTTTTGGAGTACATTTTCCACATGACAGCTACTGTGCTAGGAGACATACATCAGATCATATTACCCTGCATAAAATTTTGTGATGATTCTCTCCTGTTGCTCTCAGGCCGTGCTTCTCCCTTGACTATCAAAATGCTTCTCAATATGGTCTTTAATAATTGTAGGCTCTTCTATAACTACCTTTCCCCTTGCATTACGGTTTTCCAGACTCTATAGTTCTCAGTTCAGGTCTTTACACATTTTTTTTTCTTATTTTTTTTTGAGAGAGAGCGAGAGCGAGAGAGTGAGTGCATGTTGTGCGCTTGGAGGGTGGAGCGAAGGGAGAGTGGGGAGAGAGAATCTTAAGCAGTCTCCACGTCCAGCATGGAGTCTTCATGGGGCTTGACCCTGAGATCATGACCTGAGCCAGAATCAAGAGTCAGACGCTTGACTGACTGAGCCACCCAGGTGCCCCCAGGTCATTACACATCTTGATTCTTTTTCCTAGACTTCTAGTCATCCTTCAGGTATCCTTGTCTGCTATTCTAAGACTGATTTACATTGCTCTTTGTGCTCCCCTTGTACAGAACCTGATTGCAGTAGTTATCTTTGTGTTGTAATTGCTCACTTGTTTAACTGACTCCTCCACTGGACTCCTTGGAAACAAAGACTAAGTCTTAGATTGTCTCCCTGGTTCCTAACTAGTGCCTGGTATATTATAGGCTTTAGGTAAAATATGAGTCAATGAATAGTTAATCTTATGTAATCTTAACTCTCAGCAATTTTACTCTCTTACCTTTCTTTTCTCTTGTTCTTTCCCCACCTAGTGGTAAAGGGAGTAGAAAAAATGGAGAAGGGTAAAAGAAAAAGGAAACTGAAGAATAGGAGGAAAGTTTGTGTGCTGGGTTCTTAGTATTCCATGCTTAATCCCCCCCCGCCCTGCCAAGAATACAAGAATTTATTATTTTTATTACAAAGAATGGACGTTTGCTATTTTCAGATTTCTAGGCAATGGATATAATTTTTAGTTTAAAAACTAAAAAGGCAGTATGTATTCTGAAGTATTTGGGGGAAAGTTCCTCTGACATCTGCAATTTACTTTATTTATTTTTAAAAGATTTTGTTTATTTATTTGACAGAGACACAGCTAGAGAGGGAACACAAGCAGGGGGAGTGGGAGAGGGAGAAGCAGGCTTCCCGCGGAGCAGGGAGCCCGATGCCGGGGGCTCGATCCCAGGACTCTGGGATCGTGACCTGAGCCCAAGGCAGATGCTCAACAACTGAGCCACCCAGGCGCCCCCTGCCATTTATTTTAAATTCTTAGACCTGGCTGGCTCAGTTGGTAGAGCATGTGACTCTTGGTCTCAGGGTTGTGGGTTCAAGCCCCACGTTTAGCACTGAGTTTACTTAAAAATAAACCAAAAAACATGGATCTGACTGCACACAAATTTAAAATTGTACAACAAATGACAGAATAAACAAAAGTTAAGTGTTGTTATTAGAAAACTAATAAATGCAACTGGGATAAAGTATATTTTAAAAATTAAATTCTCTGATAATTCCAGCATCTCTGCCATATCTGAGTCTGGCTCTGATCCAGTCTCTTTCTTCAAAATGTGTTAGTATGTTAGTAATTTTTTTACTGTAAATTTTTATGGTAATTTTTACTTGTGATGATGTACTGGGTAAAAGGAACTGAAGTATATGGGCCTTTAATGTAAGGTTTTATGTTTATTGGCTGGGTTTTAGGCTATATATACTGTTTGCTGTGCCTGTGGAGGTCAGAGGCTAAAATCTTCCCTGGTGTCTTTGTTTTTGACTTCAGGTTTTCTTTAAGTAAATTCTGTGCCCAGTGTGGGGCTGAAACTCATGATCCCGAGATCAAGAGTTGCATGCTCTACTGACTGAGCCAGCCAGGTGCCCCTTCTAAGAGACTTTCTTTCTTTCTTTTTTTTTTTAAAGATTTTATTTATTTATTTGACAGAGGGAGACATAGCGAGAGAAGGAACACAAGCAGGGGGAGTAGGAGAGGGAGAAGGAGGCTTCCCCGCGGAGCAGGGAGCCCGATGTGAGGCTCGATCCCAGGACCCTTGGGATCACGACCTGAGCCGAAGGCAGATGCTTAACGACTGACCCACCCAGGCGCCCCTCTAAGAGACTTTCTTACATAAGGTCTTATACATGCAGTTCTTTCACTTCTAATCCTCCATTACTATAAGGAGTTCTGTTCATATGATGGAAAGGTGTGGGGGAAGGAGAAGGAAGCATTCTGTAGTCTTACAGTCAGGTCTCATTCTTTTAGTGAGCTAGTGTCCCTGGGTTGTGATCATCACAAGTGTTTCTCAGGCCCCTCTCCTGGGATGAGACTGAAATTGGTTTGAGGGGGCTGGTTTTGGGTATTTTCCTTCCCCCAGGTTGGTTAGGCTCTGATAAAATAGTTTTCTATTTCACTGATAGTTATATTGATTTATTTTTTGTTTTCTACTTCAGGTTTTAATTTGCTCTTCTTTTCCTACTTTTTTTTTTTTTAAGGTTTTATTTATTTGAGAGAGAGAGCACGAGCAGGGGGAGGGGCAGAGAGAGAGAGGGAGAAGCAGATTCCTCTGCTGAGCTGGGAGCCCAACATGGGGCTCAATCCCAGGAACCCAGGAACCCAGGATCATGACCTGAGCTGAAGGCAGACGCTTAACCAACTGAGCCACCCTAGCGCTCTTTTCCTACCTTTTCCTATTTTCTTAAGGTGGAAGTTGAGGTCATTGATCTGAGACCTTTCTTCTTTTTGATACACGTGTTTAGTGCTATAGACTCATGCCTAGATACTCTTTTAGCAACATCACACACTTTCTGATGTGTTCTATTTTTATTTCTATTCTGTTCGAAATACTTTCTAATTTTCTTGTGATTTCTTCTTTGACCCGTGGGTTATTTTGACATGTGTCACTTAGTTCCCAAATATTTGTAGACTTTCCAGAGATCTTTCTGTCATTGATCTCTAACTCCATTGTAGTCATATTTTGTATAACTTAAGTGCTTTCCCATTTATTGAAACTTGATTTATGGCCCAGAATATGTTTTGTCTTGATAAATGCTGTGTGTGCAATTGAGAAGAATGTTCTGTTCTTGTTGGGTAGAGTGCTAAAGATGTAAATTAGGTCAACTTGGTTGATTGCATTATTTGGTTGTGTTTGGGATTTTTGAATTTCCTGGATCTCTAGGTTTATAGTTTTCATCTAGTTTAGAAACAATTTGGCCATTATTTCTTCAAAAAACATTTTTTTGTTTATCCCCTTTTTCATTCTTTGGGGATTCCAATTACATATATATTACGCTATTGGAAGTTGTGCCACAGTTCCCTGACGTTCTTTCCATTTTTTACGGGTGGGGTTTTCTTTTTTCTTTGTTTTCTTTTGAGTTTTTTCTATTTGTCTCCAAGTTCATGAATCTTTTCCTCATCTAACGTATTTTTCATTTCAGACATCATAGTTTTGTTTTTTTTTAAGATTTTATTTATTTGAGAGAGGAAGAGAGAGAGAAAGATCACGTGCATGTGCACATGCATGGAGGAGGGGCAGAGGGAGAGCAGATTCCCCACTGAGCAGGGAGCCTGACATGGGGCTCAATCCCAGGACCCCAGGATCATGACCTGAGCTGAAAGCAGATGCTTAATCTACTGAGCCACCCAGGCGCCCTTCAGACATCATAGTTTTCATATCTAGAAGTTTGATTTGAGTCTTTAAAAATTTTTTTCCATGTCTCTATTTGACTTTTTGAACATATGGAATACACTTATAAGTATTTGATGTCTTTAGATGCAAATTCTAATATCTGTGACAGATATGGATCAGTTTTGAGTGGTTGGTTATTCTTGTGGTTCATGTTTTCCTCCCTCTTTGCATGCCTGACAATCTGTGAGTGGATGGCAGACATTGTGAATTTTGCCATGTGGGTGCTGGATATTTCTGTAGTCCTGTAAATCTTCTTAAAGTTTTTCTTAGGAAGTAGGTAAGTTATTTGGAAACAGTGTGGTCTTTTTGGGTCTTGCTTTTAAAATTTGTTAGGCAGGCCAGGAGCAGTACACAGACAAGGGCTAGTTATTCTCCACTACTGAGATAAGACAAGACTTTCCTGCATACTCTACCCATAAATTATGAGTCTTTCCAATCTAGCTGGCAAGAACAAGCACTTTTTTTGGACCTGTGTGAACACCAGGCAGCATTCCCTGTAATCGTTTCTGACGGTTCTTCCAAGGTCTTGTGTAGTTTCCTCACATACATGTATTATTAGGTCCTCTGTTGAAGACTTGAGGAGAACCTTTTACAGATCTCCAGGGTTCTCTTTCTGGGTAACCTTTCCTGTCTGATAGTCTGTTTTAGGACTTCTAGCTACCTTGGTCTCCTTAGACTCCTACCTCTGTTGCTTGAATGCAGGGAGTCCTCTGGCTTCTGCCGCAGTTTTCTCTTCTTGTGCCATGGCCTGGTAACTGTCAAAGCAGTTATAGGGTTCACCTCATTTGTTTTCTTTTAGGGATCTTTGTTCCTCTTTGCCTGATGTACAGTGACTTGAAAACCATTGTTTAAAGTTTGTTTGTTTATTTATAGTTTCAGTCTGGATAGTAAATCGAATTGCTTGTTATTCTATTTTGGTTGAAAGAGACTACTAATAATTTCTTTCAAAGAGAATATCTTACACATGAAAAAAAAAATCAGTAAGTCAAGATTCCAGAATACAGAAATAATGCACCAAAATTCATGCCTAGTCCCTGCTGAAGAAATGATTAGGTAGCTACTTTTGTGGGATTAGGCTGATAATATTTCAGTTTGTGAATTAGACAAAAGGCCAGAATTTCTTTCATCAGTCTTATTTATTTTGCTTACTTGTACCTTCTTTTACACTATTCTCATTGAGACCGGGGGAATATTTTGGTTGGTGTTATAGATGTTGCTTTAGGATTTCATGCCATGTGCATAGTACCATTACCTACTTCATAGGTAGACTACATGGGTTAATTAGCGTAGAATGCTTAGCACAGGGCCTGGCATATAAGTAAGCGCAAATGTCAGCCATTAATATTAACATAAGCTTTTTAAAGTCCAACAAAAGCTCTAAAGTGTTTTTAGGTTTAGACTTTTCTGTGTTAAAACAAAACTCAAAATATTTTTAGCCACAAAGTATGTTTATGAAATTAGGATCTATAAATGACAACAGTCAATTGGCTACTATACAGCTGATTAGTTACTAGAAGGCTTGTATTTTTAAAACTATTTTATTTATTTATTTGAGAGAAAGAGAGAGCACATGAGAGGGCGGAGGGTCAGAGGGAGAAGCAGACTCCCTGCCGAGCAGGGAGCCGGATGCGGGACTTGATCCCAGGACTCCAGGATCATGACCTGAGCTGAAGGCAGTCGCTTAACCAACTGAGCCACCCAGGCGCCCCCAAGTTAACTTCTAAAAGGAAAAGTACAGTGTTGACAAGAAATCTCATAATTGACTGCTCTTAAGTAAATACTAAATACTAGTGTTTAATGTTAATAATTCTATAATAAAAAAGATTTGATTAAACAGTGGTTATTATAAAGATTATTAAAAACTCATAAAAATATGGAAAATCTAGAAAACTAGACAGGATAAAGATCACCTGCTGAAGACATTGCAGAGATAACTACTGTTAACATTTTAGTATATCCTTCCAAGTCTTTACATATACACTTTTTTTTTTAAAGATTTTATTTATCCATTTGAGAGAGAGAGAGAATGAGAGTGAGAGAACATGAGAGCGGGGAAGATCAGAGGGAGAAGCAGACTCCCTGCTGAGCAAGGGAGCCCGATGAGGGACTCGATCCCGGGACTCTGGGATCATGACCTGAGCCAAAGGCAGTCCCTTAACCAACTGAGCCACCCAGGCGCCCCATATACACATGTTTTTTAAACAGAATTTGTAGTAATAACTTTTTTCTTTTTAATATTTTTTTAACATTGTCTCCTAAATGGGAAGATCAGTTTATATATTAGTTACAGATGGAGTTTTATTTATATATTTTTAAATTTATTTATTTAGAGAGGGAGTGCATGTGCAAGAATGGGGGGGAAGGGGCAGAGGGAGAGAGAGAGAGAGAGAATCCCAAGCAGACTCCACCCTGAGTGTGGAGCCCAACATGGGGCTCATTCCCACAACGCCAAGATCATGACCTGAGCCGAAATCAAGAGTCAGTTCAACTGACAGCTACCCAGGCGCCCCATAGAGTTTTAAAGGATGATCAAGGCTGGTGTTACAAGGCAGCATGCAGTAACTGAGTAGAAATTTGGGTGTATGCCCTTTTCCTGTCTCTAATTAGTTGTGTCCTTAAAATCACTTAAAGTTCTGCCTCTGTTTGCTTTTTTATGTCCGTGAGTAATGGTCCTTTTCCTATTGACCTACAGAATTTGTTTGTTTTTATAGAAAGGAATGTGTTAATCAGTTTTATTATTTTGTTATAATGTTAAATACTATGTAGAGTACTAAATATTTCCGTCTCTGGTTAAATCTGATTCAGGTGCTTCAAAGTATTCTTGTTCTCTCCCTTTCTTGCATTTTTATTAGGTAACCTTAATGAAAAGTGTTTATGAAGAAATATATTTATTATACATACATAAAATCTCTGAAGAATTCTGTCTTTAATTGTAGGGTTGTCAGAGACCTACAGAAACACTTTTATGGCTTCCAGGTTAACTGCTTCTATATATACAGTAGTCTGCATCCATTTTCCACAGCACCTTGGTTTACCTACTTGTGCTTCCAGGTTTACTAGCTTGTGCTTACATATTTGTGCTTACCTACTTGTACTTGAAACTAATTTTTGCATTAACTAAATTTACATACCGTTGTCCCAAAGTCTACCAAACAGAGGTTGCTTGTAGCTGATTGTATCCTATGAAGTAATCTGGAGCAGAATATTGCCTTCTGTGAGTTAGAGGCAGCAGTGAGGGGGAAAGGAGGATCTTGAGTTTAGTGGAGCATGTAAAAACTTAGGCTCTTGAGGATATAAGTAAGCAATCAGGGCCATAAACAGTTTTCCTGCAATATCATAGTGTTAAGGGCAAACCAAGTAAATACTGGGTTAACTAGGACCCACTAGAGACCATTGTTAGGCACCATTATGCTTACATAGTGATTGTGTTTTGATGATTTTAATACCTTCAAATATACCACTGAATTCTACTATTTCAGTGTTTCTCTTTATTTCATACCTGATCCCTTGTCTCCTAAACTGTGGTATATGTCCCTAGGCCCATATTTTACCTCAAATAGGAAAGTTTAAGGACCATTTTGTGCCTGAAAATTATTTCATTATTGATAACATTGATATGTAATACGATTAGTAATATATTACTTTCTTTTCATTATGTATCTCTAACGTTTCTAACATCTCTCCTTGGTCTTTTCAGTGGTATAAACAATAGATTTTTATTAGCTTTTAACCCAGCTGCCTTAGAACTGCTAACCGCTGTTAGATTACTAACTCCTGCTCACTTTGGGGCGTACGCTATAGAATTGCCTTGGTGAGAAGCCGTCTGATAGCAGGTCATCACTGTGCAGTCTGTGCGGTCTGCGATTTTTTATTTTGAGCTCGCATTTAAAACCACTTTATTTTTTATTTTTATGTCTTACTATGAGAAGTTACTCAGGACTCTTTGTAACTTAGTTTGAACTCTGGGAGACCATGACTGTCTTCTTCTTTGAGATGCTGCCCCAATTTCTTTGAAGTAAATTTTGGATTTGTCAAATAGCCTGATTTTAGTGGTCCTCTCCTATGTGGGCCTGCCCAGCATGTATTCTCCCTTCATTTGATAACAGCATGCTGGATTCCCTGAAGGGACTGTCAGTGTAGGTGCCCTGTCCTTGACTGGCCAAGGACTGAGCATGTGATTCAGATTAGACTTATTGATATATTTTTAAAAAGTAAGAAAATGGAAATAAAATATTGTTAAAATGTTTTATTTTATTAATGCATCAAGTAAAAATAATACAAACATGTCAGATTTGATGGTATTGTCAGTGTTTTTAACCCTGTTATGTGACTGTCAGAGAGCTCATAATAGAAGAGAATGTGTTGGGAGTTCTCAAGATCACTCTCAGGTTTGGTAATTCATGGAGAGAACTCACAGCACTCAGTGTATAGTTATATTTAGGCTGTAATTTATTAAAACAAAAGGATACATAATCAGCAAAAGGAAAAGATGCTTGGGGTGAAGTCTGGAGGAAGCCAGGTACAAGCTTCCAGAATCTTCTCCCAGTAGAGTCACACAGGAGGCCCTCAATTCCCCTAACAATGAATTGTGACAGTATATCTGAAATGTTGCCAACAGGAAAGCTTGTTAGAGACTGAGCACCCAGGATTTTTACAGTGGCTGCTTACATAGGCACCCCATGCTTGGCACATATCCAAATGCCCAACTCTGAGAATGAAAACAGGTGTTTAGCATAAACTGTATTGTTCGTAATACAGTTTAGGCACAGTGAGCCATTCTTATCAGTGAATTGTGGGAACGCTTCTGAAATCCAGGTTCCCATAAATTCCCAGACGCCATCTCAGGGCCCACCTTGCAGGCAGGCCAACAGTAGCAGTCAGGCCTGTTGTATTTAACTTATGCAGAGAAGTATTAGTTTTCATTTTTCTTAGAGTTTTTACTTTTTGCATTAATAGTTTTATCTCAGTTTCTGATTTCTTTGCTAGAATCTTAAGCCACATTTGTATATTATTTTAAATGAGTATGCTTTTATTGCCTTATGTCATTCTTTGTGTATGTTAAATATTTTTTTCATTATCACCATCCTGACATCTTTCAAGTCTTTGAGGATAGCCATGATTCCCAAATGGCTTTTTCTTTGGCCATTCCCACCGTAGTATCTCATAATACATGGGTCAGGAAACCAAGTAGAGATTCTGTTAGTTGTTGAGTCTATCTATTACAAGTTCTAGTGAAGACCTACAGAAATAACCTCTAAGTTTTCGAACAGTAGGTGTATCAGAGTTCCCTGGAAAGGCTTGTTAAAACACTGCTGATTCCTTTCCCCAGAGCTTCTAGTTCAGGATGTCCAGAATGGAGCCTGAGAATTTGCATTTCTAACAAGTTTGGAGGTGATGCTTGACATAGTTGGTCCTGGGAGCACACCTGAGAACCTCTTTCCTAATCTGTAATATAATCCACAACTCCCATGGAAACCAGATTATTTCATCTGCCAAATATACATCTACAGGCATATTGGACACAGTAAATATGCTGCAAGTGAATGGACCACTTTCAACTCCTCTGTGTTCCTTAACTGCCACTTTTCACTCAGGACATATCTGTTCATGGGACACATGGCTCAGGTCGATCAACTTAGATATGTATTTAAAAAGCTTACTTTTTGGGTGCCTGGGTGGCTCAGTTGGTTAAATGTCTGCCTTTGGCTCAGGTCATGATCCCAGGGTCCTGGGATCAAGTCCCACATCGGGCTCCCTCTCCCTCTGCCCCAACCCCCTGTTCCATGCTCTCTCTTGCATGAGTGTGCATGCTCTCTTTCTCTCTCTCCTAAATAAATAAAAATAACGTCTTAAAAAAAAGCTTACTTTCTAATCTGTTTTTAAGGTAAATAAATAAAAGATTCCATATTTTTTATATGTTCAGTGAATTGTCCCCACACTACTTGAAATTTCTCATCTCACCTGGGTAATCAGACCTAATGGATTATTTCTTCAACATTTTCTTGGAAAAAATACTGGTTTTTCTTTCCAGCTAGGAATGCTTATGAAAAGGGATCTCACTGAAAATTTTTCATGACCTCATTGAGGTCAGAGAATCCCAAGGAGGCAGAGTTTAGCTGGTGGCAAGGTGTGGGCATGGTCATCACAATAGGTGGCAGGGCAGGCTTAGCAATGAAATTCTGAAAATATTCTGATCCACATGGGATCCTAGGTTGATAAGTCACCCGTTTGGCTGGTATACGTTTTTAAAAGTCCAGGTCTGGTGATGAGCAGTCTTATGTAAGCTGTGGTGTTAGAGTGCCTTGAGGATTGTCTGCTTTGTTCTCAGAGCCCATTGAAAGAAGGCAAGCTCAAGTACTGTGGAGGGCCTGTTATAGATCCCTGTATATAGTATGGCCCTTTCTACCTGCTTTCATTAGTGATATCTTGTGTTCATTTATTTAAATAACTGCGCAGTAGGGAAAGGTAAAGAGTTCCTTAAATATGGCTGGAACTATTTGATACTGACTCTGATGTAACAGTAATTTCTGGTGATCCAGAGGACCAACCAGTGTGACCTAGCAATAAGATGAGGTGCATATGCAGAGCCAGGAGATAGTTTTGTTATAAGTATGTTTCTCTACACCTGTCCTGAAATAATTTCTCTTGGTTCTAAGTGAAGAGATCTCCTCAACAACTAACAGAATCCCCATTTAGTGTGATGTAGTATGGTAGAAATGGCCAAATAAAAGTCATTTGGTGCTCCCATTAAAAACTTGAAAGATACAAGGATGGTGATCAGGGGAAAAAACAAACCAAACCCCAAAGCAAAACAACAAAAAGAAAAAAACCCTAAAATATGCACATAAGAAAATAAGGCATTAAAAAAGTCTCACATTATTGTCTTTAATGTTACTGTTTATTTTGTATTGTAGACTGATACATAGCCTTGGATCAGATGTATCAGAAAGTTCTTTCCAGTTTTAGTGATAGTTTTAATACAAATTGAGACTCCATAGGCGGCAAGGACCATATATTTGTAAGTGATTTTATTCTTCAAACTTAATGTTTTTCTAGAGAAATTCCAAAGTATTTAACTTTGTATTATAATGTAATATATGTGCTGTGCAGTTAACCAGAATTCCGACAAGTTACTCAGTAAGTATTCAGATCAGTGAGAAAAGAATAGTAGGTTAATAGACTTGGAACTTATTTTTTCGTAGAAGGTTGAAATCTTATTTTCAGTGCAATCTTTCAAAACCATGGATCAAATTACTTTTAAGTTTCCTGAGATTTTGGTCTGAAGGCTTTGGCAGTGCCTCCTTTCATTCCAAATCGTGCTAGCTGGAATATACAACATCACATGTGTCCAGTTGGTCTTCTCAATGTCATAGACCTATATTGTGACAATTTAGCCTAAAATTTTAAACTGAAATTGGTGTAATGTTTGTATAGATGTGGTCTAAGTCCTCAGTATCCTAGGGCATTATGGATCTCAATAAATGTTTATAGAATTGTTAAATTTTATATTATTTTTACTCTGATAAGTTTTTGATGGACTATTTTGATTATTGGTAATAGAAACCATCTCAGCTTATCAAAATCAGAAAAGGGAATTTATTTTAAGGATACGTAGTATCCAAGAGCAGAAAATCCAGTCAAATTTTAGGAGGGATTGAAGTGAGTTTGGGAGTTGGAGAGCTAGCAGGAACTAGTTATTCCCTTAGGCACTCAGAGGAGATACAGTCTCTTATGTGTCCCTTTTTCCTCTGTATGTCTGTTTTGTCCTTCTTTATTTCTTACTCTTTGTGGACCAGTTTTCTCTCTTTCTCCCTACACATGTCAGAAAATGGCTACAGGCTATATTATTTTGCTCTACCAACAAGTTGATTAGCATTTCAGCATTAAATTCCTAGGAGAGAGAACTTGGTCTGCCCAGTTTGGATCAGGTGTCTGGCTACCAATCTAATCAATTTGTTGGCAAAATATATTGCCAGAACGTATCTCTGTGTTAGGAGAAATTATCTAATAATGATGCTTGTCACATTACCAGCTTATTCTTTATGAAACTATATGGTCTTTTTTTTAGTGTAAAAATTTGGTTATCTGAGGGACACCTGGGTGGCTCAGTCTGTTAAGCGTCTGACTTTTGATTTCAGCTTAGGTCATGATCTCAGCTTCATGGGATTGAGCCCCGATTAGTTCCCTTTTGATGGCTTCTTTCAAGATTATATTCTTGAGGTTATATTCCTGAGGCTCCACGCTTAGCAGAGTCTGCTTCTCTCCTTCTCCCTCTGCCCCTCCTCTCATGTGCACGCTCTCCCTCTCTCTCAAATAAATAAATCTTTAAACAGTTTGGTTAACTGATAAGTTATGAACTGTTTTAGATTTATCAGCACATGATATAATTTTCTATGTAACAGATCACAACTTTATATTTTACTTATATATAAATACATATATGTTTATGATGTTTTTATTATATGCTTATTATATTATTATTTATCACTCCCACTTTACACATGTGAAGCTAGGCTCAGAGAAGTTAAATAATCTCCCTCAAAGGTCACATACCTAGTAAGTCGTAGACCTAGAGTTTGAACCAGGTACTCTGATTCCAGAGCTCATGCTTTTGACCTCTCACTGTAAGATGATTCTCATTATAAGGTGTTTTGAAATATAAATATTTAGCTTAAGAGAACTCTCATTTAGCCAGGCTTAATTAATGTCTAACTTCTTTGGTTCAGTAAATGTTTCCTGAATTCCTCCTATATGTAGGTGCAATTCTAGGACCAGGGCATCCAGAGGTAAGAGGCTATTTCTGCCTGAAGTTGCTCAATCTAGAAGAGAGAACAGATATAAATCATTAAAATACAGTGTGAAATGTTCACCTTTACAGAACGTTTGTATCTGTTTGGGACAAGCAAAGCCAGTATATAGGGTAACAGTGAGTATTGTAGTATTGGTTACCAAAGGAGTTAATATATCAGGGATCTGAAATTAGAATGAATTTTAGGGCTTAGTGTGCTTATTACATATTATGTGGGTCAGTTTGTTTTGGTCACTAGACAAATAATGGACAGGTTTTTGAGCAAAGATTAGTTTCCTTTTTTTTAATTAAAAAAAATTTTTTTTAATTAGAAAGAGAGCATGGGGGTGGGGAGAGAATCTTTAAGCAGCTCCATGCCCAAGATGGAGCTCGACCTCATGACCCCGTGATCATGACCTGAGCCAAAATCAAGAGTTGGATGCTTAATTGACTGAGCCACCCAGGTGCCCCAGATTAGTCCCACCCCCGCTTTTTTAAAGATTTTATTTATTTACTTGAGAGAGAAAGCACATGAGAGGGGGGAGGGTCAGAGGGAGAAGCAGACTCCCTGTTGATCAGGGAGCCTGATGAGGGACTCGATCCAGGGACTCCAGGATCATGACCTGAGCTGAAGGCAGTCACTTAACCAACTGAGCCACCCAGGCGCCTGATTAGTTCCCTTTTGATGGCTTCTTTCAAGGTTATATTCTTGAGGATATAAAACAGGATGAAAGCTTGGATGGTGGGCCAGACAACCATCAAGTGGAAACAAATTGTTATACCCCTGTTAGTGGTATAGGGGTCAAATGCAGGTTGCCCAGGATCCAGAGCGCAGTCATCTAAAGGAAATATACATAAGTGGAGTACTGTGGGACCCAGAGAGGTGAGTAGTTTTTGCTCTTGGGCAATGGAGTAGGAGCAGGGTCTGAGCAGATTGTGGAATGGCACTGTACTGTTAGGTGTCTGAGGTGTTGGTCTCTGGTTTCCCACCTGTTTAAAAGAAAAGGACAAAATCAACATTAGGTTGAGCTATATAAATTGCCAATATTTGACCTTTTTGATCTATAAAAATAGCACTTTCATATGGTTTAATCTGATATTTGGTGAGTGCTTGTCAGTCTCCTAAAGAGTCTAAATAGGGCGCCTGGGTGGCTCAGTTGGTTAAGCAACTGCCTTCGGCTCAGGTCATGATCCTGGAGTCCCGGGATCGAGTCCCGCATCGGGCTCCCTGCTCAGCGGGGAGTCTCCTTCTCCCTTTGACCCTCCCCCCTCATGTGCTCTTTCTTGCTCTCTCAAATAAATAAATAAAATCTTAAAAAAAAAGAGTCTAAATATCCTACCTGATTTTAACTTAAAACTTTTGCAAGCACTCTGCAAGATAAATCTCCAGTCTGTAGAGAGGAAACCAAAGATTAAAATGGTGGAGGTGACATACTCAAGATAGAAAGTTACTTAGTGAACAGCAATCTCTCTAGCTCAAAAGCCAGAGATTCTTCAGATTTGCCAGGGTCTTAATCAGTACATTAAGTTGTACAACCACTCTGAAATCAGACAACAAATAGGAGATGGTTTTCATCAGGAGAGCTAGTGAACCAAGTACCAAACCCTATATCCATAGGATTTGCTTCCTCCTTGTTTTCTCTGCTTCTGGCCTCTACCGTTTGTCTTCTTGTCATCCCCTATTTCATCCATCCTCCTTCCACTCCCTCCCTGCTTCTATCTCTCTCTCTCTGCAGTCATGAAGAAATCAGTACATAAAGGTTGGTGCAGCACAGATAAGACTATGTAACGATTAGCGATCACTTCACAGAATCACATTTAAGATATGGAAGAACATTCAGGCTCTACTAAGTGAAAAACAAAAGTTTACAATGAAGTGAGAGTAGTTGATCAAACTGTCATCTCTCTGGTTATTTTGCTAGGGGAAAATATCTGGAATGGTATAATGATAGTCATCTCTGAGAAGACAGACGCATCTGCTAATCTGATTTTTCTCCTTAGTTTTAAACTATTGTTATATTTATTGGTAATAAAACAAAAATGTAATATTGTTGTTTTCAGGTCATCTAAAAAAAACTTGGTTAATGGGGGACTTTCAAGGATTATTATTTTTGGTAATCAAGCAGACTCTTAGAAAATATTCTCTAGATGCATCCTTAGTGACTTACCTCGAGACATTTCAAAATGTTCTACTTATTGCCTTTCAGTTCATGCCAAAGTAGATGTTACTAACATGCCCAGATAGACATAAACTGTAGCAATGCCAGTTTATGGTTTCTCTTTATAAATTCTGATTTTTTGAATTGGCTGCACCACCAGGCTTCTCTAAATTGCAGATCGTTAAAGTTTAAATATTATAAATGAGCATGGTATGTTCTGAGAGTGACATTATTCTGAAGCAGTTTCATTTAGTTTGAATGAAGTTTTGACTTCACCAGCAAGATACCAAATAAGACTAACCTCTTTTGAGGGCAAAATAAATTGGCTACCTCTGGTTTATATGAGGAAAGTGCCTGTGCTTTTTTTACTTATAGAATAATGTCTTAAATATACAGTAGGCACTTAATAAATATCCTTCCTATATTTCTCTCTTACTTCTTTGCTGATGATGAATAGTCTAGTTAGAATGTCTATTTTGAGCTTTTAAAATTTCCAGGAATATGCTTCTGTGAATATGCAGGTATCTCTCTGGCTAGTAGATATGAGTAAATTTTGGTTAGTAGATGTGGGAGTAAAATTTACTTACAAGTAATTTGTGGTTCCATCGTCTAAAGTAACTTAAATTTTAGGAAAATATTAGGAAATATAGGTGGCATCCAGAGAAGATTTTTGTGTTTGGGGGGGAAAGGTTTGTTTGTTTGAGAGAGAGCGAGAGCCTCAAGCAGATTCTGTGCTGAGTGTGGAGCCCAGTGTCGGGCTCCATCTCACAACCCTGAGATCAGGATCTGAGCCAAAACCAGGAGTCGAACGCTTAACTGACTGCGCCACCCAGGCACCCCTGAATATTTTTTAATATGCAAGAACTTAAAAAACATATGCAAGAACTTTTACAATCCAGTTAAAAAAAAAGTAACTCAAAAAGATGGATAAAGAACACAAATGAGCAACTTATAGAAAAAGATATACAGATGCCCAATAAACATATATACTACCTAAAAAAAATTTACTTTCAAAGAATTTTGAATTTATAGTACAAATAATATAATCTATATATGTATACATATGTATGTACCCTTATCTTTATCTTCATATTTCTTGAGAGCAAGCTGCAGACATGATGTCCTGTCACTCCTAAATATTCCACTGTGTAATTCCCAATAAAAAGGCCACTCTTGTACCTATCCTGCCTTCAGCTCTGTAAATCAGGAAGTCAGCGTGGGTATAATATTGCCATCCTATCCACAGATCCCTTTTAAATTTTACCAACTCTCCTAAGAATGTCTCTTTTTCCTCTCTGGTCCATGCTTTATCCAGGAATTCATGTTGCATTTGACTGTCATGTCTCTTCAGACTACTTCAATCTAAAACTGTTTCCTAGTTTTCCCTGTATTTCATATTCTTTTGAGTTTTAAGGAATACAGGAATAAGGAATTCTGTAGGATAACTTCTTCAACCTGGGTCTAGTTTTTCTCATTGTCAAGTGCCACACAGAAAGTTGCTCTTTTGTTTTCAGTATAGTCCATCATTGCACCACTGACAGTTGAGTAATACTCAGAATTATATCAATACGCTGTTCATCAGACCTCCACTCATCAGTTTAGCATCTGTAGACAGCACTATGAATCTGTTACCTTTAAGGTGGCTGCCAAAAGATGATCCTCTATTTCAATCATTCCTGCTACATTTATGAACATTTTACTGTAAGAAAGAACCTTCCCTTTTCTGCATTTACTTATTTATTCATCATTCATTCACTTGTCACTGTGGACTCATGGATGCCAGTTTTAATGAGTGGGTTGTAATTTGTTATTAAGTTTTTAAACTGAGGTACAATTTACTTACAGTGGAATATATACATCTTAGGTCAGTTTTGACATACATATACATGCCTATCAAGGATAACCAAATTTGTTTTGGTTTCCCCCATTTGGCCAGTAGGAGCCCCTTCATTTGGCTCCTGTGTCTCTCTTTGAAATGTCTCCCATCATTTGTTGAACATTTCCTTACTTTCTGGCTCAAGAGGTTTCAGATTCTTCTTGTAGTTTTCCTGCCCAACTTTGAAGTCAGCCATTTCTCCAAAGATCTTTGGTTTCTTTTAATGTAGGATGGGATTTAGAAATCAAGAGATGGGCCATTGATATGTTTTTGTTACTGGGCTGTTCGTTGCTATTGGCCTTCTGGGTGGACAGAGTTAGGAAAATATATGTACATATATATGTGCACACACACACAAATATATGTGTGTGTGTATATATAATATACACACATATCTAAGTATTCATTTTTCTCTATGTGTGTATTATGCAACCATGAATTCATATTTCTTTTTTAAGATTTTATTTATTTGAGAGAGAGAGCACACGCACAAGCCGGGGGAGTGCTCCCCACTGAGCAGGGAGCCTGATGTCGGACTCCATCCCCGGACCCTGGGATCATGACCTGAGATGAAGGCAGACGCTTAACCGACTGAGCCACCCAGGCGCCCCCCCAGAGACAGCGAATCTTAAGCAGGCTCCCTGTCCAGCACAGAGTCCGATGCAGGACTGGATGGATCTCATGACCCTGAGATCACAGCCTGAGCCGAAACCAAGAGTTGGACACTTAACCGACTGCACCACCCAGGCACCCCACCTTAGACTTCTTTATAGCCTTTTTCCTTCCCTCCTTTTACATTTCTCTGGCAGTGAGAAACATGGCCCTACTATCCTCGGTATATTTACTTACTTGATCGGTCAGTTTACTTATTTGGTGAGTGTAACAAATTTAATTATGCTGCTCATTTCCTGTCTCTGCTCAGCTCCCACCATGTCCTTAGCCACAGGGTCGGCCTGTGCTTGCATGTGACTCCTACAGCCGCCTTCTCGTTACCTTGTATTCTCAGCATCTGTCCTGTCCCGTCCCTCTGTGCTTCCCCGGACCTTACCCCTCACTACCCCATGTCCTCAGTACTACATGAAAAGGAAGAGAGGAAATGGTCCCAGAGAAGATTTTAAAGTTAGATTACATGGTTTTCTTTTCTTCAATGTACTTAGCTTTTTTTTATGTTCTAAACAATAGTGCATTTTTGTTTTTAAATGACATACCCTTTGGCATATAGGTATATTTTTCATTCATTCATCTGTTGGAATTATCTCTGCTATTGTTTTAATGCCTCTTTGAGATTGTCATATACAAAAGGTTGTTTTCCTAGATTTATTGTTACACTATGTGTTTTAAGTACATTTATTTACTGATGGTTTTAGCATCAAATTTAATACTCTTCTCTGTTTCTCCTGGCTGCATTGGCACTGCCACAACCAGTTTGAATGCTTACCCTTCTGAAGAAACTACCTCAGTAAAATGTCATCAGGCATGTTTTACTTTTTAAAAAAAAATAGATCTTGAATAACTGAATATTTCCTAGGCAATGTCAACATTAGTCAGCCATTTGGAGAATTGATTCAACTATTGTCTTTTTGAAGCTGACTTCAAACATTTGGTGTACTGCAGCCCAAGGCACATTAGAAATTACTGTTGATTCCTTTGGGCACTTGTATGTTTCACTGGCATTTTGGCTTCTTAAATGATTATTATCCACCAATAGCTAATTTAAAAATCGCTTATGCTTTTTAGTGTTCCCATGGAATTCAATGGTTTTTAGGTGCCAGTTAGGGCATTTGGTAGATTGACTAGAACAATAATTGTTTAAGCAATGCTGGATAACTGTGAGGTAGCCGTTGCCTTGACAACTAGAAAACAGTTCTGTTTGCTAAACAAAGGGATGGTAATTTAGTAGTTTAATTTCCTTTTTGGCATGGAGGTGCTGCATAATAACATTTTATTTTAGCCTCTGAGATGGTCCATATTATTGACCAAATCAGAGAATCAGAGCAAAAAGAGAAGAGTTTTTCTCGTTTAAAGACATGTTTGTCTAATAGGGTCAGTGTTGGTCCAGGTAATTTCATTAACCAGCTGAATAATTCTTCATGTATCTCTGTTGCACCGGAGGCCAGGAGCCCTAGAATAGGTATGAAGTCTTGGTTGTCTTTCTACTAAAGGGTTGTCATGTACTTCATGACGGAGCAACACCACAAACACTTTAACCTCTGTTGCTGCTAGAATCAACAGGATTACTTTATTTCTGAATTGAATGAGGGGGATAATACCTAAACACCTCCTCCTAGCCTCCTCCGTATTATACACAATTATACTGGCCTCTCTTCTGTTTGTGTGGAATCTCTTTTGTATAGGACTTAAAAAAATTTTTTAACTCACATTTTCCCTCCAAATTGTTAAGTAATAATAACAGTGTTTATTTAGCACTGTATGCCTAGCCATGTTCCAAGCACTTTACATGTAGCATTTCACGTCTCATCCCTGTGGGATAGTCACTCTTTTATCCTGAGGGACCGAGGTTCTAGCCCAAGGTCATCTAGCTGCTAAGTGGTAGATTTGAACCTAAGCATCTAATTCAAGAGCCTGTGCTCTTAATTTACTATATTGTACTGACTCTTATTAATATACTCATTCTAAGTACATTAAAGAGTACAGAAAAGTATTAACAAGAAAAATAAAAATAACCCATAATCCCAGTCACTACAGATTAGAATACTTTTTTTTCCCCTTTAGATTATAATGCTCTTTACTGTTCTCATGAAGTGATGTAGTATCTGGGTTTCTTTCAAAATAATCATTGTTTAGGAGGGGTGGGTAGTAGTATAGATGAGGCAAAATTGCGTTGGTAATTGTGGGAGCCAGATTATGAATATATGGGCGATTTATTATATAGTCCCATCTTTTGTATATGTTTTGAAGTGTTTCTTAGTATACGTTTTATTTTTATTCATTTTTATTTCCTTAATGCGCGTGTACATGGAGGCGGGGCAGGGAGCAGAGGGAGTGGGAGAATCTTTTTTTTTTTAAAGATTTTATTTATTTGAGAGAGAGTGAGCAAGAGACAGTGAGAGAGAGCACAAGCAGAGGGAGAGGGAGAAGCAGGCTCCCCGCTGAGGAGGGAGCCTGACGTAGGGCTCCATCCCTGCACTCTGGGATCATGACCTGAGCTGAAGGCAGACTGAGCCACCCAGGCCCCCCCCCCCCGCCCCTTAGTATACATTTTAAAAAGCAAAGAATACATGCCACTTGTAACAACCCCCTTTTTTTTTTTTAGAGTTGGACACAGAGGGCTGGGTTGAATTTTTTTTTTTTATTAAAGATTTCATTTATTTATTTGACAGAGAGCGAGAGCAGGAACACAAGCAGGGGGAGTGGGAGAGGGAGAAGCAGGCTCCCCGCTGAGCAGGAGACTGATACAGGGTTCGATCCCAGGACCCTGGGGTCATGACCTGAGCCGAAGGCGGATGCTTAACGACTGAGCCACCCAGGCGCCCCCCCCTTTAAAAAAAAAAAAAAAAAGACTGTAAGACTGGGGCGCCTGGGTGGCTCAGTTGCCGTCCACCTCCTGATTTTGGCTCAGGTCATGATCTCATAGTCTTGAGATTGAGCGCCGCATCAGACTCTGCGCCGAGCATGGAGCCTACTTAAAATCCTCCCCCCGCCACCCATGCGCGTGGGCTGTCTCTCTAAAAAATAAGAAAGAACAGGAAGACTTACTTTGAATGAAATATTTTTATACCCATACCCCTCCATTCCATTCCCTTTCCCATAGGTTAATCCCTTTTTAGCAGTTATTCCTATCTTTATTATGTATATTTTTACATATGTATAATATAACATAAATATATCTGATTATTTTTGCATTTCTAGAAAAAGCCTAACCGACAGAACCACCAGGTGCCTCCTTTTTTGCTAGAGGCAAAACCTCATTTTAAATGATTGCTCATTGGGGCGCCTGGGTAGCTCAGTTGGTTAAGCAAAGGATTCCTGATTTCAGCTCAGGTCGTGATCGCAGCGTCATGGGATTGAGTCCTGTGTCAGCCTCCGCTCTCACTTTGAAGTCTGCTTGAGATACTCTCTCTCCCTCGGCCCATTTCCCCGTGTGCACACCGTTCTCTCTCTCAAATAAATCTTAAAAAAAAAGGGGGGTGCCAAATCTGAATTTACATCAGTTTAATGACTTGTTTGCCTACCTTGAGTGTTTCATAATAATAACAGTAATTGTTAATAGCTAAATACTTGAGGCATCATAATTGAGTGCTTTTTAATACTGACCATGTTTTCCTGATGTGGAAACTGAAGCTTAGAGAGGTTTAGTAGCCTACAAAAACTCATCTAGTTGGTGTAAGGAATAGAGCTGGGGTAAGGACCTTGTGTTTTCTGCCTGTGCTATTAGTCTGCTTTATTACCTTATCTTATACTAATGATAGAATGATAATTTATGCTCTGATAAAATTAGGTATACAAATCTGACCATGTAGGTAGGTTATGGATTTCATTTGTTCTTCTGTAGAAATTCTCATTCATATTTTGGTTAGCATAGTTTCACTTCTAGATGATTATGTGTCTCAGTGTCCCATTTTGGCCATCTCTGTAACCCCCATGCTTTGAGAAACACTTAATAGACAGAGGTATACAGAATTCAAATTCTTATGTTCATCTAATGATGAGAATTCGGGAACAGAAAAGTAATTTACCTAAGATGATGCAAAACAAAACAATAGAGGCAGAAGTAAGATCAGACCATAGATCTTTGCTTTTCATGTGTTGCCTTTAACAGATTAACACTGTTCTAACAATGCATTTCAGTTTAGCAGGTGTTTATTAGACTTTGGTTTCCCTTCTCAGGTATTTTTGTAATAGACATTTTCTTTATGTGTTTTGCTAATTCCTTTTCATGTGTTCTATCTTGAAGGAAGGGAAATATTACCCTTCATAATAATAATTTGCCTCCACAATATTAAGGTAATCATTACTCTCTTCTGTTAGCATGGATTTTTATGTTGGTAAGGATGTGAGATAAGCTTGGTTTTGGGGAAAAATCTCATTCAAATTTAAGTTGAATGAATCTGCTCAATAAACATCTTGATAGCTTGCTATCATTGGCATGTTGCCAGGGTTTGGTATGACTATTAATGAAAAGAATACGTAAATGGGTTTCTGTATATAAGTAGTCTAAATATAGTACTATTCTCTTCCCTTTTTTTGTTCACAATTCTCTATAATAAAAATATCTTAAAAACTCACTTCTTAAACATTTGTTTCTGAGTAGGCATAAATGTGCAACTTTTAGTTTTCTTGTTTTTTTCTACATTTCACAATTTCTCATTCCTCATCAGTATTCGTTTATTTTAACTATACTATTTGTCTATGGAAATAAAGTTTACTGGCTAATAAGGCAGGATGTGTTAATGGGAGAGATTTGCAAGTTGTGGAGATTAATGTCTGTGGTCATGAAGACAGCCCCACCATTTGCTTTTGTAGCAGTAACACACAATACCAATTGAACCACAAAGTTAATTGATGTCTTCCTGAATTTTTCTTAAAATTTCTGCGTGAAATGCTGTGTGTCCATTTCATATACTTGCTATGATAAAGCCACCAACTTGTCTGGAATTTAACCAAGAATTCGACCAAAGAAAATGGTATTTTAAGAGGGTAAGGCAAGTAAGTAAAGTAGAAAAATACATTTATTAACTCTAGGTGCAAGAGCAGTACAAAGTTATCAAAGTTGTAGTCAATGATAACAAATTTAAGTAGTAGTAATTCAGAAATTACTGTCTTTCTGTGAAGGTATACTTCTGTTATGGCATAAATGAATTGAAATATGGGCATTTTCCTAGGTAGATTTTTTTTTTAACTTTTTTTTTAAAGTAACTCCGTGCAACATGGGACTTGAACTCACAGCCCCAAGATCAAGAGTCGCATGCTTTACTGGCTGAGCCAGCCAGCTCCCCACCATGTAGATTTTAAAAACCATATACTTGATATATTTTATATTCTTTTTAAAAATTCTTTTCATGAAATAAATAGAATGTGAAACAAATGGCTATTAAGGAGGTCACCCTGGTATTTTTAGTTGTAGTACCTTTGTTTTGGTTTATGTGCTACCTCCCACCTTTAAAAAAAGTTACAGGGGTGCCTGGGTGGCTCAGTTGGTTGGGCGACTGCCTTCGGCTCAGGTCATGATCCTGGAGTCCCGGGATCGAGTCCCACATCGGGCTCCCAGCTCAGCGGGGAGCCTGCTTCTCCCTCTGACCCTCTTTTCTCTCATGCTGTTTCTCTCTCTCAAATAAATGAAATATAAAAAAAAAAAACAAAAAAAGTTACAATTATTTGATTATAATACTTTTGGTATAGCATTAGAAAATATATCTTTTTTTTTTTGATAGATCACTCCCAATGTGTATTATCCACAACTGTTGGGATGAATTTATTTTAAGATCCAAATGAAATTTATATTTTCATCATTCACTGCTATGTTAACAGCATTTTTCCACCTTATGTTCTGTAAAATTTCTGCAAGATGTTAATAGATGTTAATAGAAAAAAGGTTTATTTGGACGATGAGGCAGGGTAGGGGTTTGATGTTCCCAAACTTTCTCCTCTTCTTTTTGGTGGAGCATCTCAGGATATTAGTATTTCTTGTAAAACACTTTGCTCAAAGTTAACTAAATAATCTTTCTTTGATTATGCAATGATTAAGCAGAACTCCTTAAAATTATAAATCTTATACAGAAGTGTACCTGATTGTGGAGTCAGAGCAGCTGGATTAGGACTGTTAAAAACTAAATCACACACACACACAATAAAAAAAATAAATCACAAGTGAGGAAACTTAACATATTCAGCATATAAGGGTAAATAAACAGTGAACTCATGCCAGAGCATTTAAGATTTCCCCCAGATTGGATTTCTTCTTAGAGTTTTCTCCAGTTGTTTGAAATACATGTAATTCTTCCCACCCCTTCTGTGCTATTATTCTGCCTTAGAATTGTCTAGGTAGGGATATGACAAAGCATTCTGAATTTGGGTGGCGTCAAAGATGTAGCCAAAATTTTTGAGGCTTTTAAGGATCTGCCTTCCCTTTAGGTGGTCATATAGTAAATAAATATTTGAATGAATGGGTAGATGGAAGGGTGGATAGAATGATAAATTTGTGATTAAGCTGATTCATATCATGGGCTATATATTTTATATAGAGAAAAAGATGCATTTTTATTTGATGTACATTTAAATAGATTTTTTGATACATAGATTTTACTTGTTTTTAAATTAGAGTATTTTGTGGATGGTTTTTGTTAACATACATTCAATTATTACAACTTTTTTTTAGCTGTAGTAGGATTAGATCTGCCAGCCTGAAGTCTAATTGTGCTAAAGAATTAAAGACTTTTAAATCTAATTATATTTGTTTGCATTTTTAGGCCCTTGATGAGCCTCCCTATTTGACAGTGGGCACTGATGTGAGTGCTAAATACAGAGGAGCCTTTTGTGAAGCTAAGATCAAGACAGCAAAAAGACTTGTCAAAGTCAAGGTAAGTATATGTAGGTCTTATAAATTATAGGTTCAGTATTTGATATTTATTTTTTAAAGATTTATTTATTTATTTGAGAGAGCGAGAATGAGAGAGAGAGAGTACATGAGAGGGAGGAGGGTCAGAGGGAGAAGCAGGCTCCTCGCTGAGCAGGGAGCCCGATGCAGGACTCGATCCCGGGACTCCAGGATCATGACCCGAGCCAAAGGCAGTCGCCCAACCAACTGAGCCACCCAGGCACCCAGTATTTGATATTTAAACTTGTACTTGGTGGATGTATTTAAGACTTTTTCTTTTCCCTGCAAGATGAATTTAATTTCTATAGAAGGGTTGTCAAAGACCTGAAAACAAAACATTATTTGGGATTTTAAAGTATTCTAATTAGAATGAAGTTAGGTTCTTACAAATTGATACTTTGAATGCCATTTCAGTATAGACAGGCTTGGTACTGTTTGTGTTTTTAGCCTTTTCTAAAAGGCTGGAAAGGACCTTAGAAGTCATGTAGTTTAATTCTTAACTTTAGACCCCCCACCATTTTAGCCATTAAGTTTAGATTTATAATTTGATGGCGTTTTAGATAACAATAAAATAAGGTAAATCTAGTTTTTGATTTCCTTATCCTCTTTATTTTAAAAAAATCTTTCTTAAATACTTGTGTTTTGTCTCAGATAATGCAGAAAAAGAAATGTAATTGTTTACATTTTAGTAAACTTATCAGTGTTGAAAAATACAGGACAAGTGAAATATTTGAAGGTAGATATTTATTCATTTGTCAATTATTTACTGAGTGGTAAACTGTGCAGGGTACTCTGTTAGGTGGAAGGAGGTTGGGGATATGAGGATGGCCTGATCTTTGTCCTCAGGGGGTTTATGGTGCAGATTAGCAGGTACACTGTAAAACATTGGTTTGAATATCACCAAGTCAAAAGGCCACAGAGGTGTATGTCCAGTAGAGAGTTTCAGGTTTTCTTCTGGAGCTTTTTCCATGCCTATATCCTAGGTTCTTTCCTTATGCATGGATGTGTTGAAAAAAGCTTCCTGTGATTCTGATTTACACTCCTAGTTAAGCTCCACTGTGATAAGACCCTTAAATTAACTGTAAATCTGTAGGAGTCTAGTCTTGGCCACACCATGCCTTTAGTTTTCACATGTGTGGTATCTGTGAACTCTTCCGTGACTTGATTTTTGTGGGTACTCTTAACAGTGCTCTTATAGCGGCATTTCCTGTTCTGATTTCACACACTGGTGTTCCCTGAGCACTCATTTTTTTGCCACTACTATCTTGGAAATGAAGAGAAAGCTTTTTATTAGTTTCCTCACTCTTCCAGACAGAGCTCCTACTAACACATGTCATATCTTACTGTGAATTAGACAAAAGCCCTCCCTCCTGGTAGATAGCTTATTTAGGGGAGCTTGGCCTACAGATAAGACTTCTGTGTTAGTTAGAAAAAGGTGCTCCCTTAGGACAGGAGCAGTTTTACTCCAGGACCCATGCTTTGGTTTGCAGAGCACAGGCTGAATTTTAGCCCTGACTTGCAGTCTCAGCTGGGTGTTGCTGTGTAATGAATGAACTAGCTAAATGGCATGTTATCACTCCTGCCATTTCTTGCTATTAATCAGAGGAAGAGAACTGTTAGTCTTTACTGCTTCTGTTGATAGCACAGAGTACAAGTACCTTGTGCCTTGTAAATAATGGATAACTAAAACTTGTTAATTTTTTTGGCTGCTCTAAAAATCTGTTTATAATTCGAAGTTAATTATTTTCTCAACAGATATAGTGGTATACTTCTGGTTTGTTTATGATTCAGACAAAGTTAATACATTTCCAACAATTTGTTGATATATTTCTTCCTCATCAGTTTTCATTTATTAAACATTCACTATGTGCTAAGTACTCTATTAGGTATTAAAACTCTAGTTTTAAAATCTGATCTCTGTCATAAAGTGGCTTACAGTCTGAGTGAGTGACAGAGATAATTAAACACATAATTTAAATAAAGCATGGTAATGCTTTTGTGTGAGACAGAAGTGCCTGGGATGCTGTGAGTATAGGACATCTCTTTTCATAACTTGTTTGTGAGCATATTACGTAGATTCTTTACCAGAGACATCTGATAAGACCAGGTTGATGGTTCAATCCCTGTAAGAACTCTTGCTTTGTATAGGGAAAACAACTTGTTCTACATTGAATACTGGAAGCTGTCTTATTTTTCACCAACTAATGTGAAATATTTAAACCTGAACCCTTATTTTGACTTAATCTCCTTACATTTGGTTTCCCATTCTCTGATTTCTGTGCTGATACAAAGTACAGTAAACTTCTGGAGCTTGACTGCCCGAGTTTGAATCTCAGCTCTACCGTGTACCAGTTATGTGATCTTGGACTGGTTACTTCTACTTTCTGCTCCTCAGTTTTCTTATCAACAAAGTGGAAACAATCATACCTACCTATTAATAAGGTTGTTGTAAAGATTATATGTTTAATGCTTGAGCCTGATGCTTAGCTTTCTATAAATATTTGTTGCTACTGCTTATTTTTAAACTAGGCCTTCACAGAATGATAGAGGACCTAATAGCCTAAGGTCTCCACCTGTTTTTTGACCCCCTCATTTTTTAGGAAAAGAAATTATACTGCTAAAGTAATAGCTAATAGTATTGAATAAAGTCTAATACATGAAACACCAACTGATTTAGTCTGGGAATTTGTTTAAATAATAATATTTTCAGTTAATCTGCTTAGGGATTGAGATTTTATATATACTAGACAGCTGTGTTAGATTACTCGTAAGGAGAATGAATTCATGTGTTGATGAGCTTGTGTCACTTGATTTTTTTGTGTGTGGGCTTGTTGCTAATTAAATTTGTGATCTCTAGGTAACATTTAGGCATGATTCTTCAACAGTGGAAGTTCAGGATGACCACATAAAGGGCCCACTAAAGGTAATTCATTTATTGATTCATTATTAATTCTGATGCTTCAATGGGAGACATTAAAAATTATACTTGGTCATTTCTTTTTAATCATTGGCTTTTACTGAGTTGATAAAAATAATACTGTCTAAATAGACCAGTAGAAAACAATAGAATGTTCGGTGAAACTTGATGTGATAGGAAAACCTGTGTTCAGAAATGAAGTAAACATCAAGGAAGCATTGACTGCTTTTTATTTACTCGTCTGTTTCCTTTTCACCATGTTGCACTTCCAGAATTCATAGGTGATGAATTAGGGATTAAGTGATGGAGGTTCTGTGATAATGTGAAAAGTGAGGGAAAAACCCCAACACATTAAGAACCTCAGAGCTTTTATTTATTTATTTATTTATTAAAGATTTGATTTATTTATTTGACAGAGAGAGACACAGCGAGAGAGGGAGCACAAGCAGGGGGAGTGGGAGAGGGAGAAGCAGGCTTCCTGCTGAGCAGGGAGTCTGATGTGGGGCTCAATCACAGGACCCTGGGATCATGACCTGAGCCGAAGGCAGGCGCCTAACGACTGAGCCACCCAGGCGCCCCTTATTCATTTATTTTAAGATTTTATTTATTTGAGAGAGAGAGAGAGTGTGTGTGTGTGTGTGTGTGTGCACAAGCGCAGGGAGGGGCAGAGGGAGAGGGAGAAGCAGACTCCCTGCTGAGTAGGGAACCCGACATGGGGCTTGATCCCAGGACCCTGAGATCATGACCTGAGCGGAAGGCAGACACTTAACCGACTGAGCCACAAAGAGCTTTTAGAGTGCTAATTTGTTGAAGCAACTACAGGCAAATGAAATTTTTTAAGGGTTATCAGGCAATTAAAGTGGTAAGCATGTTACATACAGATAGTTTTATTTATTTGCATTCATTTCTCCTCACTGGTGGGTGAAATGAGTACTGTTCTACTTTCTACTAGTGAGCAAGCTAAAGGGAGTGTGTGGGTAGCCACGGTGTGCTCTTTGGCCCTTTTGAATGTCTGAAAATTAGACAATGGCCTGCCTGGGTGACTTTTAAGAAATGCTAACAAAATTGAAGAAACATTTGTAGATACAAGAAAAATCCTTTACGGACAGAGCTGTACTTTTGGGGGAATTAGATATGTGTATCTGCCAGTTATTTGTTTGTGGTTGACTTAAAGCCTTTTTTTTTTTAAGACTTTTAATTGGATCCCCAGAGCATTAGTAGGCCCTATAGAGAGCTAAAGCTTGTAATGAAAAAAAAAGTCTTGCCTTATAAAAATTATTTTCCACCATTTCTGTTTTGTAGGTGCCATTTTTAGTGTTACATGCACATGTTCATCATTTTCAGGGACATAAAAGACAAAACATGTATACTTATGATGCTTGTCACCATTTGTTTAGCACTTAGTATGTGCCAGTGCTGTGCTAATAAGTCTTTTGCAAATTCTATCTTATATAATCCTAACAGCTCTTTACATAAGACACTAAAGGGACATAAAATAATCTGGCCATGCCAGCCAGTAATGACAGAGCTAGAATTCTGATAGGGTCACCCCCTTGTCATTGAAGCATGTGACCTCTGAATGTTCAGAACACATACACTTCTGTGCCTTATTTGTGTTTTTGCCTTAGAAGCACACCAGCATAGCTCTCACTGACAGGTGCCCTGTTCACATTGGCTCGGACCAGCTCCTGTCAGCTACAAGATATGCTCAGTGTTGTGAAGAGATAGAAAAGGCAACCACTTTGTATCCTCAGGCCCTCTTTTTCTCCTTCTGCTCCCACCTCTTTATGGCACAGTTGGTTTATTTTACTTGTTTGGCTTTTCTTACTGTATTGAATTGTTCTTTGTGATTAGGGCTAAGGACCAATTTCGATTTTGACATAGGCAGGTATATTAAATTTTGGTGTCAAGATTGTTAAAATATTTTTTTTGTCTATTTTTTTTTTTTTTTTGCGTGTGTGTAGAGTTTAAATCATTCCCTAATATACTTCATAGCTTTCTATTACCTGATAGAAAGTGTCAGCATTTGGATAAATGTTTCTCTTAGAGGAAATAAACCTACCAAAAGTGATGGTCATTTTATCTCAATATATTTTCTAATGAGTTCACATGAAATGTAATACCTAGACCACTTATTAAATAAAAAAATATTACCGTGTATTTATTGACTGTAGTCATTTAATAAGAGCTCTATTAATTCTCCAGCTTCCTTCCCCATTTTGAGCATTGTGTGGGGCTAACAGACTCTGAACAAGTTTATTTTTTGGTATCATCATAAAGACCATATACTTGTATTTTATTTTATGATTGACATATAATATCTTATTAGTTTTGGGTGTACAAGATACTGATTCAATGTTTCATTAATACAGTAAGTCTAGTTACATCCATTACTATACATAGTTTAATTTTTTTTTTTTTTTTTTTTTGCTTATGATGGAGACTTTTAAGATTTAATCTCCTGGCAACTTTCAAATGTGCAATATGGTACTGTTGACTAGGGTAACCATGCTGTCTGTATATTATATCCCTAGGACTTAATTTATTTTATAACTGGAAGTTTGTACCTTTTGACCACTTTTACCCATTTTGCCTATTCCCCACTCCCTTCCCACCCACTGGCAATGACCAGTTTGTTCTCTGTGTCTATGAGCTTTGTTTGTTTGTTTTATTTTTTAGATTCCACATATAAGTGATATCATATGATACTTGTCTTTCTCTAACTGACTTATTTCACTTAGTATAAGGTCCTCAGAGCCCATCCATGTTGTTGCAAATGGCAAGATTTCCTTCCTTTTTATGGCTGAATAGTATTCCGTTATCTGTATATTTTTTCCTATATCCATGCATCCACCAGTGGATACTTAGGTTGTTTCCATATCTTCGCTGTTGTAAATAATGCTGCAGTGAACATGGGGGTGCTGATACCTTTCTGAATTAATGTTTTCATTTTCTATGGATAGGTGCCCAGTAGCGGAATTCCTGGGTCAGAGTTCTATTTTTAATTTAAATACCTCCATACTGTTTACTATAGTGGCTGTACACCAATTTATTTTATATTCCCACCAACAGTGCACAAAGGTTCCCTTTTTCCCATATCTTTGCTAACACTTGCTTTTTGTTGTCTTTTTGATAATAGGCATTCTGATAGGTGTGAGGTGATATCTCGTTACGGTTTTGATTTTATTTCCCTGATGATGAGTGATGTTGAGCATCTTTATATGTCCCTGTTGGCCACATGTGTGTCTTTGGAAAAATGTCTGTTCAGATCTTCTACCCATTTTCTCATGGGATTGTTTGGTTTTTTGCTATTGAGTTATATGAGTTCTCTCTATATATATTGGATAATTAACCCCTTATCAGATAAAATATTTGAAAATATTTTCTCCCACTCAGTAGGTTCCCTTTTCATTTTGTTGATGATTTCCTGATGATTTCCTTCACTGTGCAGAAACTTCTTAGTTTGAGGTAGTTACAAAGACCATATAAATGTAATTATCGGCATTTTCTTGATTAGATGGAAAATATTTTAAATGATTGTCATTAGTGGAACATTATAACTCTTAAGGAGATGTCAAAGCTCTTTCTCGTTTCTACCTTTCCCCGGCCTCTTTGAAGGACGAGTGCTAATATAAGGCAAGGGTAGTCAACTTCAGAGATCGTGGTTCTTAAAGTGTGGTCTGAGGACCTCTGGGGGCTCCCAGGACCCCTTTCAGGGAGGCTGTAAGGGCAAAACTATTTTCATAACAATACTTAGATATTATTTACCTTTTTTACTGTGTTGACATTTTCACTGATGGTACAAAAACAGTGGTAGGTAAAACTGCTGGCGGCTTAAGACAAATCAAATCAGTAGTTTTTTTTTATTGTTTGCCACCATGCACTCAGTTAAAAACAAAAAGAGCTAGTTTTTGTTTTATTCATTTACCTTCTAAAAGTTTTTCTAACTTTTTAAAAATACTTTAGGTCGGAGCTATTGTGGAAGTGAAGAATCTTGATGGTGCATATCAGGAAGCTGTTATCAATAAGTTAACAGATGCAAGTTGGTACACTGTAGGTAAGGGAATAAATCTTTTAAAAATGTATTTTCAAAGATAATACACATCAAAATTTCCTTGATTCAGTTCCTCCCCTAATGCCATAGATATTATTACTGTTAATATTTTTTGTTTTTGTTTTGCTGTTAAAGTTTTTTTTTAATCTTTCCAGGTCTTAAAAGTTTTTATTTCATAAGTATGTACATAAAGTATAATTTGAAATTAGTGTATATATTATACAGTTGAATTTGTAGCTTTTTTCACTTCAAAGTATATCTTAAAGAAATTTTTTCTATCTTAACTATTTTTAAGTGTACATTTCAGTGGTGTTAAGTGTATTCATGTTGTGCAACAGAGAAGTTTCTTTTAATTATAGTAGTATGTTTCATATTTGATGTACCATAATTTATTTTCTTTTACTTATGGTGTTGCCAGTTTTCTTGCCATTACAATAAATGCTGGATTGAATGTCTTGTACATGTACATTATTCTTGTATTTTCCTGGTGTATGTGTACATTGAGGCCCAGGCATAGTGAGGTGAAATGTACTTTAAAACTTAGGTAGTGAAAACTGTCTTTCTAGAGGAGGGTATTCATTTACACTTCAGTGGACAGTGTGTGAGTGCACTCATTTTCCCAGCCCAGGTAAAAGTTGATTTTAGTAATCTGTAAAAATGTTTGCCCATCTGGATACAAAGTAGTATCTCAGTTTCGTTTTAATACTCCCCTCCTGTGATTAAGTGAGATTGAACATTTTTTTCATATGTTTATTGAAAGGAACATCATTTCATTTGTATTTTCTCTCTTTCAAATTACCATCTTTTTATTTATTCATATGTTTTTAAGATTTATTTATTTGAGAGAGAGAGAATGACCAGTGGGGAGGGGCAGAGGGAGGAGGGGAGAGAGAGAGAGAAAGCTGACTTTCTGCTGAGTAGGAAGCCTGATGCGGGGCTCCATCCTGAGCTGAAGGCAGATGCTTAACCAACTGAGCCCTCCAGGCGCCCCTCCATCTTTTTTTTTCCTTTAAGACTTACTTGTTTTAGAGAGAGAAAGGGCTCACGTGCGTGAGTGCGGGGAGGGGCAGAAGGAGAGAATCTTAAGCAGACACCCTGGTGAGTGCAGAGCCTGGCATAGGGCTTGATCTTAAGATCCATGAGATCATGACCTGAGCTGAAACCAGGAGTTGGAGGCTTAACTGACTGAGCCACCCAGGTGCCCCTTTTGAATTACCATCTTACAGTGTCTTCCCAGTCTCCCCCTTGTCCTGTTGGGATGGTTACATTTTCTTATTTTTAGGACATGAGATCTTTGTATATTCTGAATATTAACCCCTGGCTACCTTAGTTGCAAGTATTTTTCTCCTATTTACTTTTATTTTCACTATCAGTTTTCATATTGTCAGTTTTTCCTGTGGTCACCTTTTCCTTTGTAGTTTTAATTTTGAATCTTGTTTTAAAGGGCTTCCTTCCATCAGTGTTATAAATTTATTTTCCATTGTATTTTTCAGTTTATAGTATTGTTTTTGTTTTGCAAATAGCTGTTTATTTCATCTACAGTTTATTTTTTATTTTTTGGACATTCTGAAATGTCATATTTTCCCCCCAATTAATAGCCATTTATCCTGGTATTATTTATTGAATGGGAATAATTCTTACTCTTTAATGACCTCATGGATGAGAGTAAACACCTAGTTAAAATGTCTTTGATGTTGTCAAAATTTGATGGACCTTTGACATAGTATAGATGAGTTTTCTCTACATTTTTGTGGGGTGGGGAAAAACTTGGTGAAGAGAAGGGAAATTTTAATTTGAGACAGGAAAATTTGACTTTATGTAGGTGACAAGACTGTGAGCATGTTCTGTGCAGTAAGTCTACATGGTAATTATGTATGGTAGTCAGTCTCATAAATGTGGCATTTTTTTCGTTGAATATTTTAGTTACAACATTAAAACATTGTACTAAAAGTTATTTATCCAGTCTCACATGAAATTTCACTTAATATGTAAGAACCTAATTTTGTTACTTAGGTAAAAATTGCTATTTCTAAAATCACAGCTTGGTAACTTTATTTTGAATAGATGTATTTTTTCCCCATGATTTGCGAGGAATGTAAGTATATGCTAAAATTACAGTATAAAATATGCATATATTCTGTGTATGCATAAACTTACAGTAAATTTGCTGGAACATTTTTGTACTTTAAATAAGTAGTTTTCAATGGGGAGCACTTGGCAATGTCCGCAGCTTTGGTTGTCACAAATGGGGAGCCACTAGTGGCATCTAGTGGCTAGAGGCCAGGGAAGCTGCTCAGTATCCTGTCGTGTTCAGGATAGCCGTTCGTGACAAAGAATTATCTGCCCCAAAATGTTAGTAGTGCTCAGGTTTAGAAACCCTGCTTTAAGTAGTAAAAGTAGAGTCATTTTTTAGGGGCAGTCTGAATATATACATTTGTATTCTTTTTGTTTTCTAGGTAAATCTGTCAGTATTTACCAGTTGGAAAACTTGCCTTTCCTTTACCATGTTGAGAAAGGTTAATTAGCATTTAAATTGTTTCTTCCTAAAATGCTAACTTCTTTTTTTTTTTTTTTTTTTGGTGTTTTCTGGGTCAGGGAAGATGTTTTCCTTTCAGGTATATTATTTCCTTATTGCTAGAAATTGGAAAGCATATTCTGTATTTGAAGTTGTCAGAAAACATAAAATGTGAACTGAATTTCAAATGTAATCTTCTGAAACAATAGTTCTGTTTGCACTCAGAAAATTAAATGATAATTTATATCATCTTGTTAATCTTTGAAAAATCCTTCAGTAGTTTCCAATTTTACCTCCTCTCCTAGTTTTTGATGATGGAGATGAGAAGACACTGAGACGATCTTCACTGTGCCTGAAAGGAGAGAGGCATTTTGCTGAAAGTGAAGTAAGTAATCATTTAATGAATGACTGTGTCTTCATATTTTGTATTAGGGGGAGCATATTTTTCTTTCTCAACTCAACTTACTTGTTAATCAGGAAAATTCATTAATACCATTATCATGTAATCTCTGAATCCTGTTTAAGGCCTTGTGTTTGAGTACCAGGTGATATATCCTTTTTTTTTCCCTAAGAATATTTTAGCATTTGTCCACAATGAAAATGCAATGATCTTGCTTAACTGTTATCTTCAGGCAACTTTTATGTAGACTCTAATTTTAAATAATTGTAGAAAAGAGATGTTCCTTTTATAATCCACTTAAACCCCCTCATCATGAAAGGATCTGTAGCTACTGTAAGCAGTCCCTAACTACTACTACTGCTTCTGCTGCCGCTGGCTGACGTTATTATAGCCCCCTCTTCAAAGATGCCTTGCCTGACTGCCCTTTCTGCACGAGTCCCTGCCGTCCTTTTAATCCTTTTAGGTTGACTGAAGTTTCTTCATAGCTTGTGTCATTCTCTGACATCAGGATACGTATGTGCTTACTTATTTGTCTGCCTTCCTCCTTAGAATGTGTCACAAGGGCGGGGATTTTACATGTCTTCTTCACCACTCATTCCTGGTTCCTTGGACAGTGCCTGGCATAGAGTTGGAGCTGAATAAATGGTAGTCAGATGAATAAATGAAGTGCTTATATTTGCCAGGGACTTTGCTCACTGCTTTACCTACATCATCACGTTCATAACACTATGAAGTAGATAGCATTATTATCTTCAATTTACAGATGGTGAAACTGATGGTCAGAGCTGGTTCCCAAACCAGTATTTTCTAGTACCAAAGCCATGCTCTAGAATTGAAAGGTGTTAAGTTAGTAAGAATGGAGGGAGGGTTCACAAAGTTTTGTAAATCAGGAGCTTGCAGTCCAGAATTTTAAAAATGGACATATTGTTAAAGTGTTACATTCTGTAGTCCAGCCAATCAATATTAATTAATGCACAGTGTGGCCAAACCGTGATTACTTTTCTTCTTGTCACTATTTAGAACAGTGTTTCTTTGGGGAATGTTTTTATATTATTTATTAAACTATTAAACTTTATGTTTTCTTGTTTTGAAAATATTTTCCTTGGGGCACCTGGGTGGCTCAGTCATTTTGCATCTGCCTTCGGCTCAGGTCATGATCCCAGGGTCCTGGGATCGAGCCCTGCATCCGGCTCCCTGCTCAGCGGGAAGCCTGCTTCTCCCTCTCCCACTCCCCCTGCTTGTGTTTCCTTTCTCGCTGTGTCTCTCTCTGTCAAAGAAATAAATAAATAAAATCTTAAAAAATATATATATATATTTTCCTTTCCTTTAAATAATTGACTTCCTAATGCAGTTCAGAATTTGGGACAGGTTCTGTGTATTATGATTCCAGCCTGTTTTTTCAGTCTCAGATTATAACATTTCCTTGTACTTATTTTTTCTTTTTCCTTTTTTTTTTTTTTAAGTTTTTATTTAAGTAATCTCTATTCCCAGTGTGGGGCTCGAACTCACAACCCACTATCAAGAGTCACATGCTCTTCTGATTGAGCCAGCCAGTGCCCCATTTCCCTGTACTTCTGTCTTATAAGACTACTTGGTATTTTCAGATTATGATTCATATTCTTTTCTTGGTTTCTGCTGAGTACTGCTCCTCTTAATGTTCCTCCATGAGGTCTTTCATGAGCTTTCTAACCAGATTTGATCCCTTATCCTTTGATCCTTTGGCACTTCTCTTATTCTTATTTGATGGTCTTTTTTATTACTTTTCTTATTTTCCCTGTAAGCTTTTAAGCTGTTTTGGGGGTATAGCCATCTTTTTGTCATTTTGATAGGCTCTTCTTTTCCCAGCAGTGTTTTCTATACAAAAGCCTTCAGTAAATATTTGTTGAATTAATTGTGAAGGTTTAAATATAGGAAATACAGCTTTAGAATTTGCAGTGAATTTTGGCTTTTTGCAGTGATAAAGTAACAATTCTTTATAAGTTATGTAATTTTGTTCATGTTTTATTTATTTAATCTCTACACCCAGTGTGGGGCTCAAAATCACAGCCCTGAGAGCAAGAGTTGCATGCTTTTCCGACTAAGCCAGCCAGGCGCCCCTAAATTTATGTAATTCTTAAAAATAATTTCATTTCCCTTAGAACATGTGTACAGTTATAGTACGTCAGTGAGTGAATATGGGAGCTTGAAGACTTGATTTTTCATATGCTTAGTGAAAGCATGTGCCTCATTTATTATTTAATCCAGAGAAATATCTAAAATACTTTTTATTTTAGGAGAATTGTGTAGTTCATGACATTTGTAGTGTAAAGGCTGAAGCCGTATAAGCAAGTAGTTCAGTGTATCCTTCTCATCTTCAAGGCGGACCACTTTTACTGTGTGTGTCTATATGTGTTAGACTCTATGTTTTGCTAGAGGGTACTTAGAATACTGGTGTATTGTTCCATATCCCATTCTCATAAGCCAGGTGTTATGTTAGGTACTGGAGACACCAGGATAGGCCAAGTAGACATGGAATTTATCCTCGAGTAACTTACCATCTGTTGGAGGAGAAAGAGCATTAATCAAACAAATATTTTAAGATTATAAATGTACTGAGTTCTGTGATAGCATGGCCAGGAGTGTATTTAATCTGCCATCTATGTATTCCTTTCCTTTATTTGATATTTTTGATATTTTCAAAAAACATTTTTAATTTGTCAAAAAATTACTCAGAGCATTGTTATTATCAGTAATAACTTTGGTCTTTGAGCAAAAAGCCACTGGCAGTGTTTGGGGTCACTAATTCCATTAATAAGCTACATACTTAAAGACTTAAATTTAAAAGATTTCCATAATAAGAGATCACAACAGCACTTCCGTCAGTCTGAATTCCAGCACTAACATCACTGATTCTAGCCCTAACCGGCTTAGTGAGAGTGTTGCCACTGCCCAGGGGTTGGGGCATTTCTGCAGAGCATATAATTCAGAAGTAGTTTCATCAGCTGGTATTTGCTGTGCATTTACTACATGCAGTCAAAAACTCTAAAGAAAAGTTAGATAAAATCTCAGCTCCATATTTCCTATAGCCCATTTAAGAAACAGGGACATAGGCATGTTTCCCCTAGGCCTATGGAATTTTCTTTTAGCCTTCAGTATAGCTAGGAGTCTCTTCTTTTTGCTCTTTAGGTTTTGACGAGACACATTCTAACCTCCCCACAGTCTTTTCTCTCACTTGAAATAAAGGTGATCCTACTTTCCTGGACATGGTTTGAGGCCAGGGACAGAGATACGGCTTCTTACTGTTCTAACTCTTTATTACATAGGGAGAGAAATCAGAAATCCTGGATATTTTCTTTCCTGTAACCGGTGAATACCAGATGCTTAAAATAGAAATCACAGTACTTAATAGAAGTCTCTGCTTTCACAAGAGCAATCTTAATTTTAGGGGAGTGAGGCGGGGCATTTAATCCTTCTGTTAGTTTGACCGAAAGTGAATCTAGATTAATTTATTTTCTCTGTTTACCAAATATAGTACTTTGAAAGTTTTTGCTCTTGGGAAGCGTAATTAGGAGTTAATGACAAGTGACTTTTTTTTTTTAAGATTTTACTTATTTGAGAGAGAGAGAGAGTGCACGAGCAGGGGTGAGAAGCAGAGAGGGAGAGGGACAAACAGACTCCCCGTTGAGCAGGGAGCCTGATAAGCGGGGCTCAATTCCAGAACCCCAGGATCGTGACCTGAGCCAAAGGCAGACACAACCGACTGAGCCACCCAGGCACCCCTGACAAGTGACTTCTAAAGAGGTTTTGTTTGGTATATTACTGTATTTGGACCAACTTTTGCCTCCAGATTTTTTTGTTATTTATTTATTTATTAAAATTTTATTTATTTGAGAGAGAGAGTAAAGGAACAGAGGGTGGGAGAGAAAAAGAATCCTCAAGTAGACTCCCCGCAGAGTGTGGAGCTGGACACGGGGCTCGATCCCAGGACCCCCGAGGTCATGACCTGAGCTGAAATCAGGAGTCAGATGCCGAAGTGACTGAGCTACTTAGATGCCCCTCTAAATATCTTTTAAATGCCTGACTTAAGCTAGATTTGAAAGATTAGATTTTATGCCATATAAAAAGTTAATATATTTTGTGTCTTCTGAAGGAATTGATCTTTATGTTTTATGGGTAGTACCTTTTACCTATATCAGTATTCTTTGTTGTTGGGTACATAGATCTCTGTACCTCAGGTACATTTACATATATCCTCAGAAGTTATGCAGTCTAATAAGTTATACAAGATTATTAATATGCTTCCCCTTTCACATTTTAGTTCATCATATTTTCAACAAAATTATCTGTTTTAAAAATAAAAGTTTTAAATATTAAGTTTATATTTAGATAGTCTGATTTTTTTTTTTTAATCTAAATTGATGTATACCCTTTCATATAACACCCTGGTTTGTAACTTTGAGAAGTCTTTATCTGAAGTAGTTTCTCACCCTCACTCCCATCCTGACAGTTTTTGTGGGGTCTTTAGTTCCCCTGGTATTCATGAAATTATCTGTAATAGCAGAGCTTCTATTGGATGAAAGGAATAGCAACTGTGTGGAAGATCTTAAAAAGGCAGAAAAAGTAGGATTATCAAAATTGATATTCAGAGAATTCAGTTAGTTGGGATAGCGTCTTCAGATTGAGACCTTAACTTTTTAGTTATATAAACCTTTGCAGGAAATAATGGCAAGAAAAATCTAAGAAGTATCTGATACTGAGAAATGAAGGGAATCATTCCAGGATCCCTTTTTTCTTCATTCTGCTTTTAACCAACAACCAATTCCTCACCTGGAAATCATGATTTTAGGATGGGGTGAGGGACAAAGGGTTTGACATGAACTGTCATTTGACAACAAGACATGTTTATTTACTGATCATTATCTTCATACCAAGCACCATATTGGATGCTGCAGATTACAAAGGAAGGGAAAATTAAATTTAGAAAAGTCAATATTTACATATTCTTTAAAAAAGGTTTATTGCAGAAAATGTTTGCAGAGTAATAATATATCCTACCTAAAGCCTTTTTTCAAGCAGTTGATGCTTTTTTTTGGATAATTTTGTTTGTTACTAAGAATTTTATATTATGGATTATGATTCCCTTTGAACAAAGAGAAATTTTATTTGCAATTGGCTCCAATGCAGGTGCTAGGTCCTTACATATAGATTTCTTATCTCCCCAGTCTATTTTCTACTGAGCTGTGTTTTGTTTTGTATTTTAATCATTCTTAGAAGTCTTTCAGCCTTCAAATAGATAATGAAACCATGAGGAAAGAACAACTTAATTTCTTTTCACTCCCCCCCTGCCCCCAGTAATGGGTTCATTCATCTTTATTCTAATATCTTTGAAATGACAGTTGTCTCTCTTTAGGAAAGTTGTATTTTAGGCTTCCTTGGGGCAGTTTTTAATCTTCAAATCTAAGCATATTCTTAAACTGATTTGGTATAAAGGGAAAAAGAACTTGTTACGTCATAACTTTGATGGGTTTATGTTCTTACCCACAGACATTAGACCAGCTCCCACTCACCAACCCTGAACATTTTGGCACTCCTGTCATAGGGAAGAAAACAAATAGAGGAAGAAGATCTAATCATATGTAAGTCCATTTTCATAACTGTTAGTTGAACCTGAATTCATTTCTCCTTCTAGTATTGTTTTAAGAGTTACTAATTTGAAATTGTACTTTGCAAAATGCTAACTGGATCTCATAGTAATTTCAGACTCCTTAGCACGGGTGCTTGAGATTCTCCATGCTCAGCCAACCTTAACAGTTGTATATCTACCTGCCATTTCTCCCTACATGTATCTTGATGCTGTAGTCAGAATGGAGCCAGTCAACGTTCGCTGAATACATCCTTTGTTTTCCTGATACCATGCTTTTATTCATGCTTTTTTTTCTTTCTCAAATCCACCCATACATGTCATTGTCCCACTCATTCAATCTCCAACAGAAATGCTCCCACCTTTGTGTGAACTGTTTTGTCTCCCTACTCTTTCCTTGAAAACAGACCTGTTTTCTTTCCCCTGAACCCTCTAAATTCTTTGCATTTATCTAATGTCAAAAACAGTATTTCACCTGTTATTGTCATTGTAGTATTTGTTTTCTCTTCCTAATAATCTTAATCTCCTTGACAGAAACCATCTTACTTATTTTTATGTCTTACAGTTGTGACATATATTCTACCTATTTAACAAATTACTTTTAATGGACCATGCTTAGGCTCCAGAAGGCTCTAAATTAAAAAGGATCACAGGATCAGAGGGTCATCAGAGAGAAAGAAACAATTTTCAAACAGTTTTCAAAAAAAATAATTTATTGTGAAGGACTGGGAAGCAGAGTAGCATCAGACTTCTCTGTTGTAATACTAGATGCTGGTAGCCAATAGAATGCAGAGTGGAAGAATGAAAGTCTCTTAAAAAGGTGGACTCAATTACCTAATATAATGGAACATTGGGGGGAAATTAAAGATAATGTGATAACAAATAGAGAAAAAAATAGCAAAGGCATTAGGTAACTCACCCTGAAAATTACATCAGAAAGGAAAACTTAGTAAGATGGAGGGAGAGGAGGTGGCTTAAATATAAAATTAAGTCCTAGTAACAATAGGAAGTCAACAGAATAATGTATACAATGTATAAGTTAGTATAAGAGTATTATTTAGAGATAAGGTAGTAACTATCAAAGAAACAGCTGAAACAGTTAAAAACATAGTTGCCCCCATAGGAGCAGGAGAAGAAAATGGGAAGGGGTGGGATTTTAATATATTCCATTGGAGGTTATTTTAAAAACAATTTTGAACATTTCACTTGGATAAAATTGAAAAAATTTTAACATGTCTAAGCCCAAATATTGTCAGAATGGCTGTTAAAAATAAATGTTGAGTTGAATTATTGAAATCTCTAGCATAAGTGAATGCTTTCATTCAGTATTTAGAATCCCGTATTAAATCTAATTGTGGCTGAGCTTTGAAGATAGAAATTGGGTAAGCGCTATCTCTCATATTGCTTACTTTTAGCATTAGAGCAAACTCATGAAGATAGGTATGATTTTTACCCATATTAAAAACTGGGGGAATTGGGCTCAGGGACAGTCAGTAATCCAAGGAACACAGGAAGGAAGGGACGAGGACTTGAACTCACCCGTGCTCCGTGGGCCTTTTCCCATTCAACTGATTAACTCTTATTTAGATAGAGTAGTACTTCAGTTACTTTCTGAATTAGTTCTAACAGTAAATAAATAATGACTCCTTTGAGGGAGGAAATTAAAAGACTAATCCTTGCATTGAAAAATTATTTCATATTAGTATTTTCCTACTAGTGATTCAGACCATGCATTTTTTTTTAACTCCCTGAAAATTTTTAGAAGATGTTTTTCAATTAATTACTAAGTGAATAATTTCTCTCACTTGTGATTTAGCTTGCTGATGACTTGATTATCTTTAGGCTATTCAGGGTATAACAATTATTTACTCTTCTGCATATGACTTGTTCTATCCAGAAAGAAAAATAAATGAAAAATGTATGATAGCATTATTCATATGAAAGAATCCTGTTGTGATTATTTGATGTTACTGTGATCTAACAGTGTTATCAGTTTTTCCAGAGGGATATTTTGTTGCCATAGAATATTCACTGAAGCATTTACAAGATAAACCTTTTGATGGCTCTTTGAAAATTAATGACTTCAATTATATATTAAAATTTTACCTACCATTGCTCATTAGAGTCTTCCATAGTTCTGTAGTCAACTTCTAATAATGATTGGTGATGTCAGAATAGTGAGGTGGGGTGTATTTAATGTAAAATTATTTCATTAGTGAAGATTTCTGCTTCTCTGGCTTTCCAGAGTGGCAGTGTGGCTTGATAAGAGTGTGAAATGTGGAGCCAGGTGGCCTGGGTGTGAATAACTCTCTGCCACTTCCTTGCTATATAACCCTGGGCAGATTACTTAGTCTTCATGCCTCAATTTTCTCATCTGTGAAATTGAGATAATAGTATAACTATCTCTCAGAGTTGTTGCGGAGATTAAATGAATTCATATCCTCAAAGTGTTTATATAGGAAACACTGTGTAAATACTAGATATCAAACATTATATATTGAATGCAAAAATTTTCATGAAATACCAGTATGTGACTTGACTTCATTCATAAAAATGTGTTTATATGTGAGTATATAAAAATTCTGCTTACAGTGTTTATGTCTGTTAAGTGGAACCGCTTTGGGCTATATTATTTGAATTCTTTAAAACAACATTTCCATATTATATGCATATTGTAGGAAAAAGTTTTTGTGTCTATCAAAAATTCTTTTTAAAAATACTGCATCTAATATTTAGACATGTTTTATCTTTCTCCAACTGTCATCTACACGTGTAAAAATAAATTTAAAGTAAGATAATTTATAGATTATCACCTAGAGTAATCTTCAAAAAATGACCCAGAATTATGATGTATTAAAAAATCTATAAGCTGAGGTCTCCCTTTCTTGAAGATGAGACTAAAGCATGCATTTGTCACTGAGCAAGGTGATCTTTGCTTTCTAAAGACTCCTGCAAACATTCTAAGTTAGTGATTTTCCTGTTGAGAATCTCTGTATAATGAAAGATTTGCTCTTGGGATTGTATCATATATGTGCAAAGTAAGAAGGCAGATCAGAGGTTGAGAATTAACTATTGTAGGAAATGAAGCCCCTCTCATCTGTAATCTTGTTTTACTTGCTCTTCCTTCCCCCTCACTATGGTGGTCATTCTCATTGCCAAAAGATCTTAACACCATGGTATATAGACACCACAGGCGAGTACCACGGTTGGAATTGCCCTTCTCCTGAATTACAGTTCCTCAAAGTTCTTTCTCCCCTTTCTGAGTGATTTTCTACAACAAAGTCTTGGACCTGGACCTTAAGGTCATTTATCTGACCTTCATTTCCTCTTCTGTTACTCAACTAAAAAAGTCTTCATTTTGATTCTCTGATTGTCATTTAAATTTTAATTTTGTACAGAGAAAAATAAGGTTATCTCTTCCCAGGATTCCTCAGACTCTATTGTTAATGAGTATATCACTACTTATATTTTCTTTTAACAACTGTTAATCCACATACCAGTTAATCTGCCTCCAGCTATTCAAAAATTATTTTTGACACCTTCCTTCAATTGAGTTTTATTTATATTCTACCTTTAATTAGTTAATTCTAATATGTTCAAGTTATTTTCTTAAGATTATCATTCTCTTTTAATTTTTTAAAGAAAGTTATTGATCATTCAGTCAGTGTATAAGTTGATTGAATTTTGCCCTTATAATTTAACCATCGTATACAGATGTTTTGTTTGATTCTGCCTAAAGAATATAATACCTGAAATTACAGAAACATTTGTGTACCCTCACCTCTCAAAAGTGTTTTCCAATAACCTGGCAAAAGTGTATATGCAGCTGCTACAGTAGAAATCAGTCTGCTTGCTGTTATTTTTTTTCTCCTTCAGAAAAAGAATAAAGCATAAGAAAGCTTATAGTGGTTCTTGATAGTGATTATTTATGGGGAGGGATTTCACCCATTCACAGTACTAAGTTTACCCAGTAAAATAGTGATGTGTACCTGGTGTTCATAGGTCTGCAGATCTTTAAAAATTTTTTTCATTGAGATATAATTAACATAACAAAATTCACCCTTTTAAAGTGTATAGTGTGCAGTGTTTTTAGTGTATTCACAGATTATGTAACCAGTACCACTAATTCTAGAAGATTTTTTTTATTGTTTGCTGTTTCATTTTGAGACGAGAATTTGATTCTAGTTTCCTTCTTGATTAAAAATTGGGGAAAAAATAAAATCCTTTTATTGGTAAGTATATACATGTCCATATGTTCTATATGTTTTAATTTCTAAGGAGCTGTACCTCGTTAGACTTTCTCATACTGACTAATACAGGTTTTTTAATTTAGTGTACAAAATTTGAAACTGAGTTATTTGCCTGAAATCATAAGGATGATTGAAGTCAGTTTCCTGTTTGCCTCTTGTCATTTGCTGTTCTTTGGCACACGTCTTGTCTAAAGTTCTTCATACTTAATTTACAGTTAATTTAGAATTAATAGTGATGTGCAGTCCCCTTAAATAATTAGCTGTTATTCTGTGGTGGTAAACATTCCCGAGTAGTTAGCTTTGTTTCCAGTGGCAGCATCAGATGTTATGTCACAAACAGTGCAGTATTTTGCTCTGGCTCTGTAAACAAATACCACCTTACCACTGAAGCAGCAACGCTGTCAGAGGGGAATAAAACCAAGCAGGTTCTCTGCTTGCTCTGTATTTGCTCCCTTAAAATATTTTTTTAAGTTATTTTTTATTATTTTTACATTTTATTTTTATTTATTTGAGAGAAAGTGTGCGAACACCCCGGGGGGGGGGCAGAGGGAGAAGGAGAAGCAGATTCCCCTGCTGAGCAGGGAGCCCAAAGTGGGGCTCGATCCCAGGACCCCGGGATCATGACCTGAGCTAAAGGCAGATACTTCACCAACTGAGCCACACAGGCGCCCCTTAAAATATTTTTGATGCTCATTTATTTTAGTTCAGTTTATTGAGTGTCTTGTGTAAATTATTTCTTGGCTAAACTCCAAGAGGAAAAGTTAAAGGAGCCTTAGGTATATATAGTGGTGTGGTTTATACTGGTTGTGTACATTATACTGCTTGTATACATTTTGTGATTTCAGGAAAAATAAAATTAAAAATAACCATCGTAGAAAGAAATAAATCTATTCATTTATTTACTCAGCAAATATTTATTGAATATCTATGCTTGTGCCAAGCACTGTTCAGGTACTTGGGATATATCAGTGAATAAACAGGCATTGATAAAATCTCTGCCCTTAGAGCTTATATTCTCTCATATAGGGGAGATGGGCAATAAAGAGAAAACGTAAGAAAGAACTAAGTAGATTATATAGTATGATGGATTTGTAAATGCTGTGGGTAAAGAATAAAAGTGAGGAGAGATTGGGGCAGGCAGGTTGTAAATATGAATGAGATTGTCAGGGTCACCTAACTGAAATGACGTTTGAACAGAGACTTAGAGGAGTCAGAGGGTTTCCTGATGTTAAGGAGTAGAGCATTCCAAGTTACTTGGCTGCAAAGGGGAGTAGAGAAACGAGGTGGCAGTAGCTGGGTGGCGAAGGTGAGGTCAAGGGATTCTTTTTTTAAGTGGGAGAAATAATAGCATATTGATGGAAATAACAGTATGCTGATGGGACTCAATGTAGTAGGGGCAGAAAAATTGATACCGGAGAAATGAGTACTCTTGGAACAAAGTCTTCAGTTGCTGGGGTCCGGCGGGGGGCGGGGGTGGGGGTGGCCAGGAAATCTAGTCCATAAATGGGCAATGGTTTTAGAGTGAAACTTGGACATTTAATGTGAAAGGTGGATAGGTGTTTTATGTAGGCAGTGACTTTTTTTTTATACGTCACTTTCTGATGTCTGAAATCTTCACACTTGTTAAGTCTTAAGAAGGAAATGAGAATCTTCATAAAGATGCAGATGACTTTGTTAGGCAAATAAAGCCCAGTTTTCTCTCTCCCTGTTTTACAGGTTTGATATATGTTATCCATGATATTGGGACTTTCTGTCTTGCTAATGATAATAACATGAAGAGTGTCCATTACATCCTAGCTGAATAAGTTTTTTATGGCTGCTTTAGAAAAGCAGTAATTATGGTTTTAAGGTTGGATGTCTTCTATAGTCATTAGAAAGTGAAGAGATAAAAGTCATTGCCCTTGAGAAACACTTCTAATCAATTAGAACTCAGACTTGGGAGGTCTTTCATTACTGTCCGAAGCTGTGTGCCTATTTTTAAGGTTTTATGCTTTGCTAATATGAAGGTATATTTGTTTTTCCTACCTCCTACTTACTTTCCATGTCCCTACTTTAAACTGCTTTAAGTGCCATTTGAAATACACTAGTTTTCAGCAGCAAACTTGAAAATTTGCTTTGTTTTTACCAGGGGACAATTTTTAAGTCCCTTGATCATTGAAATCAAATAGTGATATTTCCTATATTACTCTAAAATGTTTAATATTATTATAATAGTTTTTGCTTTTTTTATAATTATGTTGAAATATATAAAGGAGTGACATTATGTTGCCATCCCTTTGGAAAGGCATCAAGACAAATTTTAGAGTATATTAGATTTGTCCCAATCAACCAAATAGTTAAATCATGTTTAAGGTTTTAAAATAATCTGTCAGTTTACATTTTTTGTCAGTGAACTTGGTCATTGCCAAGTATCTCAAAAATGTTTTCATCCCTATAGGTAATTAACACTAACCATTCTTCTCTTTAATTTGTAAAAAAGAATGTACATTGTAGTCTATTCATTTCTTAGTGTCTTTGCTTACTCTGCGCATTTTGAGCACTCAGTTGTTAGAATCTTTTTTTAACAGTGATTGTGGGCTTTCTTGGAACAGACTCAGAGTTGAATTTTTGTTTGTTTTGTGTTTTTTTTTCCTTTTTAGTTTTACTTTTTGCTGTGCTTTTGTCTTAACAACAAGTGGATGGTTTTAGATAGTTCCTTTTTCTGCTGACAGTGAACTTCTTTCTAATTTATTAGTCCAATATACAATGTAAACTGAAAGGAATTTCTAACATAATACAAAATAACTGTATTGTACATTTTATCAATTCCTGGTTTGTGTATATTTGATATTAAGGATAGCATTGGTGATCTCTTACCAGATTGTCTTCTCTCCCCACCCTAAGCCCCCAATAAATAAAGATCTTTTTTTCCCCTTTTTAAAATTAGCTTTGTACTGAGAGTATAAAATTACTATCTTTAGAACTTCTTTAATCTGAGAGTTGGATCTAATATATTTTAGTGTAGTACTGGGATGTTTCGTATGGGGCCTTCAGCTTTTTGAGAATTTGGGGACCAGTGTTACTCTGTTCTGTTCTCCCCCCTTAACCTTTTAGAGTAGCACTAAATAAACCCAAAGGATGTTTAGGAAAATGATGTGCTTTCTTCAAATGATAACCCTTTTTGTTATTCTTTAGAAATTTAGAAAATTGTTTAAAAATTTAAATTTGCCATTCTGTAGATTTTAGAAAATGAGGTAAGATTTCTAGAATACCTATATTTATCAACTTGGTATGCTCATTCTTTGTGAAGATAAATGGAAATATCTTATTTTTTTCTTTCCCTAGACCAGAGGAAGAGTCTTCTTCATCCTCCAGTGATGAAGATGAGGATGATAGGAAACAGATCGATGAACTACTAGGAAAAGTTGTATGTGTAGATTACATTAGTTTGGATAAAAAGAAAGCACTATGGTTTCCTGCATTGGTGAGTAACTTCAGTATGAGAGTTTAAAATTCAACTATTTAGGTTCATGAAGAAAACAATTGATAATCTTACTAATGTTTTTCATAGGTACAGAGTAGGAAAATGGTTTTAGCGTCATTTAGTTTACACAAAGATTACTTTCAAAATTGTCTTTGAGTACCAAGAACTCTTAAGTCATCCAAGAAAGGCAAAATTATGGTAATTTTAGAGGGTAGGTATGTGGGAGTTCATTATACTGCTCTATTTTGGGTAGAAGATTCATAATGCAAACTTTTAAAACTTCTAAATTCATCATGCAAAAGACTGCAGAAGAATCTTTCTTTTTCTACTGTTGTCTGCAAATGATGTCTCTTTATCGTTCTTTTCAGTGAACATGATTTGTTTTCTTTATCCTGAATGCTTATCAGTTCAGGGTTTTGCGCAAAGTAATTGCCCAATGAATGCTGGCTCTTACAATTAAAACTTATATTGTATCTTACAATTAAAACTAAGGGCAATTATTTGTCTTTATAAATATAAATATTTTATGATACCTTTGTACCTCTGCATATGCCCATCTGTCCAGCCGAATAGTTATTGGATGCCTGCTCTCTGCAAGGACTGTTAAAACCTTTACAAGGACTGTGAGGCAGGTAATATTATTTATTCTCACTAAGAGATCAGGAGACTGATTATTGGAAAGATTAAGTAACTTGGTTAATGGTGAGCTGAAAACAAATGTCAGTGTATATGATCATTTCTTTTTTCCTAAAGCACTAAGATTCTTTGTAAGAATTTCTTTTGAAAACATGTTTTAAAAAAGTTTTGTTTGTCTTTTTCTTAAATAACAGGAATATTAATTTTTCACTCTTAATATATTCAGTATTAAGATTCTCTCGCCTGTAGTTTCTGAATAGTTTCCTTGATGAAAAGGAAAATATTTAAGGATTTACGATGTCGAATTGTCAGTAATTGGTGTAGGAACATCACAGTATTATTTAAAGAATCTTAGAATTATTCATATATGTAATCCCCCCCCAAATTGAGATCTTTTGGACAGTTATGAATAATTTTTGTCAACTAGAGTGTGAACTTGTGTTCTCGATCAAACAGTCTTAACATGATCACATAAATAGTATTTGGGTTTCAGTTTTTAAAATTAGTTTTTATAAATTGAGTTAAATTTTACAAGTGTTTAGTAACATCACTGTGTTAGGAAACAGTTGTACTCCTGGGACCTGTAAGTAGCCCCCATGTATTGAGCACCTGCCATGTCCAGGCACTGTATGAAGCTTGTCACATAAGTATTCGCATTGAATCCTGAGACTGAAAAATACAGGGTATTCACCCCATTTTAACAGGAGGAAATCTTAGCTTCCATGACTCACGCAGTCTTCCTTTTCATTTTCCTTCACTGTTTCTCCTCTAACCAGCCTTTAAATGTTGCTGTGCAAGGTTCAGAATATATCACTCTGTATTCTCTTTACGGTGATCTCATCCCCTTTTATAGCATCGGTTGCAGAGTTAACAAACTGAAATGCCTTAGGGACCAAGAAAATCACACCCATGAGTGAACAGGATGAAATATGGATTATCATTCCTGTGGCAGAATGGAAAGCGAACCACTTACACACCAGCAGCAGCACTGGTCTAAGCTACCACACATGTAGTTTTCGAAACCCATGAGAAAGTGTGAGTCCTTCGATAGCTCAGTGGTAGAGTGGAGGACTGCCAAACCCATGAGAAAAAAAGAGAAAGGTAGATTTTGTTCATAGTTTTAGACCCAAGTTTAAGCCCCTGATATTTAGGCTGTTGACTCCCAAGTTTATATCTTACAGTTCAGACTTCCATTCTGAGCTCCGGACTTGGGTATCTGTTTAGTATCTCCATTTGGATGTCCTTCAGCCATCTCAACACTTAATAAGTTTAAAACTAAATGTATTCTCTCCTCCCTCCTTCCCAAACTTGGCCCTCCTCCAGTGTTTCATCTCACAGTGAATGACATCGTTTGCACAAGACAAAAAACTGAGCATCCTCTGCTCACTCATCTCTTCACTTCACTAATTACCTCTAATATTCTCTTTTCTTTAATATGCCATTGCCACCACTGTCCGTCTGAGTCACCACCACCTCTCTCACCTGGGTGATTGTGGTGGCTTCATCTCTTTCAACTCTTGCCCTTCTCTAGCCCATTTTCTTGATAACAGCCAAAGTAATTTTATTTTATTCTTTTTTTTTTAAGTTTTATTTATTTAAAATCTCTACCCCCCACGTGGGGCTTGAATTCAAGACCCTGAGATCAAGGGTCGTGTGCTCTTCTGACTGAGCCAGCTAGGCGCCCCCAAAGTAATTTTAATTTTTTTATTTTCATTTTTTCAAAGTAATTTTAATTTAATTTTTTTTAAAGATTTTATTTATTTATTTGACAGAGACACAGCGAGAGCAGGAACACAAGCAGGGGGAGTGGGAGAGGGAGAAGCAGGCTTACCGTGGAACAGGGAGCCCGATGCGGGGCTCGATCCCAGGACCCTGGGATCATGACCTGAGCCGAAGGCAGATGCTTAATGACTGAGCCACCCAGGCGCACCTCAAAGTAATTTTTAAAAGGCAGATCTAGTATAACATTACCCTGCTTCAGAGCCTTTCCTTAAAGATTTTAGATTTTATTCCTAAGAATTAACATGGCCTAAAAGACCAGAAAAATCTGAACCCTTCTTATCTCAATCAGTCCAGGCAGAAAGTTACCCACACTGACCTCCTTTTGCTGTCTGGGGCGCGGTCCAGTGCTTGCTGTTTCTGGCCCTTCCCATTATTTGTTTCCATTGCTTGCAGCACACCCCTTATACGACACACACGTGCATTCAGGCACGTTGTTTGTCAGGCCATTTCCTACTCAGTCTTAAAAGCTGAGCTTAAATGTTGGGTCTTAGGAAAGTGGTCCCTGACTGCCTAGATAAGGACATAACACAGCAGCAGTTAAATACACCTGTGCTTACTTGTTAGTGCTTGTCTTCTATAGGGTGCAGGCTCCATGTGGGGAGGGGCGGTGACTGATTTGGTCTCTTGTTCTCCGGCAGCCAGTACAGTACCTCGAGGTGGTAGTCAGTATCTGTAGAGTCACAAGATGAGTATATGAGCAAATGCTCAGTATTTACTTCAGACTTTTTTTGAAATGACAGGGAAGTTTCCCTCGATGCTAATAATGTATAAAAGACTTTCATCAGGGAGTTCATTCAGAATGCCATCAACGTTTAAAGAATGCTTAGTGCAATGCATTTGCAGTTATGGAAAATGTTAACTAACTTCCTAAAGACTGAATTAGAACTAACCTGTTTCTAGCTCCTTTCTGACCTGTGGTGAGAGTACGTGCCTTTATGTACCGTTATGTCATTTTTCAGAGCCAATAAGCCCATCCTTAGGACAAACCTGTCATACTTAACTTAGCTCATTTTTCATTTAGAAATATAACTGTTCTTTTAACTTGTTCTTGGTATACAGAGTGGGCTGTCTTGGAATTGAAATACTAAAAATTTATAGGTGTCTTGCATTAGCCTTTGGGAAGGCCCACTTTGACCTCACTTTAAATAGCAGCTGAGGCGGCTCCAGCTAAGTGTCCTCTCTTGGGGAGTGATCAGTCCTACACAGCCTCCATGTCTTTTTAAAAATGTTTACTTTTTAGAGTGGGTAGTATTATGAAGAAATTTTAGTGCCTGTTATACATATTTAAATGTAAATAATAAGTAGAACCTCATCTGTATCTTTTTTAAGCTGGAGACTGCTCTGGTTGGGGTTCTGATACTGGCTCCTGTTTGGTTCCCGCTGTTTTCCTAACCGTGCTGCACACCCTCTGTTCAGGCTCCGGCTTCACCTCTGATTTCCACCCCAGCCTCCACTTTCATGCCGGTGTTCTGTTTCTGACGAGAACTTGGTCCACAGCATCAGTCTAGGCATGGCCACGCTTCTGCTTTCAACACGAGCCTGTGCCAAAAACAGTGTGGGGAATCCAGAGAGCTGGAAGGATAGAGGATGTAAATTTAAAATTACTTGTGTGTATTCCCACATGTGTGTAGCTGTTTACCCTACAAACTAAAATTAGTTTTTAAACTTTAAGCTGAAACTGTTTTTTGAAAGGATTTAAATAGTTGATATTTATGTAAATATCTGTAAATTTTGCTTTTAGTTCTAATGGTTTTACACTTTTTTTTTAAAGGTGGTTTGTCCTGATTGTAGTGATGAAATTGCTGTGAAAAAAGACAATATTCTTGTTCGATCTTTCAAAGATGGCAAATTGTAAGTATGATTCACTAGGGATGAAAAGTATGCTGTTTTTCCATGTTAGGATGATAAATGATAAATTAGTTATTTCTGATGACTTATGCTTTTACTTTTCATCATACAGAATGTTTTAAACAAAGTATGATCTTTTTCACATTATCATTTAAGTGGTCTTATAGTCTGCTTTCCTTGTTCATTTTGGGTTTTTTTCCCTAGACTCTCAGTATTACTTCGTTTGTCAGTATTTGCCTGTATAGTAGCTGGTGATTTGTTGAGGCAAATTTAGATATATCTACTATAGTACTTGATTGCTGCATTTATGGATGTGTTTCTTTTTCTGGAAGGTTTAATTGGGCTCTAATAGTTTAGTTCTGTCTAATGCTTATGCTGATGCGTGTTGTATAACATTTGACTTCCGCAGTTGTAAGGGTTAAAATGGATTTCTATAAATGTATGTTAAGTGTTCAAGTGATTTTTCCTATAGAACTTTTTTGGAACTGAGTTAAGGATTTCTATGGGGTTTTTTTTGTTTTGTTTTGCTTTTTAGAATTGTGCGACTAGAAAAGTCATATATTTTATACTTTGCCTTATTCCGTGTCTATACCTTAAAATGATCATCATGTTTTAAGATTGGTGTTTGGGTTTTCAGGTTCTGAAAAGTGATTTTTAAAAACAATCTGTGAAATCCACTTTAACAAAACTGACATAATCAGAAATTTGAACACTGAAATTGAATACTGGTTTGATGATAGTAAGAAATCACTGTTAATTTTTAAATGTGTAGTAATGGTATTTATTATGATTTTTAAAAAGACTTCTTTCAAACCTTCATAATGAAGGTTTGATTAAAAATCAAATTATATAGTATCTGGGATTTGCTGTAAAATAATCCATGTGGGGTGGAAGGAAGTGTAGGGATATAAATGAAACAGTGACTATGAGTTCATGATTATTGTAGTTGGGTAATGGGTATGTGGTGGTTCATTGCCCTATTCTATTTCCTTTTGTATGTATTTGAAATTTTTAAAATAAAAAGTTAAAAAAATAGGCAGGTTGAAAAATGTATTTGGAATAGTTTTCAGGCTTTTATTGATTGATGTAAGCCAAACGCAGAAGAGCTGAATGATGTAGAACAATGATTTATTATTGTAAAATAGGAGGTATATGTGATATATATGATAGAAACTCTCCCGGTTGCTTGCATCTTATCCCCTCCCTATGGTTGTAGAGTTCCATGAAGGATCTTAAATTATATATTAGAAGTTTGCTTGTGAGCCTAGAATCCAGTTTAGAAACAGTTATTAGAAGAACATTTATATTGTAAACAAGTAACATTTTCTTCCAATCTTAAATTTAGTAATCTCTTGTGATTATCCCAAGACAATGGCAAATTCTTACTATTTGACTTCTTTTTTATTGGATTGATCCTGCTATCCAAATATTTTCATTTTATTATTATTTTGGATAGCAGGATCAATATTTTCCTTATTGCAGTTAGCCAGGGACTCTTTGATATTTGAGAATACCTCATAAAACATCTCTCAAGGAGGGGTCGTTCTGTAGATGATTACATATTTTAATATCCTGCCTAGCATTTCATTTGGGAATTGCAACACTGTGCAGTCACTTTCATTGTAAATGTTAATGTTTCCATATTTTCAGTATCTTTCTGTGGTGTGTAATTGGACTCTTAATCTCTGTTGTGTTTTTGTGGCTTTTTTTTTCTTTAAAAATAAAAAAAAAATAATGTAGTACTTCAGTGCCAAGAAAGGATGTCCATGAAATTACTAGTGACACTGCACCAAAGCCTGATGCTATATTAAAACAAGGTAAGGATAATCTTGGAATAATTTATGGTTAATTTAAAAACTGCTGAAGTGTTTTTGAAGATCAAACTTTCTTTTGCTCTTTAAAAAAATACATATTTTTGAAGTTCTGTCTTTGAAGTTCCATTTGGTTCTGTGTGAATTACACTTTTGTAAATCTGTGTGTCTTTTGCTATTGTAGGGCTGCTTTTTCTTTTTTTAGCTTACAATCAGGGGCAATAATCTAAGAGTGGGAAGGAACTAGATCATCAGCCAATTATTGTGGACTTGCTTTGCCTAGTAAATAAAATATTTAGTTCCTGAGGATGGTAGAAACAGGAATCAAAAGTAATTTTGATTTGGCATTTCTCATAGTGTAACAGTAGTTATATTTTATTGAGGAATATGCCATAATTGCCTTTCTTACTAAATTTTTGGCATTGTAGACACCTTTCTTATTGCCCAGGTTCATCAAATCTGACAATATGCTATGTAGACTAGTTAAAAATCACCAAGAATTTGTGGCTTAGAGTTCATGTCTATGTATTGTAAAACAAAAATAATTGTGTCTCGCTAATTTGGGTTTAAGCTAATTATTAATATAATTTTAATTCATGTTTTATTAGGAATGAAGATAACATATCTGTAGTACATTTTCAGCTATTGTGTGTTCAATACAGTGGCTCTGTGCTTGGTGTACAATGCTGTTTAATCATCATTTGTTGGACCAATGATCAGAAATTTACCTGTCTTAAAGTTGTTTATCCTAGACGTGTTTAATTTTTGTTTAAAAGAAGAAAACTGCTCTTTTCGTTTGTATTTGTTTGAACCTAAGTCACCTTCTAGTAGCAGTAGTTTGCCATCTATAAATTGGGTCCCAGTGCTTTGGACTGCTGGGTTTTAAATGAGTCGCTACAGAACAGTGCCTGGCATACAGCAAACACTTGATAAATGTCCGTGGTATTAGCACAGCAGTTAATTTTTTATCTTGTTTAATGTTATTAGACAAATCAGTTGTCTTAATTTCTCCAGTTCACATAGTTTTTGGTCCTCTCTGCAGCCTTTGATCAGGCCCTTGAGTTTCATAAAAGTAGAACTATCCCTGCTAACTGGAAGACTGAGCTGAAGGAAGATAGTTCTAGCAGTGAGGCGGAGGAAGAGGAGGAGGAGGAAGATGACGAGAAGGAAAAGGAGGATAACAGCAGTGAGGAGGAGGTAAGGACAGACGGCTGCTGGCTTCTGAAATTCAGAGTGACGGTTGGGTTTCCTCTGTGACTTAGGATTTGGCACAAAGTCATCAATCGCTTTTTAGTATTTTTTAGTGTTTTTAGCATTAGAAGTAGTTCATAATAAAGATATGCTTGTGCTATCCATCATAACCGAGTAGTTTGCTTGCTTATTTAAAATAGAAATATGGTCTTGCAAAATTAAAAGTATGAAGTATAGTTATTTCAGTAACCTCAGAAATGTTTCTTAATCTTGCCGTGCTTTTGGTTTATCAGATAACAAGGGAAATACCCACCTAATATAGCAAACTGCTGCTTTCAGCACTGCTTTCATCAGAGTGATGCTTTTCATCATTGTGTGGCCAGCCGTCACTTCCTACAGTGTTTTCATCTGGATATTTTATTGAAATACCTAGAGAAGTATAAAACATATCTTCTCTCTAGTATTATTAAAAGAATAATCAGCAAAAGAGGATTAATATCTCTTTGATTCAGAGAATCTTAAATAACTGTATCTAATACAAATGGGTGGATAGTTCTAATTAGATCATAAATAAAGCATCTGTGAATTTATATGGATCAAGGAGATAAAGTTTTAGATTTCACTGTAAATGGTACTTTAGGTCTAGCAATGATAAGTACCAAAAAAAGCCGTCCATGATATTACTAGTGACATTGCACCACTGTACTTGTTAATGGTACTTCCTAAAAGTTATTGGTGAATGGTGCAGGTAGTGAAGGCTGTATATTTGACCATCAAGCAAATTGGACTGAATGTTTTCAGGAAGCTAGTAAGTTAATGTCAATATGTAATATTTTAGATAAGTTATTAAATTCTGCCATCTAACTGTAATGAACAACTGTTGATGAAATACGATTGCTTTAGAGTTTATGTTTTATGACATAGTGCTTTATGATGACAGTGTATAGTGTAAAAGTTTCTCAGCTTTAGTCTTCCCCACTGCTTTCTCTTTAAAATGCCAAAATGAACAAGCAATCCTTTGCTTAAAACCTCCCCAATAGCTTCTCAATCACCCTAAAAGTCAAGCTTCACTTCTAGACCCTCCTTTACAGTCCAGCCCCACCTTCGTTTCCCTTCTCTTGGCATCCCTTGCCACTTTGAACTTGATGCTGCAGCCATATTAAATTGCATACCTTGTTTCTACTCAACCTGTACACATACCAGTACCTCTTCCTACAGTGCCCTTCACTGTTCTCCCCGACTTAGCCTGGAAAACTCCTGTTCAGTTTTCAGAACCCTACTAACATGTCGCCTCTGTAGAGGGAAGCCATCTGTGAAGTATCACCTCCTTCACCCAAGGAAAGTCAATCACTCCATTTGCTAATCTAACCTGATATCGTTCCTTGTGCATGTTTTGTTATTTATCCTGCCTCCCCCCCCACACACTTACTGTGTTTTCTCCCCTGTAAGCTCCTCAAGGGTAAAGGACCCTGCTTTACTAGATCGTGTCTGTCAGAAGCTATAACATGTATATAAATGAGGGTCAATGAACATTAGTTACTAAAATTTTTGTTGCTTAGATTTGTGTTCTATAAATGTTTTTGTAAAAGCAAATCTGGTTTCTAGTTCAGACATTTTCTTAAGTTAAATACAAACCTCACTGAAAGATTTTTGTGACAGGAATACATTTGGCAGTTTATGAAAGTCAAGTATTGATTGTATCAGGGGGCGTTTAAGATAATATCTTAGATTTATGTCTGATTACTTTACCAAAGCCTAGCTTCTGTGGACCATGTTTAAATTGAGAAGTGCAGTTTTTTTTTATAAACAAATTAATAATTGTCATTTATTCTTCTCTGCTCAACCAGCAGACCTAAAGGTTTATCAACATGGATTTTGTTTCTGGTTTTTAACTTGCCTTCCTTTCCTCTGCTAGCTTTTGAAATAAAGGGTAGATGTCAAAACAGTGGCATTAGACAGATGATTTTTAAAATTAAAATGATAGAGTTATTTAGACTGTCATTTGAAAAGTATGCTCTTAAGTTTTACCATCAGAGATACATTTGTTTCAGCCAGAGTAACTGTAAGATGTGGATTTTGTATCACTTTCTCTGCAGTTACTCCTGATCACGTTCTCTAATGGCAGGCTCCATTGCTTATTTTTCTTTTATTTGATTCAGCACCTAGTATAGTGCCTACACTTAACTGGTGCTCATTAAGTGGTTTGTTGAATGGATGATAGTCACTGAATTGATGAGTTCCTCCATCTCACCTACTACCCTGCTCCTTGCAGGTCGCTTCAGGACCAGCTCCCTACTGCCACAGCCCCTGGCCACAGCAGCAAGAAGCTAGTCCCTCCCTTGTTAATTGATAAATCAGGGAACTATTTTATTACTTGAAGATTTCCCTAAGTCTGAATCTTCAGGTATTGCAGATCAAGTTTGTTCCCCACTTTACTGATTTTCTAAGCTTGAGGTGCTGTACAGTGGGGCTGTATATAATGAAGGATACTTGCAGTTAGAGCTAAGGGGACCCACACCTATATAGTTCTGGAGGAGCAACAGGAGAGTCAGTTTTGATGTTAAACTCTGACCCAATTTAATATAAGTGAAAGTAGGTCTTCTTGAGCCTGTGGCCCTGATTTAAAGAACAGATATCTGATATGGTAAAAAGCTCATGAGCCATCTTGCTAATAAGTCTTATTTCTTATATGAGAATTTACATTTGGAATTGTCACTATTGAGATACCTTTTAGGACATGTTCCTTTGGAAAGCATAAAATGTCTAGACTTGCCTGGTTTCAAACAGCTTAGTGTTAAGAAATAATTTTTACTTGGTAAAACAAGCCTTTGAAATATTTTAGTGAATATTAGTCTCTGCTGTTGGTAGGAAATCTTATATTATTAAAGTGCTTCTTTGAGGAAAATAATGCTCTGTTCTTCTGTGACCAAAATTAGGAAGAAATAGAACCATTTCCAGAAGAAAGGGAGAACTTTCTTCAGCAGTTATACAAATTTATGGAGGATAGAGGTGAGTTTGTTTTTTTTTATTCATGATTAGTGTTATAATGTATCATATAGATAATTAATACTTTAAGAATTCTGTTCATTAAGCTTCATGTCATGTAGTAATCATGGCTCTCTTCTTGATTGCCAGCGTCACCAGCACCTAGCATCGTATCTGTCATATAGTAAATGGAATGAGGACTTTGACAGTATTTTGATGGATATTATGGCCATGGACCCATATGGCCTGATTTCTGTCCTGGTCTGGCTACCCATCCATGGGTCCCCAAAGAACGCTTAATACTAGGGAGCAGTAGCAGAATGAGAATCATAGTACCATTTTATTTGCACCTACATAGGTGCTTCTGTGTTATAAGCCTCCCTCTCCAGAATCACTGTTTGATATACCTAGGATGTGTCTGTGTGTGTGTGTGTTTGTGTATGTGTACATGTGAATGAGAGAGAGAGGGAGGGAGGGAGACATCATACTCTAAGATGCCATAAGTCTTCTTGTGACCCAGCCACACAGAACTAAGCAGAGAATTAAACCATCCAAAGAGAGTTAGATGTAGAGAAAGGTGACAGAGTCTCAAGGTAAGCCTTGGCTTAGCTGTTCGAATCTGCCTAATGTTTTTAAAGAAATGCAAAGATTGAGGGAAAGGGATATGGGTGCTAACCTTTAATTTACGGTAGTGACCTAGTCCTCTAATAACTATGGCCCTGTTACTCTGTTGCTTATCTGCTCTTCAGAGTATAGTGTCTCCTTTCCTGGGAAGATGCTAGAAAGGGAGTGGGGAGAGGCAGAAAGCTTTTTAGCTTGAGGAGAAGGACAAAATGAATGAATAATATTTGGAAGTACCACCGTACCCTGGGAAATAATTTTCTTTGTGGGATGGGAATTAATATTTTTTAAAATCCTCATTTATATTGCCGATTAAGTAGAAGGTGGCTCGGTTTGTCTTTTGCTCTCATAAGTGATAGTGGCTACTGTAATGTAGGTGTCTTCTTATTGTTTGATATGAAATGTCTTTGCTTTCTGTATTATTTCTTTGTGTGAAAGGAGGCTTGGCCTAAGAAGGTAAGCAATTTCTTAGGCTTTTATATAAGATAAATAAAAAAGAAGAAAATTTAAAAAGCTAATATTAGAAAGAGTGACAGAATATGACCATGCCAGTCATAGGTTGTTTTGAGGAAAAGGGCCACAGTTGCATCTCCATCCCATTATTTCCTCTACCACTTTCTAGTGGTTTGGTAGTTTTAGTGTCCTTGCCTTGCATGGTCCACATTAGAAAGAAACAAAACTAGGGGTGCGTGGGTGGCTCAGTCGATTGAGTTTCTGACTCTTGGTTTTGGCTCAGGTCATGATCTCATGAGTCGTGAAATGCAGCCCCATGTTGGGCTCTGTGCTCAGCGGGGAGTGTGCTTGGGATTCTCTCTCTCCCTCTGCCCCTGACAACCCCCTGCCTCCCGCCCCGCACACTCTCTCAAATAAATACCTTTAGAAAGAAACAAAACCATATAGTCTTACCCTGGAATCATTGTTTAGACTAGTTGCCAGTTAATAACATACAAAGAAAGTATCATGAAAATCACTCTCATTGTGAAGCAGTTGCCCGTTAATTATCTTAGCCCTTTCTTCAGTTCTACTAAACCTTGTTTCCTTGATTTAAAAAAATTTTGTCCTGTTGGTATTTTATTTTGGTTTATCGGCTCTTAGCTCTTTTGCTCATTAGGGAAATGAAAATGGAATGAAATCATATAAGGTTTCGAAAATCGGGTAGGAGAAATTTTTAAAAATGAAATGGGCTTAAGTAGTAGACATCATGTTTTTGATTAACAAGGGATTTGTTTTCTCATATATATACACTTTACACTATATATAGTCAGATATTCAGTGGTGATACCTGAATCTTTTGTAATTTTAAATAAAAAATGTAGCATGGTTATAATATATTTTGTATTTTCTTTAATAGGCACACCTATTAACAAACGGCCCGTACTTGGATATCGAAATTTGAATCTCTTTAAGTTATTCAGACTTGTACACAAGCTTGGAGGATTTGATAATGTAAGTATTACAGTTAGAAATGAAACATGTTTTTCATACATGTTTTCTTATCTAAAAATTACCTAGAATTGTATACTAATGAAAACTTAAGAATAGAAGGAAAAGAAAATGGAAAGCACAAGTTAGAAACAGGTAGCTTCCTTAGACCAAATTTAAATTCAATTAAAGATTTTTTCAAATGAACTTTTTGATTTACTGTTAAGTTTGTCAGACTTTCATAAACCACCTGTGTATGTCTGAGTCACAGCACAACCATATTGGTAGAAGTTCCTTCTCTTTCTTTTCCACTAGACTGAGGGTTAATCTTTATATCCTTTATCTCTCCCATTGTGTCTGACACACACACACACACACACACACACACACACACACGTGTACGTACCCATATGTGTATGTAGAAACATGCAGAAAAATCATCGTTGAACTGAAGAAATTAACTTAAGGTCGCCATGATGTATGGTGTCCATTCAATTAAGATTATTCTGGGGGGAAAATGTATTCTGTAGATAAAATGTTTTACTAAGATCCTTAGAACTGCTTTGATTTATTAAGCTTACAGATTTTATGGGAACTAATACATTACTTAAAGAATTTTATCTGTGTCTCTTCATTACAAATTTTGATTTAGAAACCTGAATATTTTCTTAGGCACTACGCTAGAGCTAATTTAAAAATCAAATGGCCTAATATTTCAACATTTGTAATTCTGAGATTTGTTAGAATACTAAAACTTACTTTAAAATATTGTTGTATACCAAATTTTTTATTTAGAATTTATTAAGCTAGTTATTTTTCATTCCTTTGAGACCAGAACCAACACATACAAACATATATATGCTGCATTAATCAAAATTTTATTATATTCCCACCTTTTACTTTGGGAATTTTCATTTTACTTTGTTAGATTGAAAGTGGAGCTGTTTGGAAACAAGTCTACCAAGATCTTGGAATCCCCGTCTTAAATTCAGCTGCAGGATACAACGTTAAATGTGCTTATAAAAAGTAAGTCAGTGTACTTGATATACCTACGTTCATTACTTTATCTGGAAAGCAGGTTAGAATTTACTGTATAACTGAGGCTAATTATTTCTTCTAAGAAGAAATCAGAAATTTTTACTAGACTAATCACTCTATAATAGCATTTTCTACAGTGTATTCTACGAATACTAGATCAAGGAGATATTCTATGAAGAAAGTTTTTGTGGCCAAGTAAATTTGGAAAGTACTATGTAGAGGTTAAAATGCCAAAGTGTTAAAAAGTCAAGGGTTGAATCCTGGTTCTGCCAGTTATTAGCTTTTGTGCCTCCAGGACCATTTCTTTATTCTCCTAAGCTTCAGTTTCCTCGTTTGTAAGATGGGATGTTAGTCCTTGCCTCGTTGGATTACTCTGATGATTCAATGAGATTTCATGTGAATGAAGAGGCCTAGTGCATGGCATGTAAGAAGTGCTCAACAGATTGATACTATACTAATACCTTTAATAACTACTGTTGTTACATTACTCTATTTAACATTCTGACTATCTTTTCACTTTTAGTGTAGTTTTTTTTTAAAGATTTATTTATTTGAGGGGCGCCTAGGTGGCTCAGTCATTAAGCGTCTGCCTTCAGCTCGGGTCGTGGTCCGGGGTCCTGGGGTGGAGTCCCACATCGGGCTCCCTGCTCAGCGGGAAGCCTGCTTCTCCCTCTCCCTCTGCCCCTGCTTGTGTTCCCTCTCTTGCTGTGTCTCTGTCAAATAAGTAAATAAAGTCTTTAAAAAAAAAAAAGATTTATTTGAGAGAGAGGCAGGGGGCTGGGCAGAGGGAGAGGAACAGAGAGTCTTAGGAAGACTGTGCTGAGCATGGAGCCCAACACAGTGCTTGATCTCAGGACCCTGAGAACAAGACCTGTGCCAAAACCGAGTCAGATGCTCAACTGACGGCACTACCCAGGCGCCCCTAGTGTAGTTTTTTTAATGACTTTTTTTCTTCGAAAAATGTTTCTATTTGGGTTAAAGAGATTGGGAAGAACTGAACTAGAATAAACGAGAGTATCTGAGAACTTAAAAGAACTCATTTTAAAAACCGTAACTCTACAGCAATATTTTGAAATGTTTTCCAAATGTAATTTCTCTTCATGTTTCCAGATACTTATATGGTTTTGAGGAGTACTGTAGGTCGGCCAATATTGAATTTCAGATGGCATTGCCAGAGAAAGTTGTTAACAAGCCATGTAAAGAGTGTGAAAATGTAAAAGAAATAAAAGTTAAGGAAGAAATTGAACCAGAAATCAAAGAAATAAAGATTGAAGAGGAGGAGAACATAATACCAAAAGAAGAAAAACCTACTGATGATGATACTGATAGAAAGGAAAATATTAAACCCTCTCTGGTAAATCAGATACTGTTAATAGTGTTATGCCTTCTTTGGTACATTTTCTACCTAGTCTGTAAAGTTTTCATAGCTAATTTATCATAAAATCTTATACTTTATTTTTTGTGCGTTTTCTTCATTAAGTGCTATTTTTGTATTTAAAATTAGTTGTTAGCTATTTTTTCTTAGTGTTTTAGGAATGGCAGGAGTTTCTTAAAATAACTACTACCTTTCTCAATATTAGTATTGGTTGGCACTTCCTTTTGCTAACAATTAGATCATGAAATTAGTTGACGATGTATACTTTTGTTGGTTTAGTTCCTCTGATCTTTTTCTAGGGAAGTAAAAAGAATTTATTAGACTCTATACCTACACAGTCTGATCAGGAAAAAGAAGTTAACATGAAAAAAAAAGAAGAAAATGAAAATCTGGAGGATAAAGACGAGGAGACAACTGGGGTAGATGAATCCCTCAGCATAAAGGTAGAAGCTGAAGAAGAAAAAGCAAAATCTGGGTAAGAAATTTGTTTTTGGTTAAGATGCATTTTGGCTGAGTGAATTCTAGTAATTTGCTTTTTGTTTGTGTGTGTATGTCTGAATCTAAATTTGACAAAATACAGGATTATTGAGTGGTTTGCGTTTATTATGTAAGTACCATTTGCCTCCTTCAGAGACCCTGCTAATGCTACTTTGTAGCAAAAGGTCATATTTTTGATCCATTCTTCTTGCTCTCATCATGGAAATTTATGAAATTTTGAGCTAGAGAAAAAGTACTTACTACATTAAGCTCTGCTGAATAACCAGATAATATAAATTGGGAAGATGGCTTTCTGTAATGTTTTGTAGATGGAATGTTGGCTCTAGATTTTAAGAGTTGTACTGATTTCTTAAGCAAAAAATAAGAATGGAAAAGTGCTAATAATTAGTTTTCAAAAGGCCAAAATTGTTATATTGTGTTTAATGTGACAGTAGCAATTTCTTGTTTTGGTCAGTTTGGAATGAACTTATTTATTTAGCAATGTAATTTATGCACTGCCAGTGAACCCCCTGGATTTTGTAGGTGATTTTTGGCATCTGGTCTTATTTCTGAGATTTAAACAACCGAAACATCTCCATCGTTAATGGTCCATTTAAATAAGTACAACCAAATGTTTTTGATCATTTTAGTATTTTTCTGAAATTTGGCCACAGGTGCAGACAAGCAGGGAAGGGAAGCAAAATATGCTTCCTGAATATAGTGAAAGGTGTTTGTTTAGTATACTTTGTTACATATCTTTGTACAAATGTGTATATCAAGTACTCCTTACTGCTATTGGAGATTATCTCAGCTATTAAGAAACTTAGTAAGTTCTTAGCTTTTTGCCTAAAATCTCTTGATCATTTTAGTGTCCTCTCACATTTTGGCTGTAGCATGCAGATAAACATGGAAGGAAAACCTGGGTTTAGATAAATACAGTATACGTGTTTTCTCATTATACTTGGTGTTGTAGTCCTGTGTGCACGTGTATATTTGAAGTACTCCTATCTGCTACTGGAGACTATTTCAACTCTTAAGAAACTTAGGATTCAGCTTTTTGCCTAAAAATCTGATTTTCATATCTGCATGTATTTCTGGAATATCTACTGTGTGGGAGGCGCTGTGATAAGCCTGTATTTTTGTTACTAATAATTAATTTTTCGAGTTGGTGTTTCAGCTGATTTTATAGCATAAACTATATATTGTAGGTTTTAAAAAATTCCTTAACTATATAGCTTTTTAATTTACCATATATATTTATAAATGTATCATACCACAAACTGAAATTTTCCTGCTGTGACTGCCCTAATTTGGTAGATGTTCTTCAGAAGTGTTATGTGTTGGGAATGTCCAAGGTTGATTTCTGAATTTTATTAGATAAGTGCAATAGAAAATTTTACAATTATAAAGAATCATATGTATTTCTCTAGCATGTAAACTTTCTCTAAGTAAGTAGCTACTACCAAGAACTTTCCATGTCCTTCTCTTGTAGTCTAGGTATAGGAGATTAAATAAGTTAATTCAGGTAAAATGCCAGGTTCAGTGCCTGGCCCATAGTAGGTGTTAATAAATTATAGGTTTTAAAAAAAATTGTTCCATTGTAAGGAGTGTGACGTCAAAATGGGAAAGTTTGATATTTCTTTGTGAATTCAGATGAAAAATACTGATACACTTGGTTTCTCAAAATACAGTTCTTTAAACGATAAGTAACTGTGTGTGTGTGCATGTGTGCAGGTGCAGCATGCATGTGGGTGTGAGTTATATATACAAATTTAATTTTTAAAATCTGTATGCTGGTTGCATTTTATACTTTCAAAGGGTATCTTTGTTCTGTGTTCTATCTTGTTTAGTGAATTTACCTCTGATTTTTGCCACTGAATTACTAGAGGAAAGAGCAGAATATTTTATTTGGCTGATAGTAATTGTGTTGTTTGCTTTTTTATCCTTTAGTGTATTACTGAAGTGCTCTTCATTTGGTTTGTGTCTGAGGTTGATATTCAATGCAAAATTTTATTTTTAATTTTTGATTGCTTTATTATTACAGAGTATTAGGGTTTTATTCCAGATTAAAGATTGCCCTGGCTGCCACTTAAAGTAGATTGTGCTTGCTATTATTGGCATTTAGCAGTTGTGCTCAGTGCACTGTATAATGTAAGACCTAGTTTAGAGTTTGTCTTCATTTAAAAAAATCTTAGGCGTTTTATTCTATATCTCTCTTTTCCCAATATATAATGATTCTGAGGTACATGATAAATCTTTTCAGTGCATAGTAAATTGCTTCTTTTGTTGTGGCCACTAGAATACACTTCCTTTTCTCCCTGATACGCAGAGCTGTAAGTTTATGATTTAAACAAGTAATATTCTTCCTCCCCCAAAAATGCCTTAAGCATTTTAATTTATATATATATATATAAACATTTATTTATTTAAAATTGTTAATAATAGTTTATCATCCATAATACCCTTTCTGGTAACTTTCTAGATATTTCAGCCTTGCTAATAATTATTTCTTCATTATAGACATGTTAATGTATTTTTTATAGTAGAGTTCCTATTTTTATCTCAGATTATAGCTGGTTTTGTTTAGGTCTTAAATTTTTTTTTTTAATTTTTTGTTGTTAATCACCATACATTTTTAGGTCTTAATTTTTAAGTACCTATTCATTTGAATATAAATGAGTCTTTAAAAATAGAAATAATTCTTGAGATTCTGTAGACTTTGTGATGTATTTCAGAGAAAACTGATGCATTTGTTACTTCTGTAAACTTAGACTTAATTTCACAAGACTATTAGGTTTCCCTTCATCCCTCCTGGCTCACTATGTAGAAGCAAAGGGGTAGGAGAATAAAAAATCATCATAGTGTTGCTTATGTTACTATAGATTATTTTTGTTGCTTACACAACTGCATACTTAGGAATGATAATAAAGTATGTTATTGCTAAAAAGTTTGCACAGAAGAATATAAAACCAGTTATCAGTAGAGAAAGCATTTTATATAAATATTGTATTAATCAACTTTTAAAGCATACTTAGCTGTGTTGCGGTTCTGTTTTATGATTTTATTTGTCAGCTCTAAAGTGATGGCTTCTTTTTGAGAGAAAAATTGTTGTAAAAAGTATAGACATAGTTTTTATACTGTACAGCAGATAAAAACTTAGAAGTAAATACAGTTGAATTTCATTTTGAAGTTTTTTAAAAATAATAGTGTTTGGAAAGATTTATAATTGAAGATTTTCTCCAACTTGTTTAATACAGATTTGTGGCTAATATAAAATGAATGCGAATGCTCAGTTTTAAAAAGTACACAATATTGAGAAGATTGAAATGGTCGCAGTGCTGCTTCTAGAATGATTTGACTTTTGGTTTGATATTACTTGGACTTGGCCTTATATACATATTTCATTGGAACTTCAAAGTTGAGAGAATTGGTAGAAGACTGTCAGTAAATATACGGTAAAGAAAGCAGAAATTGTAGCAGAGTTTAGAAGAATAGAAAGAAAAAACTTGATGGGCTATTGATGTGAAATTAGTCAGATATTCCTATGAAAGGTAAATAATATTTCAGTTAGCATAACTTTGGAAATTTTGGTTGGAGCACCTTTTAGAACTCAGTAAGACTAGCTGTTGGCTAGTAAAAGTTTTGTTTTAAACCACATGAGGCTGGAAATATTTGAATAAAAATAACTTTTAGTCTGAAAATGGCTCTGAGGTGTAATGATTTTTGTTTTTGTCAACACTTTTGTATAAAACATATTCATAATAAAACCTGAAACAGTTGTTACAGTCGACCTTACTAGTTTCTGATACAACTTCTGTTCTGGCTGCTGGAAATTTTTCCTTTGATGCATTTTTCAATCTTCATTTTCTCTAAATTTATCTTTCTGTAACCATGGTCATCTTATACAGTTTTAGTTTTTAACGTTACGTTGAAACTCAGAATTTCATACACATGGAACCTGCTGTTCCCGGAGCAGTCACAGCCACGATTTTTATCATTTTATGTGGTTTGGAACTGAAAAGCTTATGAGGTGTCTTTTATTAACTGCAATTTTTTAAACCTTTCAAGAGATGAAACGAATAAAGAGGAAGAGGAAGATGATGAAGAAGCAGAAGAGGAGGAGGAGGAGGAGGAGGAAGAGGAGGAAGAGGATGAGGACAACAATGAGGAAGAGGAGTTTGAATGCTATCCACCAGGCATGAAAGTCCAAGTGCGGTATGGACGAGGGAAAAATCAAAAAATGTATGAAGCTAGTATTAAAGATTCTGATGTCGAAGGTGGAGAGGTCCTTTACTTGGTGCATTACTGCGGATGGAATGTGAGGTAACTTGAGTTTTAGCTAGTGATTACTACCTAAAAACACTTGTAAAATAATTTTCTACTTTAAAATTGAATTAACGAATTGCAGACCTGTCAGTATTCTAATTGAGGTCATAGTAAAAAATATGTAGATTTTAGCATGTAAATGCCTCACATAGTGACTTCCTACTTAACTGTTTTTAATACTTACAAGATATCCCTAGTGTCTAGAAAACTGAAATCTGGCCCGTTGATTTTTATGCTATACATGTAGATTAACAGAGGCAACATTGGTGAAGTGATAGAACAATCTTTTTTCAAGTTCAAAAGACTTTGGAGCTTCTTGATGGCTGCAGGTTACTACTAGGCTTCTTGCTCTCTTGCGTTTTCAACTACATTGCCACGATAACCTCTTCCTTGTAATCTCAAGTCATCATACTTCTTTCCCTCAGTAGGCAGGGATTTTAAGGTTGTGATTTCTTAAGAAGCTTTAGCCATTTTCAGAGGGCCTTTATTTCCTCATTAACAGCTCTTGCGTTACAGCCTTCTTCAGAAGCCTCAGAAATTTGTCTATTTGAGACAATACGGTGGAAGTGTAAGCAAGTCTGCTTGACTAAAATAGAGTGCACTTTCTGACTGCTGCTAACCCTAGGGGGATGAAAGGCAAGACTAAGGTTTGGCTTTAGGTTGTGGTCAATGACTTAAGTTCTTTTCTAACACAAGTTTTCTTTGGTTTATCCAGAGATTTTGTATTTGACTTTTATCCAAAATTGGCAAGCCCGTTTTAGGGTCTGGTCATTTAGAGGATCTTTTAAGGAAAACTGAATTCATTTTGGAATATTTGATATTATATTTGAAATACAGCCAATGATAGGGTTGTTGCCCTTGAAAAGTTCACCATGTAAGTTTCAAGCGGTGGTTTCAAGGTGTGCGTAGGGTCTTCAAGGAGGAATATAGTTCCCATGCTTTTTATTTAAATTGTATTCTGTGATTTGGAAAGTTACCAAGAAAACATCATCTCAAATGCTATTTCTTAAAACAAAACTGTCGTCTCTGTTTCTTAAAAGTCCATTTTGTGTCGTCCTGTTGTGGCAATAGGAAGCTCTAGGAAGCGTGGCTAATCTGATTACCTTTCTTATTTAGAAAAAAGTATAATTCTGATCCATTCTGAAGCTTGGAAGAAAATAACAATTTAAGTCATCAGGAAATGTCCAGAAGTTTTGTTTGGGACCCGTTCTTTATTATTTCTGACAAGCAAGATAAAGTTTTGGATTTTAAGAACGCTGTTATATCCTAAGTGTTGTCCTGAAACATGAGCTTTTCCAGAGAATCAGTCTCAACATCATGTGTAATTTACCCTTTTGTTTGTTGGCTCTTACGCTACCTCTGTGTGCATGATTTTTGTCACCTGAAGGGCTGGCTGTTACTGATCATGCTCAAAGGAAGATACTTGAGATCTCAGATATAGTTGCTGTAAGAATATTTTGCCCAGTCTTTGATATTTAATCATTTTGATCTTACTAAATGATCTTATTAATATAAATACAGAAGGAATTCCCTTTATGCCTAGGATGTAACTGTAAATGTTGAATATATTAGCTTAAAATTAGGAGGGGAAAAAAATGGAATCAGGAAAAATTGATAATTACTGAGGAACACCCACAGGATAGATAAGAGCCACATCATCTTTTACCTCTCCTTGAGTTCTTCAATCCTAGTTATTCTGCTGGTTTATATAATGAGGCAGTTTTTCTAGTGGCCTTTATTAAATGCTTTAAATTTTGTGATCGGTAGAATTTAGGTGTTCTCCAACTTGCAGTATTATCGGGGCTTGATTATTTTCTATTATCTCATTAAACAGAGAGGAGGCCTAGTAGGTGAAAGAATTGAGACATTCATGAAATTATTCTGCAAGGAAGATACACAACTCTATGTTTGTTAAGAAAAGATGGACTAAAGGCGAGAGTTATCTTATCCTAGGAACACTTGGATTTTAGAGGGTAGAAAGAGAATGTCGGTATTTTCGCTTTGAAACTGCTGGGGGGTTGCGTAGGGTAAGGAAAGACTTTGAATTGAGGCCTTCAAGTTTTTAATAATAGAGAAAAGAAAATGAGACCTAGTTCAACAAGACAAGCTTAAGTTACTGAGAAGGATGCCATCTACTCCTCACACCTCAAGCGTTTGTATGGTCTGAACTTTCAAAAGAAGAAAACTAACCAACTTGATGAAGACCTGTAGAGTGGATCTCTCCACACTCCAGCATCATAGAGAGAACTGTACTTCTGTAGATCAGCAGTTAATTTTCTTTGAGTCAGTAGAACAGTACTCCTATTTCTCTCTGAAGCTAATCTAATGGGGACCGCAACAAATGCTCACCAGTTCTACAACAAGTTTCCTATTATTCCGGTGATCTTCAGCTTGATCTTTGAATTTACACTTAAGAGACGTGAAATTAGAAATGAAGATTTATGCACGAAAGTTCATGAAAATAGTTTTGTCTCTTCAGTGGAAGTCATTTATTATTATAGCAATTTAGGAAATTTTATATGGAACTATTTATGTGAGTTTTGTTTGATCCTGAAAGGTCACTTTCCAGTGAAGAAATTTTTCTTAAAGAAAATAAGAGTATCTGTCTTAGTTTAAAAAATACTGTTTTTCTGGTACTTTCTACATTTTTCCTTTTTTTCTAAAGTGCTGTGTAAACCTTTATGTTGATATTTTTATTTGTACTCCTATTTCACAATTGAAAATGTTAATTTTTGCTACACAGAGGATAGTGTTTGGGCCAGTTTGTTTTTTACTACCAGAATGGAAAAAAAAAGGCTTACATCCAATTTTATGGAAAACAGCCAGAACTCTGGATCTTAAACCACATACTGGCTTTTAAATGGTATAATACTGCTACAGAATTTTTCAGATGAGGTGGTCGTATATCAGACTATTGTCCGATACACGTAGACTTGGCTAGATTGTCACGTGCTTGGAGAAAAGTCAGTGCTTCTTTTATAAATTGTTTTTAACTCTCCTAAAAATAGCATTCAATCTAGAAAAATGGTGAAATATATAAAAGTAGAAAGACAATTATTGTAGTATGTTCTCTTTCAGTCTTTTAAAAAACATAGCTCATATGTTTTTAAAAATTATAATCATACTTTAGTAATTTTTAATAGTAGCCTTTCTGTTTGTTTTCTCATAGTGATGTTAATATTTTATAGAAGTTTTTAGTACCATTAGCTAATTGATCCCTTTCATTCTCAAGTTTCTAAGTCATGCCATAAACGGAGTGATTTTTGAAAATAAAGCTACACTTTGAAATTCCACTGCTATAATCTCTGTTGCACGTGTTGTGTGTATCCCCCCGTTCAGTGATACAGCTAAGTGTATTACAGCTGTCTAGACCGCTTGGCTTGGGATTTAAAATACACCAGTATTCGGTTATGTATTGAGGCTGATTCATTTTTCTCCCATTTCTAGTTTGGCTTTCCATAATCAAGGGGTTGGGAATTTGACTTGAGATTTTTTTAATATTGAGATTCATCAACTACATTAAAAAGATATCTCCAAGTAAAAGAGAAAGGGAAAAGCAACACTGAAATTTCAACTGTAAAACTCCTAAGTAGCAAGTTAGTTCAATTCCATGTTATAAGTTATAGGAAACTGAAAATAAGATAAATTATACTTAAATATTTTACTTGCAATAAAAATGCATTTCATTTAAAAAAATATTTTACCTCTCTAAGCAAATCGCCTCCTCCTTTGAGGGAATAGGGGTGGGGGAAACTAGTCAAAAGCTTCCACAAATGGCTTCAAACCCACTTTGTGCTAACATTCAGCTGCTTTTTAACAAACATCTGTTCCTTAATTTGGCATACAGAAGTTCAGTATCATGTGCAAAATACCATGCTGGGACTGAAGGTAAAAAGAAGTGGTCCCTATTAAGGAATTGATTGTCCAGGCAAGGGAATTACCCCACCAGGATTTACAAACACTCTCCCTCCCGAGGCTCTCAGCCCTCCTTTTGTGTTGCTTACCTTCAGTCACTCCTTATAATCATTTCTTTTGACCCACATGCTTTTCTGTTGCTCTTGTGTTGCTTTGTATTCCTTCCTTGACAAAACCACTGGAACGCTGCTTAATTCTCATGCTGTTACTCCTGGCCTGCATCTGTGCAGCTGATCCTGTCTGGAGAAAGCAAACAACCACGCTCACTTCTTTTAAATTCATGACTGTGAACTTCAAGTGGCCACGATACGTCTCTCCTCCATTCACTCTCCTTCTTTCTCAGAAGACTGTTTCATACTGTTTCTTATCTCTCCTCAAATGCCCAGCATCTCTTCCCCATCCTCATTTTCAGTTGGTGACCTTACTTTATAACCTCATTGAAAAATTGAAGTGAGGAGAGAATTTTGCAGACTTTCCACATCTGCCTTCTTATACGTGCACCTGCTGCCACACTCTCTGCCTCTTCCTCTTTAGTCATCTATGAAAACAGGCATGCTACTATCTCAAGCCATTCTTCTAATTGTCGTGCCTTCTCTCCTAAGTTAGAGACATGGGCCCAGAAATTTTCCCTTTTTGCCTCTCTTTTGTCAGTTTCTCGCTCCGTTTTGAAGCATCCACGTCTGGACCTGCAGTTATTATTATTATTTTATTTATTTATTTAATTTATTATTTTTTTTATTTGAGAGAGAGACGGGGGAGTGGGAGAGGGAGAAGCAGGCTTTCCGCTGAGCAGGGAGCCTGATGCGGGCCTCGATCCCAGGACCCTGGGTTCATGACCTGAGCCAAAGGCAGCCGCTTAACAGACTGAGCCACCCAGGCGCCCCTGGACCTGCAGATGTTTCTCCCATCTCAAAACTCACTTGAGCTTTGCCTGCTTTTACTACTGTGCTATTTCTTTGCTTCATTTCCATCCAGCAAAACTATGAGTTCACACCTGTCACCCAGTTTCTCTCCAGTTGTTCTATGTAAACCCGCTCCACTAAGGCCTTTGCCCCTGTCACACCTCCCTGTCACAGCTGAATTGCATCCTTCCTTCTTGATCTCTTGTTACTTGTCTCATCAGTGGTATTTGACCCAGCTGGTCGCTCCTTCCATGAGAGTTTTCACTTGCGTTCTGGCTGCGACGGCGACAACTGTTTTCCCGGTTTGTTTTCCTTTTCTACCCTCCCTCAGTTATCCTCTTTTGTTTCTTCTTGTGTTTTCTTCTGTGTAGTCGTGCTCTTCTTTTATCCTTCTGATACCCATTTTAACTTCTTTTACATTCCATTCCTATTTTTTCAGTCCTAATTTGAGTCACTTTTCTGATACTGAATTTTTCCAAATTATTTTTTGGAGCCAAAGGGATTTGACCTTCTGGGATATAACTTACACCTAGGACTGTGGGCAATTTTTTTTTTAATTGTTCAAGTTTTCTAAAACATTAGGACCACATTACTTTCCAATACAAAAGTGCATTTAACTTTAAAACATGAAAAAATCCCACTTCCATATTCATTCTTTTAGTATCCCTTACCACGTCTAGAAAAATACATGCCTGCATATGGTAAGTAGGAAACAAATACTGAACTAAATTGGACCTCCCAGCAACATAATAGAAGTAGAACAGAAGTTAAAATCTAAATAAAAGGGACTGGTCTATAAAAATGACACCTATAGAATATAGAGACTGATGGGGGATTGGCACGGCTGTGGCCTGGCTCTCACTGGAGCCTCTTGATGCTTTTATATGGGGTAACTCTTTAACTCTCTGAGGAACTGTCCAGCTGTTTTCCACAAAGGCTACACCATTTTACATTCTTGCCAGAATTGTCTCGGGATTCTGGTTTCTCCATACCCTCACCAACATTTGTTATTTTCTGTTTTTAAAAAATGTTTATTATAGCTAACCTAGTGGGTACCTCATTTGGTTTTGATTTGCATGTTTATAATGACTAGTGATGTTGAGCATCTTTTCGTGTACTTATTGCCTATTTGTATGTCTTCCTTGGGGAAATGTCCATTCAAGCCCTTTGCCCGTTTTTGAGTTGTTTCTGTTGTTGTTGAGGGGTAGGAGTTATTTATGTGTTCTGTATGTTAATCCTTTCTCAAATATATAACTTGCGGATAGTTTCTCCCATTCTGTGAACCCGCAGAATTGTCTTTTCACTCTCTTGATAGTGTCTTGATGTACAATAGTTTTAATTTTTGATAAAGTCCAAATTCATCGATTTTTTTTTCTTTGTTGTCCATGCTTTTGGTGGTATATCCTAGAAAATACCGCCAAATCCAGTGTTGTGAAAATTTCCCCATGTTTTCTTTTTTTTTTTTTAAGATTTTTATTTATTTATTTGAGAGAGAGAGAATGAGAGATAGAGAGCACGAGAGGGAAGAGGGTCAGAGGGAGAAGCAGACTCCCTGCTGAGCAGGGAGCCCAATGTGGGACTCGATCCCGGGACTCCAGGATCATGACCTGAGCCGAAGGCAGTCGCTTAACGAACTGAGCCACCCAGGCGCCCTCCCCGTGTTTTCTTTTAAGAATTTCTTCTAGCTCTAATACCTAAGTTTTTGACCCATTTTGAGTGAATTTTTATATGTAAATATGGTAGTCAGTTCTTTTTTATGATCTCTTTTTGTCATATGAGGAGCCCATCTCCTAATTAGTAACCAAAATGGGGTTGAGGGTGAGAGACTAGAATGAATCTGATTGGAAATACTCCTGCTCTGTGACTTTCCTTCTGCTCTGTCTCCTTTTGTCCCTTTAAGAATTTTTATGTCACTTCAGCTTAATTTCTCTATTCCTTCTGTCTGCAGAATGTTCTACAGCCTTACTTTTTTTTTTCTTTTACTTCCATGTAATCTGATCCTTGTCATACTTTGATTGTGTAAGCCGTTGTTGGTCTTAGGAATGTTGATAAAAGAGTACAGAGTTGTTCTCTTCCTGTGCTTTGAAATGATTATTCTGGTAATGATAGAAAGAAAAGCAAAGTACTCTAGGAACTTTTCTGCTTTATTGCTATAGTACGGAAGTTAAAGAACTATAAATGAAGACCATTTGACAGTGGTTTCTAACTGAATATCTGCAAACTTGTTTTAGAGGGCGGGGAGGACACATTGCCCCTGTCTTTTTAACCAAGACTTTCAATTCCCTTTGCATGTTTTTCCTCCTGTGTGCCATTCATTTTTTCTTTATACCTCACTGTCATGATTTCAAAGCTCTCAACTTCCCCAACCCTCCGTCACAGTCTCCCAGCTTATTCACTTTTTTAGAATGGAAAACATACTAAATTAAAAAGTACTATGGCAGTCAAAGGACCGTGTTACCACTCATGTGAAAAATTCTTGTGCAGTATGAAGATGCTTTGTATCAGACAGTCCTACCTGTAGAGACAATTAAAGCAGTGAATAAAGTGAACATAATAATTTCTACTTTAAAAATATGACTTTTGAGTCGACTGGTTTTTCAGTGCAAGTGAATATAAATATTTCCTTCCTGAAAAAAGATTAGTAACTCGGGTATTTTTGCATTCAGATGGGCTTTCTTTCTTTGTGTTTACTTAGAGTGTTTACTAAATTGAACCTGTTCCATTCAGTAGTTTTTGTAGACTTGGCAGGTACATTTAATGTAAAACGTGAATGTGGACCTGTTCATTTGGTGGTTTTGTAGATGGGTAGGTCCATCAGTATATTTGTCTAACTGTGCATAAATACTGTCCCCTAAACTTATCAAGTGTTAATAAAGTAAACTTTTCGGGTACTTTTAAAAGTCAGTATCTGCGTCACAAAATACAGTGAATGCCGCAGTTGTTAACCATTTGCAATGATCTCTATAAATGAGCCTGGTACAATGCTCTGTGATGTGTTCTTAACATTACATATTACCTCTGCCTAAAGACCTACACCTTTGTTTCATTTTACAAAGTTAAACTCTGCGGGAAAACCAATTGATATAAATTACTATACCGTGCTCTTGGGCTGCTTGTGTCAAATATTAAATATGATTATGCTATAATATCCAAGTTATTGTCATTCTGTTATATTTTTAATTATGCTGAACACCATTCCTGTGTCTTTTAATGTGGATTTAATATTAAGTGTTATATGAAGTGGAAATACAAAATGTTAATGACATGCTTAGAATTTTATTTTTTCAATAATATAATGCTTTTATTTTTGTTTCATTACATCTTAAGAACATGACAGAAGGCATTAAATTATGTTCAGTGGGTCTTTTATAAATTTTGCTTTAGATATTCTTTCAGATTAAAATTATATGTGTAAATTCAGATTATTATAGAAAATTCAATGAAGTGGGCAAATATTGATAAAATGGCTTATAAAGTTTATAATTTAATAACTTGTTACTTTTCATATGACTTGGTCTTTTTTCCTATTACAGTGTCATACTTTTTTTTTCCTACATTTTTTTACTTTAAAGAGGGGGAAAAATTTCTTTCCTTGCTAAGATAGCCTAAATTTCCACTTTAGATGTTAGGTTTTTAAAATCTGAGTTAGTTATATGACATATATTAACTTTTTATACAGATAGACAAGATATAAAGTACGTATTGTTTAGCTCTTATTAAATGAGTCTAATCCTTACAGAAAACAAAATACAGATGATTTCAATATTTTATCTAAATTAATGGTTCTTAGATTTTGTATTTTTTATAATTTGTATACATATTTCAAATAGCTTTTTAATATGTCACTTGGTTTTGCTTATGAAATTATTTTTTAAATATTTTTATTCTGCATGTAATTATTATTTTTTTAAATCTCTAAGGTTATGTCTTTGGGGTATGTATTAAAGCACACTGATAATATTTCTTTGAAAGTGGTTTGGTTGGGTTTAAGAAGAACCAGAATCTGAATTGATTTGGGCAACAGAACCATTTTGGTTTCTTACCTGGTTGACTAACATTCTTTTCCGTTTTTATCATTGCTAAGTGATTTCTTAGATGATTTGCCAACACATCCAAACAAAAATCAGAAAGCTGTTTTTCTCTGTTTTTCTCTGGTGAGAGCAAGTATGTTACGGTCTCTGAATGGTTCCTTCTAGCTTTGTATGAATATTTTAATTCAACACATTTAAAAATTCAAATATCTATGTGGCTGCTGCTTTCAGAAAGTTCAGAAGGTTTGTATTGTTAATTTTGTAATTACTGCTTAGTGTCGTCTTCTCTGTTACATGGTAAGCTCCTTGTGGGAAGGAGCCATGCTGCTTTCATTCCTGAATACTCAGTGCCTAGTGCAGAATTTGTCACACAAATAGTACCTAAGAGGTATTTATCAAATGAATAAGTCTTCATGCATACTTTTAGTCACGGAGTTTCATGTAATTTTTTACTTTAGGGATCATCTGGTCCAGCTCCTTCATTTTATATAGCTCAGGGAGCAGACGTTTATAAGTTAAATGAGTTGCTCATGCATCTGTTCTTTCATGTTTGTTCCATTAGTTGAATATTAGATGATCTCAATAGAGATATTCTCAGGTATGCCATATATATACTTTGAAAATATTTTCCTTAATACTTTAGTTAAATATCTGATGAGATACTTGTCTAGATTTTATCCATTAATTACAGTGGATTTATTGATCATTGAAAAAGTATGCTCTAATTACTAACAGACTTAATTTTCTAATTTAGTATTTGTTTTTTTAATTCAGTATTTTAATACTTGTTTTTCTTTTTTTTTTAAAGATTTTATTTATTTATTTGAGAGAGAGAATGAGAGAGAGAGAGAGAGCATGAGAGAGGGGAAGGTCAGAGGGAGAAGCAGACTCTCTGCCGAGCAGGGAGCCCGATGCGGGACTCGATCCCGGGACTCCAGGATCATGACCTGAGCCGAAGGCAGTTGCTTAACCAACTGAGCCACCCAGGCGCCCCAATACTTGTTTTTCTTAGTTTTTCAGTATTTGTTTTTATTTATTTATTCTTAAAGATTTTATTTATTTATTTGAGAGAGCAAACGAGTGAGAGAGTGCACACGCACACACAAGCGGGGGAGTAGGGAGAGAGGGAGAAGCAGGCTCCCTGCTGAGCAGGGAGGCCCATGTGGGGCTCTATCCCAGGATCCCGGGACTACAGCCTGAGCCAAAGGCAGATGCCCAACCGACTGAGCCACCCAGGCGCCCCTCAGTATTTGTTTTTAAATGGAAGAATTCAGTAATGTTTTTATTGTGCCCTGGCAAACTGTATTTCCTTTTGTTACAAAGAGGCCAATTACTGGCTTGTGATCATAATTTCTAAAGGTAATGTCCAGTTAAAGGCAGGACAGTTTTTATCAATAATCCAAACTACTTGGTTTTCTTCAAACATTCTCAGAACTCTTTCATCGCTTGGATCCAAAGCTGTAAGTCATTTTGTTTGTAGGCCCACTGCTCAGCTTACATTTCTCTCCTAGTTCTCCGACTACATGATCACTAAACATGACAACTGACAGCAACAGGCCCGCTAACCTTGAATAGAAATCTAGGTATTTAGTGAGAAAAAGTGGTTTCTCTGAAGTCTGAAGACCTGTTAACCCAAAATATCTGTTAAGAAGTGTTCTTCCTATGCAGTGGAGAGACCCCATCCAAATATGTGTTGATTCCCTCCATGGTACTTAAAGCAGAATCGAGAATATTGGAGCGCCCCTGACTATTGTAGCTGAGGGAAGGATAGCATGCCTTGTGTATTTGAGGATGTCTGAGAAAAGGACTAGAAACATTTTCAAATAAAAAAAAAAATGTATTGCATTTAGTTATTAAGATTCTTATATTCTTTAAGAATGTATTTTGAAGGATTAATGGATATCTTAATATGGTACCCTAAGGAGAAATTGAGAACGAGTTTATGGTATTCTGTTTCTTAGCTGCAATTTTCTGCTCTTAGCCACTTCCAGTAATTTCAATTTTTATGGTGTTCAGGATATTTGGATTTGAGCTGAATTTTCTCATTTTCTATCTTCATTGATTACTTTCTTATTATGCCTATAGTAAATGGTCTCTTTTTAATATATATTAAATATACTGTATTAAAAGTCAAAGTTTATATAGGATGAACAGCATCAATTTCGTGTAGTTCTGAACTAGATTCCCTTCATTCAAGTATTTATTCTTAGTATTTGATAGGGAGTCAAGAGATCTTGACCCACTAATCTCGCTTCCTTTTCTTAAATATCTGGCCCGAGTAAAATCAAAATTAAATTGGCCTACCTCTTTCTTACATAAGTTACTGTCTGTAGGAAATGTTGTGGGGTTGTTGGGGTTTTTTTGTTGTTATTTTGTTTTTGGCACAGTTTTTTTGTTTTTCTCTCACATGAACTTATGTATCTCTCCTTTCTGTTCTTTGAAAGTATTCTATAAAGAAAATGGGACACTTGCATGTTACTCTGAGTAGTTACATAAAGGGAAGGAACATTTCTTACTTTTAAAATACAGTAGTGATCATGGGACGCCTGGGTGGCTCTGTTGTTAAGCGTCTGCCTTTGGCTCAGGTCATGATCCCAGGGTCCTGGGGTCAAGTCTCACATTGGGCTCCTTGCTCAGTGAGGAGCCTACTTCTCCCTCTCCCTCTGCTGCTCCCCCTGCTTGTGCACTCGCTCTCTCTGACAAATAAATAAAAATCTTTTAAAAAATAAAATAAAATACAGTGATCAGTTATAGTTCTCAGTTTATTCTCTAATCTTTTTTCCTTGTAAGATTAATCAGACAACTAAAGTGCCATTTAGGACCTCATTAAGTTTTGAAATATTTGTCTGGGTTAATGTTTGTGTCAGCGATCTCAACTTTTATTTGGTAAGGGCATTTGTAACCTGAAAGCTCTCCCTTAACTAAAATTCTCACATTGTTTTCAGTTCTCCCTCATCACAGGTTGTGCATTTTTAATGTGGCTTTTCCAGCTGCTGGTCTATTACTCTTCTCTGTGCTTACTCTGGATGGGACCTGTCATCCATGCCCTCTACCATTATTCTGGTATTGACCAGAATGTTTTAAGAGGCAGTCCCTTTCCCATTTTTCTCTGATTCCGTACTTGGTGCTTTTTTGGCAAACCTATTGCTCTCAAAGTCAATTTACTTTCATGGTTTGAGTTTTCTTAATCTGTGAAATACATTCATTGATAGACTTTTAAGGCATGTTCTAGTCCTAAAGGCTATTAATTATAATACCAATATAAATGTTGTGTTACTACATTTTGTAAAAATAGAGAATAAATCTGGTGGAGAAAAGAAAAAATCTAAAAGACCATAGTGTCACAACAGGGGAATGCCCGAACAAACAAAAAACACTGAGAAAGTAGAACAGAAAAAGGCAAATAATAAAGGAGTAATAATATTAGCTAATATTTATAGGACTCTAAGTTACCATGTACCTGTTACTTCAATAGGAAACATATTTAAAGAATTTTCCAAGTCATCCCCTAAAACAATACAGAATATTCATTATTTTAAAACAAAACTGTCATCCAAAATAGTAAAGCCATAGTGTTTAAGTACTACTATTCCAATATTTTAGAAGTGTGTGTAGTTCCTTTCATCTAATTCCAGAATTTGTCTTTTTTTCTTTTCTGCCTGGTCCCAACGCTCTTTCCACATCCACAGTCACTACTTTAAGTTCTCCTGATAGCCAGTCCTCTCACAGGACTGTTAGAGAAAATGATTACCAGATAGCATCTGTACACTGATGGAGGTTAGGCAGTGGGCATCAGCCTGTACCAAGGCAGCAGCTTTTATTTTATTGATGTGTATGTTTCTTTTAAGTTATATCCATTCTCTCTGAGTCATACAGAAATCTTGCTCCCTCATAGTGAACATCTTAACTATGGAGGCAATAACTGTTTTTTTGCTTGTTTGATGTATGTGGTGTTCCACGTTAAGATAGACAAATAAAAGAATATCGTGGTGATGATCTTAAGTTGAAAGCTACTATTTTGCCCTAATTTGAAATATAATTCATGTCAGAAACCCAAGTTGAATAGTAAAGATGTCTGATACTACAGAACTAACTACGTAACAGTCTTCAGTAAAGAAAGGTAAAAAATACTATATCCTTGTTTAGCTTACGTTGATGTTCTGTATAGCCATCATGGACTATCTTCAGTTATCTCATAAGAAGATAGGAAGCTTGTTTTGTTTTCTTTTAAACAAAGTACACAGCATTGACTTCCATAAGTATGTCCAAGTAAGAGCAACTTCTAGGAGTTTTCATTCAACTTTGTGAAGGGCAAAGATATTTTCTGTTCCTTTTTTCACCTTCACTCCAATTTTGGAAGGAACTAAATTGCTTTCATCTCAAGCATAATGCAATTTTCAGTATTCATGGGAAAGTTAAAAGTACTATAAATATTTAGGTGGGTGCTACTGTACCAGTATAAGTACCAAAAGGGGTGTGTTGAGTAGAATAATAGTATTTGTTTTAAAACTTTTCAAAGTTCTTACCATGTTTGATTTTTGAAAACTATATGTGCTATGCAGTCTTATTTTTTTATTTTTCTTTTTTTAAATACAGTCTTATTCGATACAGAATACACTAAGTCTGATGTTGAGATTGGCTTGACCAGGGCCACATAACTAGCCTGCAGGGATTATGTGAAGACTTTCCTAGAATTCATTCCATTCTTCCTCATTCTCTCTCATTATCACTGTGGCCCTCAACAGCTTCCAGCAGATACAGACACAATCCCTTGCCTGGGGGTGTGCCCTCAGCTTTACTAATACCAGTGTGTGTACTGGCCAGTAGCACTTTGCCTGGGGGTTGTTACAGGCGTACTTTCCAGGCCTCCTCTAGAGCAAGAATATCATTTATTTGTCAGGTAATGACCCAAGTCATTTACTTCCTGGCTTAGGGCGTATACTTCATTTAGTACCTCTAATAATGAGGGCATTCTAATTTAAAAGCTCATCTTCAGTTGTTCATGTTCTGGAGTTAAAAATGTCAGGGAGTTTTCCATTTTGCACAATAAATGTATATAACTTTTGAACATAAAAAGGTTAATTCATTTTTAATGTTTCTTCTAGTTGAGTTTTTACAAACTGCTGTTCTTTTTTGCTTTAAACAAATAGCTTTATTGCAGTCAGGAGTAAGTTGCACCCTGTGAAACTCACACAGATTGTCAGCATTGAGTGGAAAGGCCGTCAGGGCTGTTGACCCTTAGCTGTGTGTATATGTAGGAAGCATCTCAGAATATTGAAAAACTTGGCCGAGTAAAGCTTTCCTACTACTATTTTCCGGGAAGGTTTTTTTTTTTCTATTGATTTTGCATTGTCTGTAAGTTATAATACTATGTTCTTCTATCACACAATGTCATTTAAAACTAGAGCATATTACCTTAGCTTCCTGATATTTCTAGGGGAAAAAAACGACTTACTGCTTAAAAACAAAACAAAGTAAAACAAAAAAAATGTAGAAAATATTGTGGTTTCTTTACAATACAAATTTGTATTTTTTGGTAGCAGAGTAAGGAGCGCTAGTTTAGACATCAAGAGATCTTTCTGGTCTTGGTTCAGCCGGTAGCTGACATTATGTCCTTGGGCAGATCACTTCATCTCTCTTTTTGGGCCTTGGTAGCTTTATTCATTGACCCAGGAAGTTGAACTGACTGGTCTCCAAGGTCCATTCCTGTTCTAAAATGTGATGATTCTATTTATGAATTTCTCTTTAATATGGCATAGTTACTTCTGTGATGTTTTGTGTACTTATACGAGTTTCCTTTAATTTTAGATATGACGAATGGATTAAAGCAGATAAAATAGTAAGACCTGCTGATAAAAATGTGCCAAAGATAAAACATCGGAAGAAAATAAAGGTAAGTGCTTATTTTGCTAAAAGTGCTTATTTTGCTACATCATATCTGTTAATTAAAGAACTTTTCCTCTAAAATGATGCATTAAGTGTGTGTGCTTTAGTGTTAGTGGAGATAGCAGTACTCTTAGAACAGTGAATTTATCAAATGCTAGATTTGGGTATAGTTAAAATTGTCAGCTTATGGAAAGGTCTTTTGGAAGCAGCACTAACTGATCTTTGAGGCTTCTTGAGTCCCAATATTGTGTAAGGCCACCCAGCCAGGTTTCACTTACTTATTCCAGTCCTTTTTGCCCCTCTCATCGCCGCCTAGGAGCCATAAAATAGTATGGCTGGGAGCCTGGCTTAGTGTAATGGCTGTAAACTATCCAGAGGAAGAAAAGGAGGGAGGTATCTGAAGGCAGAGGAGAGCCTCTCTGCACCTCGTCTGTTTCTCTTCTTCTTTATCTGACTCTATTCGCAGGAGCTTAGAATGTGTTCACAGGATCTTGTTAGCCCCACCATAGATGGGTACCATGGGGAATCTCTTAATGAGCTTGTGTGGAAATTAATGCTACCGTTGTGCATAATAGAATTACTCCTACTTATTCTAAGACTAAGTCTTTTAATTGTTTCATTAGAAAGTCAACCATTAACTAGGTTTCAAAATGTTTTTTATCTTTTTAATGGCTTTTTTACCTTTGAATGATACATATAGTTGAGGTGTTCAGTAGTTTTTCTGAAATTCAGTCTTTGTATTCACAGTGAGAAGCTGTTTCCTTTCCTGCTGGTGACCCCCAATAGTGCAGGCTTTCCCTCAGAGTGGTTCTTTTCTCACTGTAAAATTGGGTCTGTCCTTCAAATTTTGGTGTAGCAACCCAGGAGCTTCAACTAGGGCTTCTCAAAACCCTTTCATCTTCACTTTTGGTCTTTATTGGCAAGTATGGAAATCAGGATATTTAGCATTATTTTTAGCTACTGGAAGAGTTGTGTGCGAGTGGTGTTAAAAAAGCCAGTTTCTGTACACAAAGCAAGTTTTAGGAGGGAGTATTTCTCAGGTAGAGGAGGGGGTAGGGATGGGAGAAGTGGTATTAGAATATTCCCTAGGGAGTTTTTTTCCTAAGTATTTATTCTCAATTCAGTTCTTGGCCCCTCCCAGGGCATATTACAATTCTTGGTCATTAGGGAAGAGGCATGTGAATTTTGAAAAATCTTCCTATATAACATTCTGATATTGCACACCCCTCTCTCACTCTGTCTCATCTGTCTTCTGATAGCCATTAAAAGTCATATTTGAATTTTGAATAGGGTGGACCTTTTCTGCCCTCAGAATACATGTTACATTATGATCTCTGGAATAAAATAATGAAGTAATGAAAAGGCTAGCAACAGGAGACAAATGGAGCAGCACTAATTATTGATAGGTTGGGGTCATCTACCTGCACATCAGACTTTTTAGTCCATTCTGAGAATTAAGCCCACATGTCTTAAGTGAGTGGCTCTCACACTTGAGCACCTATCACAGTCATCTGGAGGACTTGTTGGAACTCTCATGGCTTGGTCCCATCCCCAGCATTTCTGATTCACTAGATGTGAGGTTGGTTCCAGGAGTTTGCATTTCTAACACATTCCCATAAGATGCTCATGGTGCGGGCCCAGGGACCACACTTGGAGAACCATTACCCCAAAGCATCGGTAATATGTAATGAATTACCTTCTGTGCATCCAGAATCATGATAGTGATGTGTACCATCTTTGGGAGAAGTGTGAAAATAGTCACTGAGATTCTATAGTCTGTCTCTATAATAGGATTTCAGAGTTGTTTACTGCTCCATCGTGCTCTACATCATCATTTAGGAAGCTTGTCTAAATGATTTTTCCTATAAATTATTTTCAAAACCAATTTAAAAAGCAGTTTCCAGGAAGTATTTTAGTTAGCCTCTCCTCATTTTAGTTGTAAACAGACAGTTTTTTCCCCTCAAACGTTAATTTATCAACGAGGCAGGAAGGTTGCCTCTTGACTTCACTTTATAAGAGATCATTTGTTTACAGTCATTCCCAGTTGTCAGCTAAATGAAGATGTTTGGAATTTTGTCATTCCCAACCCACATTTTATATTGAAAATGTTACAAGTTTTGAAACTACCAGGTTGAAATTTTTTTTAAATGAATATTTAAGTCTTTTAGGATTTAATTTTGAAGAATTTGTAATGTCAGTTATTAGCAGTATGAGGTTTGTTAGTCTTACGGGATCACTTATTTACCTCTGCTATTAAAATTTAAATATTAGACAAAAACATTTTGTTTATCCTGTAGCATTTGTTAAAAACTTTGGAAAAACATTTCTGGCTGTTTCTGAGAAGCTTCTTACATTCTTTCTTTTCATATTATTTAATAATATAAAATACAACTTTCAATTTAAAATGAGTGCTAACATTGTTACTCATAAATGCCTCATGATAAATTATGGTTAACATGAGATACTTTTTTTTCTTAACCTAGAATAAATTAGACAAAGAAAAAGACAAAGATGAAAAATACTCTCCTAAAAACTGTAAACTTCGGCGCTTGTCAAAACCACCTTTCCAGACCAATCCATCTCCTGAAATGGTATCCAAACTGGATCTTACCGATGCCAAAAACTCTGATACAGCTCATATTAAATCCATAGAAATTACTTCCATCCTTAATGGACTTCAAGGTAAACATAGCAAATATCCTGTTGCATGCAACTATATGTTTTTAGTTGTTGTAAGTCAAATTCTACAAAGGCAATTCACTGTTTTTAATTGGACCATAATTTTGTTGTCTGTTACTTGAAATAAAATCAGCCATTGATTGAGGATTGGAAATATTTCTATTATTTGTAGATCTAAAGGTGTCATTAAATTTTAGTTACAATTTATTATTCACCCTACAGTACTGTACTGTGGGTTTTTCAGGTACTGTCCTTTTCCATTGCCACATAAAACATGGTTTGTGTTATGCAATATTAGACTATATACTGAATTTTTTTCATAAAGAATACTAAACTTTGCTTCTCGATTACATCTGTTATGGTCTCTTTTATGATGGCATTTTAATATTTAAGGCAGAACGAAGTATAACAAATAATAAAAATGAGGAAGACTGGAGAGGGGATTTAATAAATTTTACTGTCAGGGAAAGGGGGAAATATGACCTATTAAATGAAGTATGTATCTTCATAAAAATATTTTACATTTCTCATTACTTAAGAGTTTGGATTTTTACTCATTTAGAATGTGACAGAAATTGTTTTATGTCTCTTAGTTCAGATAGTTATTTACATGAACTAATTTTATAATGCTGTAGATATTCTTAAGTTCAGTCTTTACGATATTCTGATGTATCAGACATACAGACAGTATATCAAAAAATATAATATAAAGAATAATACGAATGTGAACATTGGTATGTCTACCATAGTGGTGAACAAACAGTATTTACTTAAAAGAATTTTGCATTTCTGCCCCAGAAGTAAGTAATATCCTGATTTTTAAAAAAATTTTTTTAAAGATTTTATTTATTTGAGTGAGAAAGCGAGTGGGCACACGAGACAGAGAGAGAGCGCGCGCAAGCAGGGGGAGAGGCAAAGGGAGAGGGAGAAGCCGACTCCCTGATGTGGGGCTCGATCCCAGGACCCCAGGGTCATGACCCGAGCTGAAGGCAGACACTTAATGACTGAGCCACCCAGGTGCCTGTGATATCCAGATTTTAGTGTGATCATTCCTTTACTTTTCTTTAGAGCTAAACATATATGTATATATTAAACATAAATATATATTTCTAAAGAGCATATTGTTTAGTTTTTTTTAAACTGAGTAGCAAGCATAAGCCTTACTGTGTGAGAAAAGGCAATATTTCCACTCAGATGAAGGCTGCCTGAGAATGTTACCTGAATAGAGTCCTGTAGGCCATATTCTTATTTCATATTCAGCTTCTCAGAGTTTGCAAAAGCATCTCTAAGAGAATTCAGTGGGGCAGGGTCATAAAGGAGTTCTGGGAAATATCAGGGCTCACCATGATCAGAAAATCTGATGTAGTTGTAGTGGGTGATGAACAGGAATATGAGAGTAGTAAGCTGCTCTGTATTTTCTGATTCTAGGCTTACCAAATACACCTCTAGCTTCCAGGTGCAGGTCAAAGCGAAACGTTTCTGCTGGGTAAAGTGATGTAGTCAGCCGATCAGAGTAACACCTGGCAGACATGGAGGGGAAAGCTAGAAGTTCAACATGTTGTTAAAACAAGCTAAAGCTATTTAAACTCCTTCAGACTGTATGGGGGCAGCAGGCATCTTAGTGATAGTAGTCTTCGTATTACCTTCTTTGGAAACAACACTGCTAGTACGGACTGGTGTCCTTCTGCATCTGGTATACAGATACATTCCTGGGGATAGATCCCATTCTAGGGAGCACTGTTCAGAGTACTCCTTGGGATTCCTTTGTTTTGGCATCTCATGTCTTTTTTACCCTCCTTGAGCATACTCTCATTGTGGTGGAACATATTCTCTAGTAACTTTTTAAGAACAAGTGAGTGAGAAGGAAGGTAAGTTTTTAGAGACTGTGTATGTCTGAGAAAATCTATTCTGTGCATGGGTTAGCTGGGTTGAATGTTTTTCCTTCAGTGTTTTATTGGTATTGTTCAATTGTCTTTTTTTCTTCTGATGTTGTTTCTGTGAACTCCAGAGCTCTTCCCATTACTCATTCTTTCTTTGTGACTTGTTTTATTACTTGGGTTTTTTGTTAGGTTGTTTTGTTGTTTTTGTGCTTGTCCCTGCCTTTGGAATCTTGAATCTTTGTTTTTAACAGTGATTATGCCTTATGTGGATGTATTTTTATCCACTGTCTTGTGTTCTTCCTAGGCTCTTTTCATTCTAGAAACGTGTGTCTTTCAGTTTGAGGTTCTTTTCTTGAATTATTTTGTTGATTATTTCCTCCTCTGCATTTTACTGTTCTTTTTTGTGTGTGTGTGTTTTTCTTGACTAGTCATTATATCAATATTGTACTTTCTATAGCATATTCTAATATTCTAATATGCTTATCTTTTTGGGGGTGGGACTGTTATTCTTTTATGTTTTTCTTTGATTATTTTTTTTTAAAGCTGTATTTATTTGAGAGAGAGAGTGTGTGCAAGCACACAATCAGGAGGAGAGGCTGAGGGAGAGGGAGACAAGTAGACTCCCTATTGAGTGGGGAGTCTGATGCGGGGCTCGATCCCAGGACCCTGAGATCATGACCTGAGCTGAAGTCAGGAGTCGGATGCTTAACTGACTGAGCCACCCAGGTGCCCCTTTTCTCTGATTTCTTAGAAATTTTCTCAGCTTTATCTTCGGATCCTTTTATTGACTATTAATTTACTGTTATAATGCTTAGTGACAGCTGTAATGCTTTTAATTTTCAAGAGCTCTTTATTTTCCACACGGTCTCCTACCATTCTGTTCTTTTGAGATGGGTACAGTGTCTTATCTTTCTGTCTTTGCTCTTTCCAAAGAGTATTGTGTTTGTTCTTCTTTTGCATGGTGACTTACTTCCAGTTTGCTTTTTCCTGCTTGGTTGTTTTGATCTCTTCCTTATGAAGGACTTTTTCCTTGGCTGTCTTCTCCAAATTAGGAATCTTGAGCACATTGTTGGGACAGGTCAACTTTGAGTTTCACTGTAGGGTAATCTGGGTGGGCCGTTTTTTGCAGAGGGCTACTGTCAGATCTTTAGGTCTTTTTCTTAGACTAGTTGCATTCTAAAGAGAGGAGTCTTCTAGTCTTGACTGGAGGGTAAGAGAATGGCTTCCAGTGCTCTAGGATCCAGTTGAGGAATGGTAAAGGGAGGAGGGAAGATTCTTAGCTTTTTTTTTTTTTTTTTTTAAGTAGACTCCACACCCAGCATGGAGCCCAACACAGGGCATGAACTCATGACCCTGAGGTCAAGACCTGAGCTAAGATCAAGAGTTGAACACTTAACCAACTGAGCCACCCAGGTGCGCCTTAGCATTTTTAGTTCACTGACCCCACTGAGCTCAGCACCACACCTGTACCTCTGCCTTCAGTAGTTCCTAGCATTGCCTAGGCCAGGAACCCTGTCTTACCATCTTCAGGGAATAAACCTCCAGGACAGTAGTCACCTAGCAAACTGCAGTGGGGGTGAGGACCTAGGAATGTAAATACTTTTCTTTTTCTTTTGAAGATTTTATTTATTTGAGAGAGAGAGAAAGAGCACAAGCCATGGGGAGGGGTAGAGGCAGAGAGAGAAGCAGGCTCCCCGCTGAGCAAGGAGACCGATGTGGGACTCGATCCCAGGACCCTGAGATCAGGACATGAGCTGAAGGCAGACGCTTAACTGACTGAGCCACCCAGGCGCCCTTAAATACTTTTCAAATAATGTTCACCTACTGCTCCTTATGTTAGGCTACCTCCTCCAGTTTTCATTTTCATAGGTACATGGTATAGCCAGTTATTCCCGAGTCTCTGGCAAACTAGTTTCATTCTCAGCCGCATTCACTGCTTACTTGAGAAAAGGATTGTCTTTCTTGGGTCTGTTGACTCTCATTCATCTGCTTTCTGGCTTGCACATTCTGTTGCTGTTCTATTTGTCCCCATTTTTGTTGCTATATTATTTCAGAAATAGTGTTAACATACCATATGTATGTGTGTGTGTGTAATATATAATTATTAATATATTAATGTTATATATTATAACAAATATATATCCCTAAATAACACATATATACATATATACACATATACAATATATTTTTACAAATGGGATCATTGACACTACAAACCCCGCCTTGGGGCAGGGCTTGGTACAGTCTAACTGATAAATCATTCTATATCAGCACATTCATACTACAGAATAGCTGTATCATAATTTATTTAATTAGCTCTTGATTGGGCGCCTGGGTGGCTCAGTCGGTTAAGCATCTGCCTTCAGCCAAGGTCATGATCCCAGGGTCCTGGGCTCAAGTCCCACATCAGGCTCCCCGCTCAGCTCTGCTTCTCCCTCTCCCTCTGCTCCTCCCCCCTGCTCATGCTTGCTCTCTCTCAAATAAATAAAATCTTTAAAAAAATTAGTTCTTGATAAAAAAAGATAATTAGGTTACTTCGTTTATTTTTCCTATTGTGCATAATTCAACAGTGAGCATCACATTGGCATATTTGTAACATTTCAAATACTCTTTTTCATATTTTCCCTTTTCTGTGGTAAATTTTTTTTTTTATTTTAGATTTGGCCATAGATTGAGTTCAAGACATTTCCGATTATTTCCAGTTAAAAAATGATTGTTGCTATGAATGCATATGTATATGTACATGTATATATAAAGAAAATAATGTGAGGGGCACCTGGGTCGTTCAGTCATTTAAGCATCTGCCTTTGGCTCAGGTCATGATCCCGGGGTCCTGGGATGGAACCCCACCCCCACCCCGCCCCATCAGGCTCCCTCCTGGGCCGGGAGTCTGCTTTTCCCTCTGCCCCTCACCCTGCTCTCTTCCTCCCTCCCTCTCCTTCTCTCTCTCCCACAAATAAATAAATAAAATTAAAAAAAAATAATGTGAGTCCACCTCACATTAGTTCCACCTCAAGTGTAGAACACAGACAGCTAGGATTCTATCCCTTTGGCATGAGATGGGCTGGGGACGGAACAAGAGAGTGCGTGATGGTTAGAATTCTGTGGAGAAATTTTAAATGTCTCTAGAGAATAATCTTCCACATTTTAGTACTAGGGATCCCCTAAGTAAACTAGATCCCTGATGAATCACCAAATGGAAAGCTTATCTGCTAAGAAACCCTACCACAACACAGTCAAGTTTTAGCAGGTCATCCTTCAGTGTGAATAATCAAGGAAAGCTCCAGCATAAAAGATTGAAACTAAAACAAACAGAAGAAATGACCCTTGAGGAGAGAGAGAGTAAAGGTAACAAACATAAACTATTAATTATCTCTGGTTATTATTAATCTCAGAGAACCTGTAAGCATCTGTAAAACAAGAACAGGATATACTGAAAAGGGAACAAAGAACAAGAAAAACTTGGAAATAAAAACTGAAATTAAAATTCAGTGAAGCAGAGTTTGAAGTTGAGGAAAACTTCCAGAAAGGATAAGAAAGCAGTGATGGAAATGTTAGAAGATGAGTGATACTGAGTATCATTCTAGGAATAGTGAAATTAGAGGGGAAGAAATTAACAAGTAACCACACATACCACTGTTTGAGTATACTCATGTTTATATCTTTATCTTTTACAATGGGGAGAGAGACACTAGCATTACTTCTAGAATCGGTCAGCCTGAGGAATCAAGAAGCCATGGAAACAGCATGCCTGGTTATATGTGTAACTATAAAAAGCAATTGGATTTTGAAAAACTGAACAAGAAAAAACTCAGCTAGGGTTTTCTGATGAACTGTCTCACAACTATATTATTGATTTGTAGCTCATTTCTTAGTGCTATATTATATATATAGCGCTTGTTCTTATATTCTCTCCTTAGTGAGTACTGTGTATACAGTGGTATATTCTCCTGCCCCCCCGCCATATACATATCAATCACTAGGGTCATCCTGGAATAATCCTTGGGTGGGTCGAGAAATTGCCAAGTAACTAAAGGAAGAAAAAAATCTTTTTTTTTTTTTTAAGATTTTATTTATTTGACAGAAAGAGAGAGACAGCGAGAGAGGGAACACCAGCAGGGAGAGTAGGAGAAGGAGAAGCAGGCTTCTCGCTGAGCTGGGAGCCCAATGCGGGGCTCGATCCCAGGACCCTGGGATCATGACCTGAGCTGAAGACAGATGCTTAACGACTGAGCCACCCAGGTGCCCCTAAAAGAGGAAAAATCCTCAGAACTGACAAAATGAATCTTTATGTTGTTTTTTTAAAGATTTTATTCATTTATTTAAGACAGTGTGTGTGTGAGAGCACCAGCGGGCAGGGTGGGGGTGGTGGTGAGGAAGAGGGAGAAAGGGAGAAGCAAACTCCCTAATGAGCAGTGTGCCAGATGGGGCGGGGGGGGCTCAATTCCTGGGATCATGACCTGAGCCTGAGCTGAAGACAGACGCTTAACCAACTGCTCCACCCAGGCGCCCCAGGACATTGATATTGAAAGAACCTATCAAACACCTGAAAAATTAGTGAAGGAGGAGCCATGCCCCAGTGCATTATTATGAATTATTAAAACACCAGGCGGGGAGCCTGCTTCTCTCTCTGCCTCTGCCTCTCTCTCTCTCTCTCTCTCTCTCTCTCTCTCTCTCTCTGACCCTTATGAATAAATAAATAACATTTAAAAAAATAAATAAAACACCAGGAATAAAAAACCACCACTAAGGATGAGAAGACAAATGAAAGTAGTGTTTTTAACACAAGCAAAAGTACCTTCAAAATTTTGAAGGGAAATAATTTTCAACTTGGAATTCTGTACCTGGTTAAACTATCCATAAAACAATGAAGTTTGAGGGTTAGCATGTATTTAGACATATAGACGAAGAATATCTGCTATGTACCTTTTTCAGGAAAGTACTAGATGATGTGCTGCAACCCATGGGACTAAACTAAGAAGGAGGAAGATGGGTAGTTCACTTAACAGTGGGTCTCTGTCAAGAGAAAACGGTGAAGGGAATTCTAGGATGATGGCTGTTAGAGCAGACCCAGAGAGCAACCACCTGGATGGAGTAGAAAGTAGGCCTTTAGGACAGAGAGATTTGGTGAATAAGGGAACTGGATGGAGTGCTTGACTTTACAGAACAGTTGAAATAAATGTGAAAAGGGGCACCTGGCTTTTCACAGGTGCTCAGTTGGTTGAGTGTCTCCCTTTGGCTCGATTCATGAACTCAGGGTCCTGGGATTGAGCCCTGTGTCGGGCTCCCTGCTCGGCGGGGAGTCTGCTTCTCCCTCTCCCTCAGTGCTTCCACACGTGCTCGCTCTCTCTCTCTCTCTCTCTCTCTCTCTGTCTCTCAAACAAATAAAATCTTAAAAAAAAAGAAAGAAATGTGAAAGGCCTACAAAAGGAAGACATAATGTAGAAAAGAAGGACTTTTGGAAACTTGGAAAAATAAACAGCTCTATGAGAAAGGGAGTTTATCAAGGCTATTTATTTCTGCAGTGAATCACATTTATGTACATTACAAATAGTATATTTAATTAAAGATAACTATATATAGAAAGTATGGCAGGAGATGGGAGTATTAATAAGAAAACATCCTCACTGCTCGTTGCAGACTAAACTTCCTAAGTGAACAAATAGTTACTCTTATTATCTCTTAATAATATTAGACTATCCGAAGAAATAGTATTGAGACTTTGCAGGCTGAGGGAGAAAGAAGAGCTGTTGGTTTTCTGTTATGTGTCTACATTTGTTTGTAGTCATATATACACATTGCTTTGATATCCGTTTAAAAAAAATCGGTTATACAGAAAAGTTTAAATGTTTTTAACTGTCGTAATTGTGTCAATTATTTTTTACTTTTAAGAAACTTAGCTAAAGAACATACGTAGTTTTGTAATTACGATTCTAAATTCAGGAGTCAAATGACTTTGGTTTTCGCTTTCATCTCGACTTTTACTAGCTCTTTGGGGTAGTTTAACCTCTCTAAATCCCAGTCTCCTAAACTATAAAATGGGGTCGATAATAACATGCCCCTCCTAGGGTTATTGTGAAACTGAATCAGACAGTCTATACAAAGCATATCAAAGCATCTGGCATGTAGCATTTTCTCAGTAAATGTTATATTAAAATCATAGCAAAGGCAATCATTATTTTTAAAGATTTATTTATTTATTTTGAGAGAGTGCATGCAAGTGGTGGGGAGGGGGACAGAGAGAGTCTCGAGCAGACTCCCTGCTGAGTGCAGAGCCCGACAATACGGGGCTCCATCTCAGGACCCATGAGATCATGACCTGAACAGAAACCAAGAGTTGGACACTCAACTGACTGAGCCACCCAGGCCTCCTGGCAATTATTTTTTACACTTAATTGAATTCATTTACTAAAATGAATTTTTAAGAAATAAATTCTGTAAGTATTTTTATGTAAGGCATCAGTTACTTAAGTTAGTTGTGTCGTTCTTTAAAACATTGTGGAAATGCGTTCTTCACAGATCTTTGAATAATCATTGCTACACTGAAAATGAAGCCTACAATTTCATAAGAATACAGACTTTAAAGTTAGAATTACCTGGGCCTGGGACTGCGTCCTGACTGCGCTGTTATATTCTACTCATAAATTTGAGAACTTTCTTTTTTATAATGAGCTTTATTGAGGTATAATTTACAAACAATAAAATTCACAACTTTCATGCTTACAGTGTGATGTGTTTTGGCAAAAGTGTACAGTAGTGTTAGTACAGCCACTTTCCCAGTATAAAACATTACCATCTTTGTGTATCTTCCCTCTCCAAAGCTCCTTTTGCTCACCTGCAAAATGGGGATAAAACCTAGCAACCCAAGAGGGCTATAACCACAGGGGCTGATATATTAAACTGCCTTGCACAGGGAAGACATTGCTAGTGTCGTTATCATACTCATCAGTTTTTCATCTTATTTTCTAGCTTCTGAAAGTTCTGCTGAAGACAGTGAGCAGGAGGATGAGACTGGTGCTCAAGACATAGATAACAATGGCAAAGAAGACTCTAAGATTGATCATTTGACCCACACCAGAAATGATCTTCTTGCAAAAGAGGAACAAAACAGTTCGTCTTTGCTAGAAGAAAACAAAGTCCACGCAGATTTGGCGATATCCAAACCAGTGTCAAAATCTCCAGAAAGATTAAGAAAAGATATGGAAGGATTATCTGAAGATACTGATTATGAAGAAGAAGATGAAATCACAAAAAAGAGAAAGGATGTTAAGAAGGACACCACAGAGAAGTCTTCAAAGCCACAAGTAAAACGTGGTAAAAGAAGGTATTGCAATACAGAGGAATGTTTAAAAACCGGATCACCTGGCAAAAAGGAGGATAAGGCCAAGAACAAAGAATCACTTTGCATAGAGAACAGTAGCAACAGCTCTTCAGATGAAGAGGAAGAAGAAAAATCAAAAACAAAGATGACGCCAACTAAGAAATATAACGGTTTGGAGGAAAAGAGAAAATCTCTACGGACAACTGGTTTCTATTCAGGATTTTCAGAGGTGGCAGAAAAAAGGATAAAACTTTTAAATAACTCTGACGAAAGACTTCAGAACAGCAGAGCTAAAGATCGAAAAGACGTCTGGTCAAGCATTCAGGGACAATGGCCTAAAAAAACACTGAAGGAGCTTTTTTCAGACTCTGACACGGAGGCAGCAGCCTCCCCGCCCCATCCTGCCCCAGAAGAGGGGCCGGCGGAGGGGTCCCTGCAGACTGTGGCCGAGGAGGAGAGCTGCTCACCCAGTGCCGAGCTCGAAACACCGCCTCCAGCCAGTGCTGATAGTAAACCTGCTGAGGAAAAACCAGTGGAGGTCAGTGACAAAAAAGCAGAATTTCCGAGTAGTGGCAGCAATTCAGTGCTCAATACCCCTCCTACTACACCTGAATCGCCTTCCTCGGTCACTGTAACAGAAGCCGGTCGGCAGCAGTCCTCCGTGACAGTATCAGAGCCACTGGCTCCAAACCAAGAGGAGGTTCGAAGTATCAAGAGCGAAACGGATAGCACAATTGAGGTGGATAGTGTCGCAGGGGAGCTCCAAGACCTCCAGTCGGAAGGGAACAGCTCACCAGCCGGCTTTGACGCAAGTGTGAGCTCCAGCAGTAGTAATCAGCCAGAGCCAGAACAGCCTGACAAAGGTGAGGAGCAAAAAGTACACATTGCCCTTCTTACCTTTTCAAGGGCTTCACGGTGTCTCTTGTTAGAACGTGAGGTGTTTAGGTGAAGTACTTGTGTGAACATGGTAAAAATGGAAATTTGAAGGGTAATTTGAGTAATGAATAGCGAGTGAATTGAAAAGCTTGAGGATTTAATGTCCTTTGCTTGAGCTGTCTATTACATTTCATAGTGGATCAGAACACAGGCTAGAAATGCACCGAGGACCAAACCCAAACCTTTTTGAAAATTCATTATACACTGGTTGACTGTATGGCATGAGCAGCTTAAATATATTTCTGTAACGTTGTTTTTGCGATTGTAATGTGCAGTTTCTCACAAACATTTTGATTTATTGACAGACCCCTCCACCCTTAACCAAATACTGTATGTAGGGGTTTGGAGCAACCAACTGTCCAGGCACTGCCTTCCTCAGACAACCGTGTCAAACTGATTTTCAAGCCTGACTAACTTGTGTGAGTTTGTAAAGGAATTTGATGCTTTCTTAGATGCATAGCTTCCAAATTGAAGGACCAATGTGTATGTTAATAACCTACAGTAATACTTTTTTGATTTTCCGTGCAGTTGTTAAAAGTGGAAATTCAAATTAGTACTTCCCAAAAGGATTAGTGCCTTTTGATTTTGCCATAGCTATACTTCTGTCATCATTTTTCTTATAAACCATTTCATTCAGGTGTCCTCAAATGAATATAATATACGCTGACACGTGGCTTTGAAACATACTTTTCCATTATAAAGATAGGATGTGTATTTTATATAACATGCAGTTTTTATTATGCTAGCTGATGTTTTTAGCTGAACTTAAGGAGATGTGATAGAGTTCAAATGAATTAATTCCAAGTTTTCTCATACAAATATTTCCTTTTTTTCTTTTTTCAGCTTTACTGAGATATAATTGATGTATTATTGTCACACAAATCTTGACTTAAAATATTTCTTTTAAAAAAAATAAATATTAAGTGAAAAATATAGTTGCAATTCAATTGGGATCTTCATTGTGTTTTCACATTCATACAGCGACAGTATGTGTGCCATGAAGAAAAGATGCAAGAGCTTGTCTTCTGATAGACTAAGTTAGCAGTGCTCTTTAGAATCTTAATCTTGACCAGGTTAAAAAGTATTCAACTTGAGAAGTACTCCCAAATTTAGGGTAACAGAGGCCATCTGCTTTATCAAATCAAAGCATATAATAGTTTTTAGAATTGATCTCTCTTTAGAAATAAGTTCTTAAGCACTCATTTCATATGGCCTCATTTTAAGAACTTTATTTCTTAAAATTCACATTATATCAAAAGTAAAAATGTAAATTTTACAATTTAAATTTAGGATTTCTCTCCAATTAGCTTACATTAAGCTTTTTATTTCTTGCAGCTGAGAGCTTCAGAATTAATACTCTTTTAGGGAGAAGTCTGGCAATTATTTTTAAGACTCTGTGCTTCAATATAGTCGTTATCTTAATCACCTTTATGTTTCATTTAAGTTGTTTTACTTTTTTATTTTTATTTTTTTTAAGATTTTATTTATTTATTTGAGAGAGAGAGAGAGAGCACGAGAGGGAAGAGGGTCAGAGGGAGAAGCAGACTCCCTGCTGAGCAGGGAGCCCGATGTGGGACTTGATCCCAGGACTCCAGGATCATGACCTGAGCCGAAGGCAGTCGGTTAACCAACTGAGCCACTCAGGCGCCCCTCATTTAAGTTGTTATTTTAAAATAGCATTGGGAAAAGTGATCAGTAAGGTGTAATTAAAAAACTCTAGGAAGTTGCAAACAAAAGAGTTAATAACCTATTCCATTTTTGACCAAGGAAGCCATGTCTTCTATGCTCAAGACTGATTTTACCGTTGGTAACAGGACTAAGAAATATTTCTTAGTGGAAACATGACTTTTTTTAATCATATTTATATCATGTCATTATAGTATCTGACATTATATTGAATAGAGATGAGACTTTCTGAATGTCTGAAGACTGGTAGATGACACATATAATTTAGAAATACACAGAAACACAGCAGATGCTGAGGACCAAGTTATAATAGTATAGAAAAATGTACTGAAACTACTGTTTGAAGTAGTAGTGGTCAAGTCATGAAGCCTGGGCATCAAGGAAGGTCTTAGTGAAGATGTAGGACGTAGGCTAGTCTTTGAAGAAAAGGGAGACATTTATGATGTTTCGGGATAATTTCCTACCAAGAAGATGAAAAGTTTCTTAGAATTACTATGCTCGATTTGTAAATGGTATATGCATTAACCAGTGCCCTGGCAGTGAAGTCATTGTTGAAATAAATAAATTGATAAAATAACTAAGTGTGAATTACTACTAAAATTTATCCCGTTAATATGATGATATCATTTTAAAATTAATATTAAATCAATATTTTTACCTGTAATTAAATCTTAATATTTATTTTGGTTTTATTGAATTTTAACAAATTTCAGTTTTTATTTTCAGCATTTACCCGTTTTTGAATTACTAGACTCATAAACTCCCAGTACTAAGTTGAGAACTATTTTTAGTTTATATCTGATTTTTCTAAGAAGGATGTGCATACTTTATTTGCTTTTTTAAAACTCTTTTATTACGTGCAGTAATTCAGTGCATTAATGATAATTCTAAAAATTACAGTAATTTCTATGATAATTTATAAATCTCATAAAGAACATGCATGGTTTCGGAATTGTTCTATGCTTCTAAAATGTGGCATTAATTTATACCTAGGAAAGTTTGATTTTATTTTGTGTTACTTAATAATTTCTTTCCCATCGTAGCCTGTACAGGTCAGAAAAGAGGGAAAGAATCTCAGGGAGGAGGAAGTTCATCAAAAAAGCAGAAGCGAAGCCATAAAGCAACAGTGGTAAACAACAAAAAAAAGGGAAAAGGCAGTAAGTGTGAAACCTCTCATTATTTAAATATAAAAATAATGGCGGATATGTTTTTTCTTCCCCCCATTAAGAAAAGGGTATTCAGGATATGGGATAGTTAAATATTTTGATTTTGTCTCTGCCCTCAAAAAAGTCACACAGAAGTCTTCTGATCCTAGGTAAATTCTAGGATTAAGCAGTTTGGTGTTGATATTCAGCAGTGGTATTGATTGCTGATGAATGATCAGGTAATCCTTTTTAAATTAATAGCCAATATAATATAAGCTCAACATCTTTGTTAGTTTTATGTCCCACAGTTCTTTCCACTTGTCATTATATGTGCCATATATAATTGAAAATGCTTCAATTATATATTATTTTTATTACAATGAAATTGATTGCTTTGTAAGTCTTCAAGGCAAAATCAGACTGGAAGAGAAGAATCAAGATAGCTTTAGAGCTGTAATTCCAACAGCTCTAGTCTATTACTTTTATCTTTGGTACCCCAAACTATGTGTCCCAAGAGCAGCTATATACAGTACTAAAGATTTAACTTTAGTAATGGCTCTGTTTGTTGACCAACAGGAATTTATATACTGTATTTCTCCTGAGAGCTGCACATTTTATCTCTCTTTTGTAGACAAAGTGAGAAGCAGAAAATATGTAAAGAATTTTTTTTCAGGTGCCCCACACTGACCTCCTGCTGCTCTTCCAGGAGACTCCTGCCACCTCCACTGCCTGACCTTTGCTATCGGCCGGCTTGGCTGCACTTCAGTGCAGAAAAGGGTTATGCGGCCAGCTCCCCGAGGTTCTGCTGAGCCCATATGACTTCCAGGCGGTGAATATGGCGTCCCTCGGGGCCCCGGGCGGCTGTGCTCAGCAAGGCCATGAAAGCCAGGCTGAGGCAGACCACTGCATCAGAGTGGGGCCAAGCCTTGGGTGGCTTAGCTAGGAGTTGCCAGGGGTTCCAGAGCAGCAGTGGTGGGATTGGGAGGGGATTCGTTTAAGATGTGTGGAAAGGAGTGGTGGAGTTTCTCCATTCTCCAAACACCACAGTGGGAGGAGTTGCTCTGTACCTTTTCTGTCTAAATACTTTTCAGGCTTTGAGAGCCTAACTGTGCTTTTTTGGGGGGTAGCTGTTGTTAAATAAAGAATAAATACATGCCAAATTGATCACCAATTACTTGGAATAACCGACAGGATATTGAAAGTGTTACTACACAGTGATACTTTTGTCTACAAGACTTTACCATTTAAATGACATTTCCTAAGAGGGCTCATCTTCAATAAGTCATTTAATGTATTCCTACAATTTCGAGGTACAGCAGTTAAATTTGATGGTATTCTATAACTGTTCTGTGGCAGTTGTAGTTAATTGTATTCTTCCATTTTAATGATTGGGCTAAAGGCTTGGTAAATCAGATGAGGAAACCATTTTCTGAGAGTAATTTAGTAAAGTGGAACCAACTCATGGAATCTCAGATAATACTTTGTATCCAGAAAGCGGTAATTCATGGAAGTATCAATCCCATCACCTATTCACATGGTAAACTGGCAAGGTTAAGCCTTTTTATTGAAGGACTGAGGCTTTACTCAGCAGAGGCAGATGTACATAGTTCTTACATAGATTTGTGAAATCTTCACACCGAATATATTTACCAGAGTTGAACTGATGGTTTATTTTAGTCAACAAGCTACGATGTAGGAGTTACTTGAGGAGAAAATCATCATACACATCGAAGTTTAGAGTTTGGGAACCCAAACTATTTTTTATTGAATTTCATGATTATCTATCATTGTTTGCTTGTGGCCAGAGGAGTAGGAAAAGTGTTACGTGAACATGATCTGTATACAACCTAAAATATTAAATTTAAGTTCCTATAATGAGTCATTTAAAAAAAATGCTGTATAATAGTAACAGAATAAAGAGCCATTCAAATATGTAATTATGATACATTTGACAGTCTACCAGGTATAATGGAAGATTAGTTTGAATGTTTTTTTTTTAAAATATTATTGGCAATTCAGGTAAGAATTTTTTGGTTTTGTTTTTGTTTCCCTTAACTGAGATGCTGCTGTATTTGTACATGATGACTTTCCAGGTCTTTAGGCAGGGTCTATAAAGCAAGGTATTTACTTTAGTAATGAATTCATGTGGTTAATTTTAAATTGTTTAACTAAAATTGGTGACAAATTTTTTGTTACTTTTCTGTTTACTAATGCTTTTCTTTTTATTTTTCTTTCAGCAAACAGTAGTGATAGTGAAGAACTTTCTGCTGGGGAAAGTGTAACTAAGACTCAGCCAGTCAAATCAGTTTCCACTGGAATGAAATCTCACAGTACCAAATCTCCTGCAAGGACACAGTCCCCAGGAAAATGTGGAAAGAATGGCGATAAGGATCCTGATCTCAAGGAACCCAGTAATCGATTACCCAAAGTTTACAAATGGAGTTTTCAGATGTGTAAGTGACATTTAGTAAACTGACAGTTAAGAGGAAGAAACTTCAGCCTGGTAACTCTTGAGGCTAATAACCCTGAAAAAGAGGCTGTAACCAAACTTGACACATCGTAACCAGCTGCAGTGTAGAGAGCTCAGTTGGATCTTGATTTGAATGAACAAGTTCCTAAAAGAAAAATTTCAAGGCAATTCAGGCAAATACCAACATTAACTAGATATTTATGACAGGATGTTAGACATTTGAGACAAGATTTGCCGTGAATTGCTAATCACTAAAGCTGGATGATGATATGTGGGACTGCATTATTATTCTGTGTACTTTTGTTTATATGAGAAGTCTCCATACTAAAGACTTTTTGAAAAAGATTATCCCAGAGTTTCTCACATATGGAGATATTCTTAGGAAATTGAAAACTGCTTTTTAGATTTAGCTAAAATGTTACTACAATTTAAAAGTTATACATAAAAAAATGTTATACATACTCATAAAAATCTAAAAAGAGGACAAAAGAGAAAAATTTATCCACAGTCCTGACATTCAAAACTATATTATGATTTTTACATTTTGGTGTCTCTCTAGTCTTATTTCTAAATATGATTTTTAGTGATACTGTATATGAATGTTGAGTTTTTAGCATACGTGTTTAGGTCCTAAAGTTTTTAATTCTGCACATTCATTCATTCAACGGATACCATACGTGTATTATGTACCAGGCATATATAGGCATAACTTTGCTTTGCTTTCTTTTCTTTTCTTTTCCTTTTTTTTTTTTTTTTAAGATTTTTAAGTAATCTCTTTACCCGATGTGGGGCTTGAAACCCACTACCCGAGATCTAGAGTAGCTTGCCCAACTGACTAAGCCAGCCAGGCGCTCCTATATAGGCATAGCTTTTTATGTTCTAGGCTAGGGAAAAAAAAAAAACACTCAGGGAAACAAATACCCACAAGCCTTATTTTTAGTTTATTTGACCTTTTTCTACAACCATACTTATATGCTTTTATGTACTACAGTTTTGTTCAAAAATACATATTGATGAAAGTTTTAAATTCACAGCGGACCTGGAAAATATGACAAGTGCTGAACGTATCACAATTCTTCAAGAAAAACTTCAGGAAATCAGAAAACATTATCTGTCATTAAAATCTGAAGTAGCTTCCATTGATCGGAGGAGAAAGCGTTTAAAGAAGAAAGAGAGAGAAAGTAAGTATTAATCTTACTTACAAGGCAGTTTATGACTCTATTTAGACTCATGTGAGTTTATGTCTATGTATCTTCGGGCAAGTTCTTTAATTGCTCTGCCTCTTACCTTCCTCATCTATAAAATGGAAAAAGTTTATCTAAAGAAAAACAATTGTCTCAAATCACAACGTTCACTTTCGTGGAGTTTACAATCTGCCTTAAAAAAAAAAAAAACCCAAATGAGATTTCAGATCGTGAACAGCACTGTGAAGAGAATAATGTTAAGGCAGGGAATGGATGGGCTGTGTTAGATTACCAGTGGTCAAGACATTTTCATTGAGACCTGAATGACCAGAGGAAGTTAAATCTGAGGGAAAAGAATTCTCTTAGTCTGCCAGGGCTGCCATCAGCAAAGTACCCCAGACTGGGGTCTTAAACAACAGGAAATATATTGCTTATCTCCAAATACTGTCACATTGGAAGTTAGGGCTTCAACAGAGAAATTTAGGGAGACACAATTCAGTCCATAAGAGTCCTGGGCATAGAAAGCAGCAAGTATTCCCTAAGATAGAGTTTCTTAAACTTGGAACTATTGACATTTTAGGCCAGATAATTCTTTGCTGTGGGGGCTGTTCTGTGCACTGTAGGATGGGTTAGCAGCATCCTTCATCTCTGACCTCCAACCGCTGGATGCTGCCCCCTCCCCCCCCCGCCCCCTCCCCCCCCCCCAGGACAACCAAAAATGTCTGCAGACATTTTTCAGATATCCTCTAGGGGGCAAAATCGCCCCAGATTGAGAACAGCTGCTCCAAGGAGGGGCGATACACTTGGTGCCTTTCAGGAGCAGAAAGAAAACCACTGTGGTGAAAGTGGTAAGAGACAGAAGTTAGGTAAGCAGAAGCCAAATCACGTGGGGCCTTGTAGGGAAGGATGAAGGGTTCAGATTTTATTCTAAGTGAGATGGACAACTATTTGAAAGTTTTAAACAGGGAATGAAAGTGACCTTTTCAAGAGCATTTACGTGAGCTGTGGAGATGGAGAAGCTGGATTAAAGCTGATTAAGTGGAGGAAAGGGTGGGGAAGCAGAGGAGGTAGAGAAGGTGACCCTAGGAGAAAGGGAACCCTAGGAAAATCTCACGTTTTATAGTTTTGTAGTGAATGCAGAAAGCGGACATTAGGGGTGGAGGGAGGGGACAGTGTCATTTCAAGCTTATGATTTTGCCTCTCCAGTCCTCCTCCTTTGACACTGCTCCCATTCTCTGAAGCACTTTGATTTTCATTTTCTTTTTCTTCAGAGCAATGTTTTCCTTCCCACTTTTGCTGTTGCGATAAGTCCAATAACTCTCTCCACCTTTTGTCTAGGCTTTTTAATTTATGCACTGGCTGAAAGTCTGGGTTATGGAGTAATTTGAAAAGAAATTAAATGTTAATATATAGAAAGTATATACAGAAACATTCTGTCAAAGGAAGGGGATCAGGGTTCTTTTTGATATATAACCATCTAAAAATGATTAAAAATCAATTATAATAAGCATACTATTTAAAGGGTTATGCTAGAGCTCCTTACTCTTAAAGTCATCCAAGCCTTTTTAGAGTGTTTTTTATGTAGTAAGAGGTCTATTCAGAAACTGCTCCTCTAAAACAGTGTTTCGTATATGTGGTCACCACAGATTCTCTATAGTAAGTGATTCTGATAAATGGATGCTTTCTCTGGGGAGTTAGCATTAAAAGTCAGTTCCTAAATACTATGAAAGTATCAGTAGTAGGAAGGGGCGCCTGGGTGGCTCAGTCGGTTTAAGCGTCTGCCTTCAGCTCAGCTTATGATTCCAGGGTCCTGAGATCTAACCCCGCGTCGGGCTCCCTGCTCAGTGGAGAGCCTGCTTCTCCCTCTCCCTGTGCCCTCCCCATCCCCATGCTCATGCTCTCTCTCTCTCTTGCTCTCTCTCAGGTAAATAAAATATATCAGTAGGAAAATGACTATCCTAGTTGTCAAAGAAAAGCCAAATATGATACTATTCCTAGCCGCCCCCCAAATGTATAACTGAAAGCAGTGCTAGGAAAATATAGTGAAATTCATATACATTGCTGGAAGCATTGGCACAATTATTTTGGAAAACAGTTTGACTATATATTTGGAGAACTAGCTAATTCCAGTTCTAAGAATAGGTCTCAAGGAAAAATAGTAACCATAAAGAAGTTTGTTGTAATATTTATAACAGATAGAAATTATTTTAAATTGTGGTAACGTTACATTGAAGAAAAAGTTAGACATTTAAAATTTTATTTAAAATGCTCAAAATTGGGGTGCCTGGGTGGCTCAGTTGGTTAAGCCGTCTGCCTTTGGCTCAGGTCACGATCCCAGGGTCCAGGGATCGAGCCCCGCATCATCGGGCTCTCTGCTTACTGGGGAGGCTGCTTCTCTTCTCCCTCTGCCTGCCACTCTACTTGTACTCCCTCGCTCTCTATCAAATAAGTAAAATCTTAAAAAAATTTAAAAAATGCTCAAAATACTCATTACATTGTTGTTAACAGGAAGAGACTAGGGATTGAAGAAGTTACAATTCATAAATATAATGGAATACTATTCAACTTTGGAAAGAAAAAGAGGGGGCATGCCTGGGTGGCTCAGTCAGTTAAGTGCCTGCCTTTGGCTCAGATCATGATCTCTAGGTCCTGGGATCCAGCCCCACATCTGGCTTCCTGCTCAGCAGGGAGTTGGCTTCTCTCTCTCTCTCTCTCTCTCTCTCTCTCTCTCTGTCCCTCCCCCTCCCCTCTGTCCCCCCCTCTCCCCCTCTCTCCCCCCCCGCCCCTCCCCACCGATTGTTTCTCTTTTTCTCTTTCTCAAATAAATAAAATTTTGAAAGAAAAAAGAAAAGGAAAAGAGGTATCTGTATATGTATGGCTATGGAACAGTTTCATAAGATAGTTAACTGTTAAAACAAAAAATCAAGAGTCAAAACACTATACTGTGATGCTTCCACCTTTTTTTTAAAGTAGAGTTGTAGCTACACGTGTTAAATTTGCATATCGTATCTCTAGCTTTGGAGATAACATTCCTCCAGAACAGGGGTTGGAAACATTTTCTGTAGAGGCAGATGATAAATACTTGAGGCTTTGTTGGCCAAGTGGTCTCTTTAGAACAACTTGACCCTGCCATTGTAGGTGTGAAATCTACCATAGGAAGATGTAAATACATGGGCATGGCTGTGTTCCGGTAAATGTTTCTTAACAGAAGCAGGTGGGCCAGATTTGGCCTGGGGGCAATAATTTGCCAGCTCCTATTCTAGAGTGTTAAAGACTATGAAGCAACTGGTAACAATGGGGAAGGGTTATTTGGAGGACTTACGAGGGTTTTTGATCAGAAGATTTGCTTTTCCCCCTTATATTCCTGTACTGAAGGAATTTCTTTTACCTTGTGCATGTATTCCTGGAAGCTTTTTTTTTTTTCCAAATACTGATAACAAGGCGAGAATTTCCCTGCGGAAAATAACAAATGTGTCCTTTGCTTTGTAAACGAGTGCAGGAGAATGCAGATCAATTAGCCCTCCGTTCTCATCACCATTTAAATTCCTAAGAAACTCCCAACACAGGAAGATGCAGGAATTAGGAGGAGGGAAGCGCGTTTTGGGTGGATTACCGATTTTTCCTGTTGGTCTTAGTAGACCAGGCCCATGCTTTTGTTTTCTTCCTGACTGGTCCGTGCGGGAGCAGCACTCCCTGATCTGTCCTTTCTCGTGAACTCTGTAGTTTGGCATGGCCTAGCTTCTTGAGATCCACTAGTTTTTCCTCTCTTTACAGCATGGTAGGTATTGGGACACACGGACTACTCTTGTCAGCTAAGTGATCTTAGGGAATACCACAGCATGTTGGTTGAGAGGACCGGCGCTGTCTGTCTGCGGTTGTGTGTCCGTTTACTAAGCCTCTGGTCCGGCCTTCCCTCTCCAGGTGCTGCCACGTCCTCGTCGTCCTCCTCCCCTTCAGCCAGTTCCATCACAGCTGCTGTTATGTTAACGTTAGCTGAGCCGTCGATGTCCAGCGCATCCCAGAACGGAATGTCAGTTGAGTGCAGGTGACAGCAGGACTTGCTAAAGCACTTTGCACTTAATGGCTGTTGAGGGCCACGTCTTTTTTTATACTGCACAGTGGCACAAAAAAAAATCAGACAAGCACTATTTTATATTTAAAAATTGTTTCTTGACAAGCTGACTTGGCACTTAAGTGCACTTTTTTTATGAAGAAAAAGTACAATGAACTGCTTTTCCTCAAGCAATAATTGTTTCCAACTTGTCTGGGAATTGTGTGTCTGGTAACTTGAAGGCCTTCCACTGTGGCAAATGGAGGCTTTTCACTGCCTGTAGAGACAATACAGTAAGCATAGTTATTCGGTGGGCCAGAACATGTTAAGATAACTTACTGTATATGTATTCCCTTGTATTTTGTTAAAGCTGGAACATTTGATATTTTTCCATTTATTTATGAAAAAATATGAACCTATTTTCATTTGTACGAGCTAATTGTTTTTTAAAGCAAGTCACCTTAGGGTGGCTTTAATTGTATAAGTCAAGCACATGTAATAAATTCAAAACCTGCAGTTAACAGGATATTAGACATCAGTCCTGGTAACCAAATATTAAAGATTCTCTTTAAAAAAGACTGAATATGTTTACAGGTTTGAATTAGGCTAAAAGGTCTTGCAGTGGCTTTTCATGCCCCTTCAAATTGGAATGGAACTACTGTACTTTGCCATTTTTCTATAAATCAGTATTTTTTTTTAATTTTGATATAATACATTGTGTGAAAAAAGAAAATGGCTAATAAACTGTATTAAATCTTAAACAATGTATAAAGATTGTACTTAGCCAGTTCAAAGTGTATATTTATTCATAATGAATTATAACAGTTATATTTTTGTGTTTTCTTGTAAATGTTTCTTTTTCCTTAAATACAGATAATTCATTTGTATTGCTTATTTTATTATGAGCTACAACAAGAGGATTTCAGGAACAAGTAAACTGTATTAGTATGGTTCAAGGTTGTTGATATGAACTGTCTCAAAAGGATGGTTGTTATTTTAAGTATAAATAGCTAATCGGGGTGGTAGGCCTATAAAATTAAATGCCTTGTATAAAATCCAAAATGAACGCAAAATTGTTTTCACTTGTATTGACTTTATGTTGTATGATTCCAATCTCTGTTCTGTTTGGCACTTGTATTTAATTCTACACCGTTGTAAGACATTTGTATATTGCGATGTGTTCATTCAAGCTATTTAATACCTGGCACTGTTAATACACAGTACTTTACTGTACAGACTGTTTTACCGTTTTAATTGTAGTTCTGTGTACTTTTTTTTGGATGGGGCTGGCATGTTTTGTTTTCTGGCAATACGACATGTGAGAATTTCGAAGCGTTTTGTTGTAGATGCTAACGTGTCAGAATCCTTTACATTCAACTTTTCTAAGAAAAGCATTTTCAGTCTTGTAGTGTGTGCTTACAGTAACTAATTTTGTTGAAAATGGTTTCAAGTTATTCAAATTTGTACAGGACTGTAAAGATTTGTTGACAGCAAAACGTTGAAGAAAAAGCTTATAGAATAAAAGCTATAAAGTATATATTAGGATCTGCAAACAATGAAGAATTATGTAATATATTGTACAAATGTAAGCAAAGGCTCTGAAATAAAATGCCATAGTTTGTGAATCCTTGATGTTGTTTCTAAAAGATTAAGTAATTTTAGTTCATTTCTGTATACGATGACTGACTGGAACATACATCTCCAGCCTGTATTACCAGAAGGGGTTTAATTGACATACCAAAAAAGGGAAATATTATACCTATAAAAATTAAAAAGTCCATTAATCAGACACAGGATTTAGTAGGTATTTTTTTATCTTTGTATATACACTATAGACTATTTTGCTTGAGTCTGAGCGTGAATATTTATGACTTGGAGGTTTGTCTAAAGAAAAAAAATTATTTTCTTTAACATGTGGAACCATTACCAGCAGCTTTTTTTACTTTTTCCTGACTTGTAATTTCGTTGGAGTTTTACTTTTAGTGTACTCTGCCCCACTGCTCATTGGAATCATCTGGGCATTGTTACAACAATAGTCAATACTCGTAGCGTGCCCATGCTGGTGGTGCTAGTGGTGGGGCAGCTATTGCCCCCCCAAAAGTCGTACTTAATTAGTCTAGGGTGAAACTTGGATGTCGATCTTGTTTTAATGGTCTCCAGTGACTTTAATATGCATCTGAGTTGAGAACCACTGCTTCTCTCCCCATTTTAAAAAATCGGTAATTAGGGTTTTTTGCCCCACTTAACGAACTTTCCACCAAGAGACAATCCTTTCTTAAAACAATAATTTTTAAGGCCTAAAAAGCTCAAATGTATAGTTTTAAAAGCACCTTTGGGGGGACGCTTTATTTTTACAGAAATTTATTTAACTTCTAAGGGATGAGTTTTAAAATCTGTAGAACGGTGCTTCCCAAAATGAAGTTCTAGAATACTGGTTCCTGGAAATGCTTTGGGAGTTGTCACATATAAATGCCATATATAGCACTTTTTTTCTGCAGAGATTCATTGTTAGCATATTAAAAACTGAGGAGGCCTGTGAAGAGATATCTGGCTAAACTTCCTTAACCCTACTGTTCTCAATCTTGCCTGAGCATGAAACCTTGTTTTTCAAGGAACTACTAATACAACCAACTTTTTATGTTACAGAAACAGTGCTCTAGCAGAGAATGATTCCAAACTTTGTTGTAGTCAAGGTTTACACTGTTGGGCCTCTCTGCCTTCCTGCCCATCCTCCCTTCTTCCCAGCTCCTCTGGAGAGTTTGAGAATTTCATGGTATTACCAGAATTTGACTTAAGTTTTCATCTAGTCACCTGAACTATTATGTTTTATCAACCTAGTTACAGTGTCTGGTAAAATTAAGAGGATATGTTTTTTGCAGTGTTCTCCAAAACTTTTTTTTCCCTACTGAAATAACCTGAGAGTGAGGTCTTGCTAATTTTAACCTGGGGAAATTGGGGAAGCTGAAGCAGCATACACAAGACCACTAACATTTTGTAAAAAGCGTTTTTGTATTTTTTTTTTTTTTTTTAAGTAGGCTCTATGCCCAGTGTGGAGCCCAATGTAGGGCTTGAGCTTATGACCCTGAAATCAAGACCTGAGCTAAAATCAAGAGTTGGACACTTAATGGACTGGGACACCCAGGAGCCCCTTAATCTGTACTTTCCTCTGAAAAGTCTTTATATTTTAAACTCTTCAAAGGGGTTAAGTGGTCTCCAAACACTTAAAAACCAGTTCTGAATAGCAGTGGGGATCATTTTTTAACTCTCCAACCACAGCTTCTTTAATCCTATTTTCCTCTAGAAATGTGTGCTCCCTTTCATTCTTTTTGAGTCCATTTCTCCACCTTTCTTTTAATTTTAACCTGCTCTTTAGGGATTTCTGGCTAACATCTTGATGGGTTTTGTGTATATTAGATGTGATACCCTGGAGGAATAGTTTGATGGTTTAGTTGTAGAAGTAATATATGTAAGAACTAATAAAATCTGTGCTAAACTGGATGGTCAGGGAAAACCAGTGCGTAAGAGTTTAAAGAGGGAGATGAATGAGCATATGGGAATTGTGATGACAGATGTGAGGGTGACACAGAAGAGATGCAAACCTTGAAGGTAACATTCAAGGGAGATTCATCTAGAAATGGAATGTGTGGGCAAGAATGGAGAGGAAGAGTCAGGAAAAGCCAGATGTGATGAGGTTGCAGTGTTACAGATAAAATGATTCTTGGAATAATGCTAGAGTAGGGAGGGAATGGGATTTGGAGACATTCTGAATGAAAAAATTAGGATTTCTTCATTGGACTGTATAAGATGGGGGGAGATGCCTGAATTGCAAATAGGGACAATTGGATTTGTCCCATCTTTTGTGAAATACTACAAGGTCACAATTAGGGGAAACCTAAATAAGAGACTCAGAAAACAAAACCACGGCCAAGCAGGTGAATATTGTGAGTTTTTTTTTCGATTTTTCTGATGTGGCCTATGAAAGGTCACCTATATCCTCAATTACTTCTGTTAAGCAGCTTTTATTTTATTTTTTTTTTTAGAAAATGTCCTACAATGTGCATTTTATTCCATACCATTATACAATGTTTACATATAGTTGTAACTCTTAAGAAAATGTTTTTTCTTTACCAATTGTACGTAGTGCCTAAATCTTTAACATGTTAAGCATCTTTTAGAAAGCAGATCTATTCTCAGAGTCAAAATTCAATCCGATCTTACCACCAAAGTTCTGAATTAAATTATCTAATTATAATCTAATATTTATCTTTTATTACCTAAAAATCAATTCACTGACATTCACTAGGTACGATAGACAGAAATAGGATAAATAAGACACCCATTTAGACATCTAGATAGAGTGTACATTAACACTAATGCAGTTTGATGAAGGACTGGAAAAAAATCTATTGCAAGTAGCTGGGAAATTTTCGTAAGTGAGATAATCAGAGCTGGACCTTGAAGGATGGGCATGATTTTGCAGGTGAAGGTGAGTAAAGAGGCGGATAATTTTGGGTAAAGGAATAACAAAAGGTAAAGGAATAACAAGGAATAAAAAAGGCCAGAATGTGCGGTTTGGAGGGAGAGGAGTCTGGAAGTTAGGCTGAGAAAATAGCAAGACTTTTGAGCGCCAAGGATCTGGTAGAATAGCAGGGCAGAGCAGGTTAGGGCTGAGGCCTCCACTGTCAAAATTCAGAAAAACTGCCAGAGCAATGCAAAGAATATCCACGTACGCTTCACACCGATTCACCAATTGCTAATATTATGTAGCCGACATCCCTGTAACCTCCTTTCTTGATAAACCTCTCTCCCTCCTCATCAGTGATTCAGGGGTTTTCGACCTTGTTTTCCCTCCACTTGGACTGACGCCCCACACCCAGTCTCGCTGATTCTTACTTATACTTAAGGCCTCAAGTACTCTCGAAAGACTTCCTCCACTCCCGAGGTCCAACCCGGTGCCGGAAGCCCTGCCCCAACTCCCCGGGTGTCTCCGGCTCCCACGCAGCCCAGAGCGGAAGGGGCGTGGCCCGAGAGCGGAAGTAGCCGGGAGTCGGAAGTGCGGTCGCGCGTGCCGGCAGCTGTCTAGGAAGCCTGGAAATGAGACTGCCGTTGGAAGGGAAGAACAAACGGAAGAAAAAGGGAGGTGCGGAGGAAAGGTGAGTGGCGCATGGCACGTCTACCCGGGCGAAGGTGGGCGTTCGGGAGCTCGGGCGGGCGAAACGGTGGGGCGTGGCGTGGCGTGGCTGAGTTTGTGGCGTCGGTGTCTAGAGACGACCCAGACGACGGCGTTCGCGGGAATCTGACAGGAGACTATGTGGTTGGACAAGTCGCCAGCAGCTTGTTCCAGGGCAAGCGGCCCTCCAGAGACAGCACAGCTCGGCTGGCGTCCCTCTTCAGCTCTTTAGAGCCGCAGCCTCAACCCGTGTATGTGCCTGTGCCGAAAGTAAGTCACCGGCTTCTATTCCGAATGGCCCGTTAGAACGGCTTTTTACCTCGCAGGGCTTGGATTCTAGAGTGGGGCAGATAGGATTAATTTTAAGTAACCGTTCATTACTGGACATGCATTGGGAGAGAAAATTTGCAAATTTAGAAAGACAGCTAAATTATTGAAAAAGATGAGTTCTCAAACATAACTTCCAATTTTTAAAAGGAGACCACCAAAAAAAGGAAACGGGATGAGGAGGAAGAAAGTACATCCCAAATTCAGAGACCACTCTTGCAAGAACCTTTAAAAAAAACGAAAGCGAAAAAGAAACTTTCTGATGCAGACAAAAAGTTGGCACACAGGTTGGTAGAATTCTCTTAAGTTGATGTTAAATTAGATGGTAAAGAAATTAAGATTTTTGGACCTGCAGTATTCTTTTTTTTCCTCATTTCGTAGTTCTAATTTTTACCAAAAAATTTTTATTATGGAAAATTTCATGTATATTCAAAATTTGAAAAGGATGAGGAGAACCTCGTATACCCAGCATCAACGGTTATTCATACTTGGCCAGTCTTGTTTCCTCTTTACCCCATTCATAGCTCCCTCATTAAGTGGAAGCAAATCTGAGATCTGTAATCTAAGTCTGTAAATATTGCAGCATGAAGAAGAATTTTGTTTTCTTAAACTTCCTAAGTCAGAGATCAGATCTCTGCCATTAGCTTATAAAAAAGTTTTCTTTATAGTTTATTTGATCAAGATCCAAATAGAAGTAACATCACAGGTTCCCAGGTAACTTTCCTCAGTCTGCGAAGCCACTCTCTTCAAGCCCTTTATTTCTCGCTTCTCTCTCCCCAGGTGATATTGCCTAGTCAGAGAGCTATTAATTGCTAACAGTTACTAAGCACCACTTTTCCAACTTCCTGCTTAGTGTATTTATGCACATCCTTAATTTCTTTCCCTTTCTCTTAGAGCAAGGTGTCTTCCTCTTTGTCCGAGATTAATTCAGTCACCTGTTCTGTGTATACCACAGACCTCTTCTGCCTCCTTCGGGATTGTGCCGTCAGGTATAGGCATTTTCTTCTCTTTCCTGTGTCTTTTCTCTGTCTACTGTACAAATACGCTCAAGATTCTCATCCTAAAAAGAGAAATCCAACAAAACCAAACCCTGTCTGTAGTCATGCTTCCCTGTTTGCTATCTACCTTTCCCTTGGTCCTTCCCTTCATCGTCAGGCTTTCAGAAAAATGTGATACTTATGTTCTCTTCCTTTTCTGGATCTGTTTTATCTTCCATGAACTTGTAGTCTGATTGTTTGCTTGTTGTGTTTGTTTTTCTACGATCTGGTCCAACTTCTGAAACAGTGCTCAGTGGAGCCATCCTGGCCTAGTTGCCATGTTTAGTAGACGGTAAGCCTGTCTCGTGAGTCCTCTCTTGCATTTCACATGGCTGCTTTTCTTTCTGCGGTTGTTAGATTTTTTGACAGCGATCTCTTCTGAGTCTCTTTGTTCCTTCTCTGTTATTGTGGGTACCTTTTTTTCCGACTGCCCTGTAAATGTTGATTTTCCTCAGGATTCTGTTTGGTCACCTTCTCTGGCCTTTTTTCTACCACTCATTCTGAGCAATCACATTTATTCCCATGGCTGCATCATTCCGATTTCTCTCCTGATCTCTTGACCTGTGAATCTGTTTGCCTGCTGGCATTTGCACCCGTATCTTCTATATGCAGTTGACCTTTGAACAATGGAATGGTAGGAGCAGCGACCTCCACACAGTCAAAAATCCACCTATAAGTTTGACTCCCCCAGAACTTAACTACTGATATCCTACTGTTGACTGTAAGATGTACCAGTACCATGAACAGTCGATAAACACATATTTTATATGTTATATATAGTATACTCACAATAAAGTAAACTAGAGAAAAAATGTTATTGAGAAAATCACAAGGAAGACAAAATACATTTATAGTCCTGTACCGTATTTATCGGGAAAAAAAATGCACTTGTAAGTGGAGTTCAAATCCATGTTCAAGAGTCAGCTGCACCTCAAGTTCAGAATGCTTCAGACTGAGCTGTGTATCTTCATCAAACCTGTTCTTCGGCACGAGTGGTACCACCAGCTTTCCAGTTGCCTAGGCCAGTGACTTGGGAGTCATCTTACACTCTCTCTCCCCTGCATATCTAATTAGCTGCCAAGTCCTGATGATGCAGTCTTTTAATTAATCTCTTTAATCTTTCTCTCCTTTTCCACCCCTCCCTTTCTCTAGTTGGTCTGTTGTCCTCTCACATACATGCAGTTATAACTCTCTCCTTACTGATCTCCCTTATCCAGCTTTGCCCCCTTCCTAATTATCTTCTGCTCTCTGCCCAAATGATCTGTTTTAGTCAGTCTCTAAAGTCTTCAGTGGCTCATTATTCTCCGTGGGTTACGATGTAAGCTCGTTTGCATTAACAGCCACGGTCCTTCTTGACCTGGTTCCTTCCTCACCATTCTGTCTTGGTTCCCTTCACTCCTGCTCGGTACTTTATATGCCATAGTGGACAAAAAACTCGACACGAACCCTCTCCTTAGTGGAACTTAGGATCTAGTGGAAGAGTAATATTGGTAAAATTTACTGAGCACTATGTGCCAGACACGGCCTTTCCTCCTCTGAGAAGTCTTTCTTGTTTCTTTTATTTTTCTACACCATGTTCCCATTTTATTGTGAACTTTGCCTATCTCTTCAAAGGCTAGACTATTGAAAGGCCTTTAATAGTCTCTTCATTTTTCTATCCCCAGAGGCTGGAACTGAGTAGAAACCCAGTAAATATTTACTGAGTGAATGTATCATTTACTACCCGTGACTGGTACTATCCATTCTCTCCCCTCCTTAACATCCCGGTCCAGGGGCATCTGGCTGGCTTGTTTGGAAGTGCATGTGACTCTTGATCTTGGGGTTGTGATTTTGAGCCCCATGCTAGGTGTAGAGATTACTAAAAACAAATAAACTTAAAAAAAAAAAAAAGATCTGGGTCCAGTTCTCTGTTAGGAGTGATGCTCAGATCTCGCTTATCCGTGTGCACCATTTCAGAATGTACTTTTGACAAGCAGTCCTTTAGTTATTACAGAACTATTATAAATAGGAAATCTGGTTTTCCCTATTGGCCAGATTGCTTTTATGAAGTATTTTGCAGCCCGTATTAACCTTTATAGACCCCCTGGGAGTGCTGCAGTTCCCCTAGAGTTCTAGAGCCGAGAATGAACCTAGGCATTCATAGAGTGTAAACTAAATCTCCAAGAGCTTTAAATGTACCAACTTTTGCTGAAATGAACTTTGGTTGCTCTGCTATTACGTGGCGGTTTTAACGTATCTTCAAAAAATTGAGCTTGATTTTTTCTAATCTTGGGTTTTCTAAAGATACCAGTCACTTTTTGATAATACTGCTTTTTAAATTTAGATATATTTATGAATCATACATTTATATTTGGGAAAGTCAGAAGTAGGTGGGAATTTTTTTTTTTTTAGGAGATCACGTGAGCTTGGGGAGGGGGTGTGCTCAGAGGGAGAGGGAGAATCTTAGGCAGGCTCCATGCTCAGCACAGAGCCTCCCAACTCTAAGACGCTGAGATTGTGACCTGAGTAGAAATCAAGGGTCCAATGCTTAACTGACTGAGCCACCCAGGCGCCCCAGGTGGGAAATATTTCTAATCCTTTTGCTTTGCCAAATACTATGCCTGACTTCCATGATTCTTATTTCTTCTTTTATTTTTGCTCTTTTTTTTTTTTTTTTTTGGCCTTGTAAAGGGAAAACGCTCTAGCAAGTGCTGATTTAGAAGAAGAAATTCATCAAAAACAGGAACAAAAAAGGAGTAATTCTCAATCTGGTATTAAAGTAGCAGATAAAAAAGTACCTGATGGTGGAGATCACACAGTTGTAAATCAAAGAAAGAAAATTGAAATCAACCAAGAAGAGGAGAGATTAAAGAACGAGAGAACTGTGTTTGTTGGGAATTTGCCTGTCACATGTAACAAGAAGGTAAGTGTGTAACCTGCATGTTGTAAAGATTCAGAGATGTTAATAATACATAACTTTGTTTACTCTTCCTTTATTGAATAAGTGCATAATTAATAAGTTATTAACATAGAATTTCATTATAAATGACTACGTTGATCATTCTATAGATTGATTCCAATATACACCCTCCTCTTTCCATTCCCATAGTCACTGCCCTAATTCAGGCTTCCGCAAATCTTACTTGAAGTATTGTGGTGGCCTTCTGTCCCGGTTTTTTCTTTCTTCCAGCTGTCTCTTCTGTTACACGTAACTAGAACGTAGACCGGAAATAGTGCCTAGCGCGTAGTAAGAGGTTCAGTGAATGTTGTATAAATGAAAGAATACATCCTAACTTCCGTTGTGTGGGATTCACTAAACCCGAAATCTGCCCTTTATTTTTATCGTTTATATGTAGTAAAGATTATAAAAGATTGAAAGACAAAAATGTTGTGTACCTTATGGGTAGTAACAAGAACTTGAGTTGTGTTTATATGAACATACATATGTATAAATTTCAGTAGAATTTTTTTTTGGTCTTCCAACTGAATAGTCAACTATTCCTGAAATATTCTTAAAATAAAACCTGGCAGTAAAAGATCATCAGACAGTGTACTTAATTCCTTTTTATAACACTTATTTGATGTTCTGAAAGTAAACTAAAGTATATATATATATACTTTTTTGTTTTAGAAGCTGAAGTCATTTTTCAGAGAGTATGGACAAATAGAATCTGTACGATTTCGTTCTCTGGTATGTGTTCTCCCCACCTTGAAATTGTGAATCTTAAAATGTATTGCATTTTAAGTCAGACTTATTAACATGTTGGTATTAGTGAGTTGGAGAAGCACAGCCTTTTGAATCAACAGGTTCAAATCCAGCCCAAGAGAAGAGGTGCTCTTAGTATATAGTGCTGACCCTTGGACTCTGTTCATAATTTAATGAGTTCACGTAGTGAAATGATATCGTTGTTGGAGGGTGGATGTGTGACTTTTGTTTGCAGAACAGCAATACATATTGGGATGCCGGGGTCGCTCAGTCAGTTAAGCATCTGCCTTTGGCTCAGGTCATGATCCCCAGGGTCTTTGGATCGAGTCCCACATTGGGCTCCTTGCTCAGCAGGGAGCCTGCTTCTCCCTCTCCCTTCTGCTCCCCCTGCTTGTGTTCTCTCTGACAAATAAATAAAGTCTTTAAAAAAACAAACAAACAAACATTAATACATGTTGAATAGCATTTCTAGAATCCTAGGCATTCAGTACAGGAAGTTCGTGTGACTACTGCAAATAGTACTTACACTCTAAGCATAGGCAGTCCAAGTTTTTATTTATTTTAATTTTTTAAAAGATTTTATTTATTTGAGAGAGAGAGAGGGGGCTTGTGCACACACGAGTGGGGAGGGATAGAGAGACGGGGAGAGAGAATCCCAAGCAGGACTTCCTGCTGAGCGTGGGGCCAGATGCAGGGCTCGATCTCATGACCCTGAGATCATGACCTGAGTCCTAATCAAGAGTCAGACGTTTAACTGACTGAGCCACTCAGGCGCCCCAGCAGATGAAGTTTAAAAAAAAAAATAAAAAATCAAGGGGCGCCTGGGTGGGTCAGTCGGTTAAACATCTGTCTTTGGCTCCGGTCATAATCTCGGGGACCTGGGATGGAGCCCCGGATTGGGCTCCCTGCTCACTGGGGAGTCTGCTTCTCCCTTTCCCTCTGCCTGCTTTCCCCTGCTTGTGTTTGCACGCACGCTCTCTCAAATAAATAAAATCTTAAAAAAAAAATAAAAAATCAATTTAATGCTAAACCTTTATAGAAATAGATGGGATCTGATTTCACCCACTGAGCACTCTGTAGACCAGTTATAGCCATGCTCCTTGAAGTATGAAATAGCATCATTCTTTTTTTCTCATTCATATTTTTTAAATGTAATTAATGCATATTAAAATATAAGAAATGTTTATTCCTTGTTTCTAACTGTTCTTTCTCATGTGATTCTCTAAAACGAGGTTTCTCAGGGGCGCCTGGGTGGCTCAGTCATTCAGCGTCTGCCTTCGGCTCAGGTCATGATCCCAGGGTCCTGGGATCGAGCCCCGCATCGGGCTCCCTGCTCCGCAGGGAGCCTGCTTCTCCCTCTCCCACTCCCCCTGCTTGTGTTCTCTCTCTCACTGTCTCTCTCTCTCTGTCAAATAAATAAAATCTTTAAAATAAAATAAAATGGGGTTTCTGAGCCTTGATACTATGGATGTTTTGTGCCAGATAATTCGTTGTTGTTGGAGGCTGCTCTGTGCATTAGAGGATGTTTAGCAGCATCTCTGGCCTCTACCCACTAGAGGCCGGTAGCACCCTCCCCACCCCAGCTGTAACCACCGCAGGTTTCTCCATTCATTGCTAAATGTTCCCAGAGGGCAAAACTGCTCACTTCTGTAAAAGTAGACATTTCCCAGGGCGCCTGGGTGGTGTGATCAGTTAATTGTAGGACTCTCTTGGTTTCGCCTCAGGTGGCGATCTCAGGGTCATGAGATCGAGCCCTGAGCTGGGCCCCTCACTCAGCACGGAGTCTGCTTCAGACTCCCCATCCTTCTCCCTCTGCCCCGCTGCACACTTGGCCCCTGTGTGTGAGCTCTCGTTCTCTAAACTAAATCTTAAAAGTAGACATTTCCCAAGGTTTTGGCACGGTCACCATAATTTTTGTCATGGTATTTGTTTCTCACTCACTTTTTTCATATATATTTTGTCTGCCTTTCAGAGCCCCGTTTCCCCATATCAGAACGTTCCCTGATACATCCACTTAGCTGTCTTCAGCACCCCTCTGCTCACGTCCACTTCTCCGCGGCCCCATCCGGTGCTGTGTGCTGATGTGCTGATGTGCTGATGTGCTGTATGAGTTCGTGCCACCCGGGCTGCAAGCCTCTTCAGTGCCTGGGACTGTTCTTTGGCCCACCCATCCTATTGCTGGTATCCCTGCCTATGTTTTAGCTGTGGTTTTTTTCCCAAGAGGAGTGCTTCCTTTCTTTCTGCATTGTTCCACCAAAGTTTTCATTACCTCTTGCCAGAAGAGTTGCAGAGGCTTGTTATGGTTCCTACATTCGGTCTACCTCTGTTCAGCACACCGACTGTCAACTTAATTTGCCTAAAAATTCTTAATGGAACTCATGATCATTACACATATAGACACCACACCACACGTGTGTGTGCACATACGTGTACACACACACACACCCACACACACACCTTGGCCTAGTTTACCTTTGGGGAGCCTCGCCAGATTCTTCCCTGTCCCTGGATTACTGGTTTGTGTGTTGACCCTGCTGTGCACTCTCCAGCACCCTGTACTTCATCATAGTCCTTATGATACTGTTCCGTAATTGCTACGTCGTTTGTGCGCCCCACCTGACTGAAAGCCGTGATTGCAAATACCTGTTTGTCTTGCTCATCCCTGGGTCACCAGTACCTGCACGTTGTGCACATTAAACATACATGGAATTGCCTAAAACGCTCACATTTTTCTTGCTGTGAGTGAAATCTGTCCTGGTTCTCAGGCTGACACTCGTCACAGCCTCGTCCCGAGGCCCTTTGTGCCTCCACATGTCGCTCTCCTGCAGCCGCAGAGCTTCCCTCGGTGCTGATCATGCACTTGGCCTTTGTCACGCCTGTCCTTTTGCTCAGTTCGTTTGTTTGTTGGGAATTCTCCTTGAAGTCTCATTTTGCCCAGTAGGGTGCTGTCTGCGTTTCTGCAGGCAATTAAAATGTCAAGGGGCAGGGGCGCCTGGGTGGCTCAGTTGGTTAAGCAATTGCCTTCGGCTCAGGTCATGATCCCAGGGTCCTGGGATCGAGCCCCGCGTCGGGCTCCCTGCTCCGCGGGAAGCCTGCTTCTCCCTCTCCCACTCCCCCTGCTTGTGTTCCCTCTCTCGCTGTCTCTCTCTCTCTCTGTCAAATAAATAAATAAAATCTTAAAAAAAAAAAAAATGTCAAGGGGTGCCTGGGTGGCTCAGTCGGTTAAACATCCGATTCTTGATTTCAGCTCAGGTCATGATCTCAGGGTTGTGGGACTGAGCCCTGCGTTGGGCTCAGCATGGAGTCCACTTGGGATTCTCTCTCCCTCTCCCTCTCTTCTCCCGCCCCCGCTTCTGCGTGCATGTACATGCATGCTCCCTCAGATAAATAAATCTTTTTAAAAAATAATAAAAAATTTAATAAAAAGTCACTTATTCAAGTTTTTCTGATACTTTATACCATCAAGTGGTATTTTTTTCCCTCTAAATTATTCTTGTACCTTATGGCCTTATGTTATACGTACTCATTTGTATCTTCAATAACAGGATCTAGATGTTTGCAGGCCTCTAGAAGGCACCCAGTGAATGTGTTTTGATGACTGTCATTCACCTCTTGATTATTCACTGGGCCATTTCTCATGTCTTGTACTGTTAAACTGTCCAGTTGACTATATGTTAGCAGTCTGAACAGGACAAACTGAGAATTTCCTAATTTTGCTACATATCGGATGACTAAGAAGGATTTCCAGAGGAGATTTATAGTTACTGCCCTAAATTAAATTGACATTCGTAGGTGGTCCTGGTCGGTGAACTTGCAGGGTCTATATCTTTTCCCCTTGGTCTTCTCGGTACCTGAGTGTACTGGCACGTTGCTGACAGTCACAGTTGTTGACTTGAGTCTCCATCTCCTCCACAAAGTTGTCCCTCCCTCCCCCCTTCACTGTTTTAAGTAGCTAAAGGAATACTGTATATGACTGAAAATAAAGTGAGCTTGAATGTAAGGGGGGTTCCCTTATTTGCCCGATTGAAGACAATGTTGACAACAAGATATGTTGTTGTTGTTTTTGCCAGCTGGCATATATCAACTCTTAGACATGGATGTCACATGGGTAATATGTCTTTACATTATTTACCAATTTAATTCAACATATTTAAAATCCTACAGGATTTACAATAAAATATTTAGAAATGTTGCCTTTTTCCAAGCTTATTTTATAAAAGTTTTCCTTATATTTTTCATGTGTGTTTTCAACATCAGTGTCCCCTCATGACCGGAGACTCCTTTGAGTCATCTGACACAGTTTGAGGGCACATTATGTTTACTTCCACCTGGATGGAGAGTTAGTGCCTGAGAAATCTGAATATGGTCCTATAGCATTGGAAAATTTTGTCCTAAGCTGCCAGATCCCATTCATACAACGTTAGGACGGGGCTCAGGTTCATTTTCATTTCATTCATTTCCCTTGAATGTTTTTAATCATATCACATCAGAATAAGGTATTTAGAATTCCATTAATTAAAATACAACTAATTTGAAGTAATATTTCAAATAATGAATTTTCTTTAATACTTTTTTTTTCTCTTAAAAGATTCCAGCAGAGGGAACTTTGTCCAAAAAGTTGGCAGCAATAAAGTAAGTTTATAATTACAGAAAGGGAGTAGTTTAAAACTCTCTTTCATTTTGGTTAAAAGTTGAGATCATGTTGTCATGGATTTTTGTATTTGGGTAAGACATCATACTTGACCATTTTCTTATGTTTGTAATAGCATGTAAACTTGTCAGATGTTTGTCTTTAAGCCTTAACAAAAATAGTAGAGTCACAGAAAGTATCATAAAATAACTTACTAGAAAATGTGCCATGAGAAATTTCAAGGATGTTTAATCGAGCATAGTGTTTGGAAGAGAATAAGAAAGTTTTGTGCTCAGATATTCCAGGGTAAGTCTTAAATACCGTATTTTATCAATTCTAAGGCACACATTTTCCCATATCTTAACATTTTGAAGTCAGGATGCATCTGAAGATCAGGATGCCCCCCATGGTTGCTATTGGCTGGTCAGGTTTTTCCAGAGAGGACTCAAGTTTGCTTCAGTCACCTGGGGGGTGCCAGCAGCCCAAGACCACTTCAAGCTCTCTGAAGCTTTGGGGACCATGCTGGTAGTGTGGCTTTGTGGTTCATATTCTCAGGGGATTTTCCCCTACCCTCCTATCCACCTGGTGCCAAGGATGAGACATTCATGTTTCTTTACTTCTCATTAATCTTAAAAATTGAAATATAATTGACATATAACATGTAAGTTTAAAGTGTACAACCTTTATTTCTCATTTACTTTCAGTTCTATGCAGGATTTCCTATTAATCTCTAATCTTGGGTTTTTTTTCTAACTAGGACATGAAATAATAGATTTTACAAGCAGAGGTGTATCTATTAGATAGTTATATTAATAGGTACCCAGATTACATTTATATATAGATATAGTTATATTCGATAAAAGATAATAATATACTTTGGGGGCGCCTGGGTGGCTCAGTCAGTTAAGCGTCCAACTCTTGATCTCAGCTCAGGTCTTCATCTCAGGGTTGTGAGTTCAAGCCCTGTGTTGGGCTCTACACTGGGCATGGAGCCTACTTAAAAAAAAAAAAAAAAAAAAAAGTGTATGGAATGGAAAGTTTCTCTCCTAGACCTTTTTCCCTAGTCATCCAATTTCCGGCCCCAGGCAGCTGCTATTTTTACTTTTTTGTATAACCTCCTAGAGACATTTTATGCATTTACAAGTTGATACACAAATACGTACGTTCCCCCCACACATAACTTTCGATGCGGTGGTATTCAATATGTGTACTCCACATTTCCTTTTTTTCCGCTTACTATAAACTGGAGATCTGTTTATCAGTGTAAAAATTGCTTCCCTATTCTTTTGCATCTCAGTATTCTGTAAGGTATACGATAGCTTGTGTCAACAAACTCTCCACTCATGGATATTGAGCTGTTTTTCCAGTCTTGTGGCCATTACAAATAATGCTTGAGTGAATAACCTTGTTCATGTGTAATTTTGTACATGTGAGAATTATCTGTAGGATAAACTTCTAGTAGTGGAATTGTTTGGTCAAAAGGGTATTTGCATTTGTAATTTTGACTGCTATCCCAGAGATGGTAGTCTATATGTATTCCTACACCTTTATAAATGTATGTTTTTGAGCTTTTCAGTGATAGGTGAAAAATGGTATTTGTAATTTCCATTTCTCTTACGAGCGAGCATCTTTTCATATATTCAGGAGTCTTTTGTGCTTCCTTTTATCTGAATTATTACTATCATTTGCCCAGGTTTTTGTTGTTGAATTGTTTCTCATTGATCTGTGGGATGTTAAGGAAATTAGCTCTAGTGATTTGAGTTAGCAAATATTTTTCCTTATCTTCAGTTGCTTTTTTGCTTGGAGGATTTTGCCATGTAAAACTTATTTTGCTTTTTCATATAGTCAATTCTTTTAGCCTTGTTTCTACTTTATTAAGGTATAACTTACCTTCAATAAACTGCATATATTTGAAATGTAAAACTTTATGATTTTAGCATATGTACGTGCTCGTGAACATACTGAATACTGGGGACCTGGGTGGCTCAGTCAGTTGAGTGGCTGCCTTTGGCTTGGGTCATGATCCCAGGGTCCTGGGATTGAGCCCCGCATCAGTTTCCTTGCTTAGTGGGGAGTCTGCTTCTTCCTCTGCCCCTCCCCTCCACTCGTGCTCTCTCTCTCTCTCTCTCTCAAGTAAATAAATAAAATCTTTAAAAAAAAAGATACTGAATACTTCATCGCTCTGAGTATCATCACCCCCACCTGTCCTCAGGCAACCCCTGACCTGCTCCCTTTCTCTGTTGTTAGTGTGCATTTTCTAGAATTTTATGTAAATGGACTCATCATGCAGGAGTTACTCTATTAGCTACTTTTTTTGCTCAGTGTGATGATTTTGAGATTTGCTCATAGTGTTGGCTGTTCAGTGGCTTGTTCTTTTTTTTTTTATTGCCCAGTAGTATTCCATGGTGTGGCTGTACCAAAATGTGTTCATCCATTGACCAGTTTGATGAATATTCAGGTTATTTCTGGGTTGGGGTTATCACAAATAAAGGTTCTAAAAATATTGGTGTACAAATTATTTTTCTTGCTAAAGTATTTGGAGATGTGGGATTGCTGGGTCTTGTGGTGGGTAGATGTCAATTTTCTAAGAAGCTGCCAAATTAATTTCCAAAGTGGTTGCATCATTTTATATTCCACCAGCTGTGTGAGAACTCCAGTTGCTTCACATCCTCATCAACACTTGATATTGTCAGTCACTTAATTTTAGCCATTCAAAAGGTTTGTCATGTGGTTTCAGTTTCTGTTTTGCCGATGAGTGAAGATACCGAGTGTCTTTTCACTTGCTTATTGGCTATTTGTATCTGTTCTTTGGAGAAGTGTCAGGTCAGAAATTTTGCCTATTTTCTGGTGGCTTGTCTTTTTTTTTTTTTTTAGAGAGAGTGGGAAGGGTCAGAGGGAAAGGGACACGGAGAATCTTAAGCGGGCTCCACATATGGAGCCCAATACAGGGCTCAATTTCACAACCCTGAGATCATGACCTGAGCGGAAATCAAGAGTCGATGCTTCTTAACCAACTGAGCCACCCAGGAGCCCTGGCTTATTATTGAGTTGTGTAGAGTTCTTTATTGTGGATGTAAGACCATTTTTCTGATATATATGTTTTGGATTTTTGCCCCAGTCTGTGGCTAACTTATTTAAAGGTGTCTTTTAAAGAGCCAAAAGTTTTAAATTTTACTGAAGATCCAATGTGGAGAGTGCGGTTTTTTTTTTTTTTTTTTTTTTTTTTGGTGGTCTGGCCGAGGGCAGTGGGGTTCTCTGCTGTCCTGGTTCAGCCTCAGATGCGGACAGGCCCTGTCTATCTGTGTATCCATGCACCCAACTGGCCCTCCCTCCCATGGCAGCCACACTCTGCCTTGTGCCTTTGGTGGGTCTTGTGCTGGAGAACATTTCCTACTCCTTGCCCTGTGATAGGAGGCCTCCCTTCCTCTGGCCACAAGGGTATTCCCTGTGCCCTGGGGGTAACAGACTTTGCTGCCTCTGCCCCAGCAGCTTAGCCCTCTCTATAGGGAGAAGAATCCAGGTGGGGTTTTGTGCCCTTCCCACACTAGCCTTGGCCCTTCTCTTCTCCAGCCCATACCCCCATGGATGCTTTTGGGCTTACGCCTGCCCTCGGTCATTCCCGGGGACACCGGCAGAGGTCAGTGGAGCAGAGCCTGCTAGTGGGCATGCACCCCTGTGTTTGCGGCCTCTATAGAGATTCCCTTTCAGGCCTAGCCCACACTAGGCTTTAGCAATTTTTTAAGTCCTAGCTGAAATCGGTCCAGCTGGCTTGTCTGGCACCTGTCCTGTGAGCCAAAGCTGCCTGCTGTCTCCTCCGATGGGGCTGTCTTTGCTTAGCTTTCAGGCTGCTTGGTTTCCCTTCATCTTCAGCTCTGGTGGCTTCGGCGAAAGTTACCGTGTTGTAGGCTGTCCGGCTTAAAACTGTTTAGGGTGGGAATGATGCTATTCCTGGCTTTCTACCTTCTAGGTAGAAGTAGAACTCTAGATGCCATTAGTGTTTTTAAATCATCCATCAAGCTTGATACAAAACATGTTCTTGCCACAAGAAAGGAGCAGCACTGCATTCTTGACCTCTTCATTCCCTGTGCTCAGCGCGGGGCTTTGATCGTCAAGTAACAGTACAATTAAGAGTTTTTTAAAGTCACTTTCCATTCAGTTTGTCTTGGGGTTTGTCATAGTCCATGGCGGGCTGCTATAACAAAGTGCCACAGCCTGGATGGCTTTTACAAACAATAGAAATTTCTCAGTTTCAGAGGCTGGGGAGGCAGAGAATAGGATCCAGCCTGGCTGCCCTCCTGTGAGGGTCAGCTTCCTGACTCCTAGCCAGGGCCTTGTCACGGTGCCCTCGCGTTTTGTAGGTTAAACAGTAAGATCAACAGGGGCTAGGAGCTCTGTGGGGTCTCTCTTTTTGTTTAAGAGCCCTGTTCCTGTTCATGAGGACTCCACCCTCATGACCTCAGCGACGCCCAAAGGCCTCACCTTCTATTACCATCACGTTGGACATTAAATGGATTTCAACATATGAGTTTGGGGGGGATGCAAACATTACAACACTAGGCTTGCCCTAGGACGTGCTGATGAGGATGTTGTCAGCAGCTCTGTGTTGCAGGACCCGAGGAGGGGCTCTCTCGAGTCAGCTAGGCTTGGTTTAAGTCGTAGGCTGGCCACTCCTTGCCTTGTGATCATGGCACTTCTCTGAGTCTCAGCTTCCTTATCCATAAAATCAGAAAAGTAACACCCATGTCAGAGATGTGAGATTAAATAAAATACATAAAATGTCTAACATGGTGCCAGTATTATATTAGGCATTCAATAAACCATAGCTGGTTTTATCAATATAAAACTATCAGATAGTGTAGCATATAATTATAGAACCGCCATGAGAAATGCTCTGACGTTTCCTAGTATGTTTTTGGATGGTACTCATTTGTTTATTAGCATTTTTGCTACTTCAAAGACAATAGGTTCATGTCTTCAGAGAAGAATCTGTGGTCATTACTAGGCCCTTTTTGCTGATTGTTCACATCTAAATTACATGACCATTTTGCAAACCTAGTGAATTAGTGGGTGTAGGCATTGAGCAGCAATAGCTGCAGTCATTAAAAAAGAGTGAAAACCAGTCATAGCATGCTTCCTATTGAAAACACAGCCCTACCTCCAGTCCTGACAAAGGGGTCCAGTCTGAGTCCGATCACACCTCTGGATCTGGCTGCCAATTTGCCAAGAAATAGGGAGGACAGAGGTACATGTTGAACCATACTGTGGGCTTTCACTCCACAAAGTCCAGGCTTTGGAATATTTGATAGGTTGAACAGTAAGGTAGAGAGAGAAAAGGAGAATCCTGCAGGGGTGCCTAGGTGGCTCAGTCGGTTGAGTGTCTGACTCTTGGTTTTGGCTCAGGTCATGATCTCTGAGCCCTGGGATCGAGCCCCATGTCAGGCTCCCCACTCAGTAGGGAGTCTGCTTCTCACCCTCTGCCCCTCCTCCTGCTCCTCTCTCTCTCAAATAAATAAAAATAAAGTAAAAAGGAATACACATTTGAATGATAAAACTGTATAGACACTCAAGGAAATTTCTGTACAAGTGGGGGTGGTAGTTACCTTTGGAGGAGGGGAGGCACAGACAGAGGCTTTGGGATGGGCAGTGGCCGCAAGGGTACTGGTCTTTAATACTTCTCTAAGCTGTACAGGTTTGTGTAGCTTTTATTTTACAGTAAAAAGGACAAATCAAGTTGGCTGTCACGTCTATCTATCTATCTATCTATCTATCTATCTATCTATCTATCTATACACACACACAGAGCTACAGCTAAGATTCTCGTTTCTAGCCTTGTAGCATGGCACGGAGGTCCTGCTTGCTCTCTCGTAGTGATGACTAATAAGGCACAGGTGACATGTAAAAAGTTGTTATTTTTTGAGTTGTTACCGAAGGTTTATTAAGAGAGATAAAGCTTCCCCCAGGAATTCTTGTCATATGTGTTGATTGAGAGTGAGTAGGGAACAAGCTGTATTGTTTCAGTGACTTTGAGATTAACAGATTTTATATTGTCTTTTTTTGTTGTTGTATAGACGTAAAATTCATCCTGATCAGAAAAATATTAATGCTTATGTTGTGTTTAAGGATGAGAGCGCTGCTACAAAAGCATTGAAAAGGTAATTTTACTTATTTGAGATTTGAACAGAATGATTGCATTTAAGTATGTATGAGTACATGCTTTATTCTTTGGTTTGACTTTAGAGTGAGTATTTACAGTTAATATTTGGTGCTCATTTTTAACAGCCATCTTCCCCCTTCATATTTATAATACAGAAATGGTGCCCAAATTGCAGATGGATTTCGTATTAGAGTTGATCTTGCATCTGAGACTTCATCTGTAAGTAGTACTTGAGTTGTTTAAAGAACTTGACTACAGTCTGAGAGAGAGAAGCGTTTTCTTCTGAGCTTTTGCTAGGAGAGGAGTGGAATCAGCAGTGAATGTGAGGGAAGCGGAGAAGGAGACACTTTTGCCCTGTGTGGTCACAGTGTTGGTGCCCAGCGCGGTACAAGGACCTTAGTCAACAGCTTCTGAGAACACGGTTCTCCCACCCCCACCCCTAGATCAAGTAATCAGAGAGAGGTAGCCTGCAAGGGATGTTGGAGATCATCAGGGCCAATACCTTATTTCATATACTGAGATTGAGAAAGTTCAGTTGCTCTTTAAACAGTTTTTGAGTCCCTACCCTGTGTCAGGCATGCAGTGCGGAGATGTGTGTGTGTGTGTGTGTGTGTGTGTGTGTGTGTATCTATGGTGTCTCAGTTCTCTAGAGGTTCACGGTACAAAGGTGAAGACAGATGGGCTGGTTGTGACACTATTTTATGACAAATACACGGGATGCTTTGTCAGCTTAGGAATGGGACACTTGGGGACGTGCCAGCAAGCAGGGACTTCTTGGGAGGGCTTTCAGGAGAACAGGTGCTCTGTCAGACTTGAAAGATGAGTCAGTGTTACCTAGGCCCAAGAAATTTTAAACAGTATATGTGGTGGGGGCCAAAAACTTAATTTGCTTAGGGAACAGCAAGAGCTTGATACAGTTATGAGCAGGTGGAGTGTGAGGAGGAGCGGCAGTTAAGAGTTGCTGTTGGAGAACTAAGAGAGGCCAAATCATGAAGACTGGGCTGCCATGTTGAGGAGGGTGGATTTTGTCCAGGAGCAATCCCACAGGTTTAAATGCAGATTTGCAGTTTACAAAGGTCTCTCACAGTGCATAAAGGCTGCGTTGTAAGAGTTCACCACAGAATCAGAGAGTTGGGTCTCAGAGTGACCTAGTTGAGAAATGACCAAGGCCTGGTAAACCTCTCTGGCTTTGATCGTTGACCCATCCTGAGGGCCAGATCCATCTGCTGCCTGTGTTATTTAAATAAAGTCTTATTAGCACACAGCCATACCCATTAGGTTAGGTATTAATGTGCCATGACGGGCACAGGGGGGTAGTTAGAACATGGCCGGCAAAGGCTAACATACTTGCTGTCTGGCCCAGTACAGAGAGAGTTTGCCCATCTAGCATGCCCTTCTTGAGCACGGCCATGTGTTAAGAGCTAGCTGTGAACAAAAAACTACTTCCTCTGGTGCTCACTCACTTTCAGGGAGGAAGACGGAAGAAACAATCAGACAGGGGACTGGTGTGTAGTCAGATCAGGAGATGGAGACCCGTCAGATATGTGGGGTAAGGGAAAGAGTGGATTTTAGGATGACTTCCATTTTCTGCTCCAGTGATTTTTATTAACCCTCTTTGTGTTTCAGAGGGACAAGAGATCAGTATTTGTGGGGAATCTCCCGTACAGTAAGTTTGTTTAAACGAATAAAGTACCCATTTATCATTAAAATAACAGGAAAATAACAACTGAGTAATAACTTAATGTTTTGCTTTAAGATTAACATGAAAAAGCATAGAATATTAACTTGACTAATTTTCATGGGGCTTGCTCTATTAACTATATTATATTAACTTGCTATATTACTTAACATCTCCAGCTTTTTCTAAGGCGATCTTGTCCTTACTTGCACTTTGGTTGAATTTGTTTTTAGAAGTTGAAGAATCTGTGGTTGAGGAGCACTTTTTGGACTGTGGGAGTATTGTAGCAGTAAGGATTGTGAGAGACCGAGCTACTGGAATCGGCAGAGGGTTTGGCTATGTGCTCTTTGAGGTATGGGAGACTGGTGCGTTGTCACTGTCCTCTGAATGCGCTGGACAGGCTGTCACTGCTCTTTCATCACTCACACAGAACTGTCACCGTCACCTTCAAATTCCATCTTCAGAAACCTAAACTCCTACCCTGCCATAATAGAGTATTGCTCCTGTAATTGCACCTCACCAAAAGCCATGCTAGTTCCCTTTTTCTCCATATTAATGTCATTAAATAATGTTTTAGATATTGGACATTTAAGGTATTAAATCTCTGAATTTCCACCTTCCATGAAATGGAGAAAAGAATTGACTGTTCATGCAGGTAGAAGTAAAATTTTAGTGTTTGTACAAAATTGGTTACATTTGTCTATTACCCAATGTTTCATGCCTATTCCTTTAGAACATACATACTATTAGAATATACATAGTACCTGATGGCACTTAAGTTTTTCTTCCCTCTACAAGCACCCATTAAAACATTTCCTTTCAGTTTTTTCTGTGTCTTTTATATAGCTGAACTTTTATCTGTGAACATATAAACATACTTTGCAACCTGCTTTGTGTTGTTTTCTATCGTGTAAGTATGTTCCATCAAGCGATGTAAAATAATTTATACTGTCTTTTCCCTAATGTTTCCCAACTGTTGGAAATTTGCAGTGTTCTCTTTTTTTCCCTGAATAATGAAACTGAAGTAGTTGTTGTTTTTTTCTTCAAATAGTTGCCTGCAGTTTTTGATTACTTCTTTAGGATAGATTCCCAACAGGCTATTACTAACTAGGTTGAGATGATGAGGGAGCAGAAGGCAAGCTGAGGACAAAGCACAAACACCCTGCAAACCCAGCCCCCCACCTCGGCTGACTCTCAGGTGGTGGCCCACCAGGATATGTCAGAGTTTCTGGGTGTCAAAGCGACCAGAGGCGTCCCTCAAATGAAAATCGCTATTGATCACCATCCTGCCTTGTCATGAAGGCAGGCCGGCCGTAAAAGGCCCCATAGGAGATACTGGCGTTCCCCTTGCCTCCCCACGGCATCCTAGGCTATAGGTGGACGCCTAGTGTATGGACTGAGTTTGCCTCGCTGTGAAGGCCATGAGGAACTCACCATTTTTAATCCATGGAAAACACTAGAAAACCAATTTTACAAGGGGAAATTGCCCAATTTTGTGATTTAAGTAGTTAGTAGAGGACATTGACAGAAAACAGTAAAGATTGAAATCCATCATGATCTAAGTGACATTCCAACACATGTAGTCTTTACAGCCAACTTCTCTAGGAAACCCGTCCCCAGTTGGGTTTTAATTCAGTCGGGTACTGGTTTCGGCCGGCTCCCAGTGGAGGTCTTCTTGCCTGAAGTTAGCTAGACCAGAGATGTGGAGGGGTTCACATTAGACCAATGAGGAGGAAACCTCACACTGGGAGTCTTAAGATTGGCAGCTGTGCTAGTCACTTAGGTGGCTGTCCCGTGCCCAAAACAGAGGACTTTGTATGAGGACAGGAATGAAGAGAAGGCATCAGGTTTCTGGGTCTTCTTAACATTCCAGCCAGGGTACTAACTTCTGGTCAAAAGGCAGGCTTTCTCCTCCAGGTAGAGTAGCCCTGGACTAGAGGATTGCAGCCTGAGCAATCAGCATGAGAGTATTCCAGTAAGACCGTACTCCTTTAAAACCCCTGAAACGAGAGTAAAGGAAGAGAAGAGAAAGTACTCACCAAGTTTGCTCTGAAGCTCGGGAGTCCAGATGAAAAAACTGAGCCCCACGTTGGCAGCCAAATGACATAGTTTTTGGAGTGTTGGTGTTGGGGTCCGGAGCCGATGACCAAGAAAGAATTCTTGAGATGTCTTTGGTGCAGAAAGGTGATTGTATGAAAGCATGGGACAGGAAGGTTGAAAGGGCTGCATTGTTAAGTGTGAGGGGTGGCTGATTATATACTTGAGAGTTTAAGGGAGGTAAGGACAAAGGGAGGTGTCCAAAAGGACACTAAAGACTCCCAGGATCCTGGAGGCCTGGCTATTGTCAAGCTAAGGGAGTTTGTTTTTCCCTCCAGTGAGACATTAACATAAAGATAGTTGAGAGTTCCCTGGAGGAATGTTTTACTTTGCCTATCTCAAGTATTTGTCAATAGGCTGCAGGTTATAAAGAAATTTAATTTTATTTACTTACATTCCCTTTTGCCTCTGTTTCCCACATCACTGTGGAGGGGAGGGTGATGTTAGGGCTCTGGGAAATTGAGCCCATAGGTCTTCTGGAAGTTAGGCTATTGATAAGAATGCTTTTAATCTTGTAAATAACGAAGACATTTGTAAACTGATGGACACTCATGTCCTGCAGGACTGTGATCTCAGTCAGTTAACCATTTGTTTTTCCCTTCCCTTAGTTTTTTTTTTTTAATTTTTTAAAATTGTAATTTTTTTATTATGTTCAGTTAGCCAGTATATAGTAGTACATCATTAGTTTTTGATGTAGTGTTCAACGATTCATTAGTTGCGTATAACACCCAGTGCTCATCACAACATGTGCCCTCCTTAATACCCATCACCCAGTTACCCCATTCCCCCACCCCCCCCCACCCTCTGTAACCCTCACTTTATTTCCTGGAGTCCAGAGTCTCTCATGGTTTGTCTCCCTCTTTGATTTCTTCCCGTTCAGTTTTCCCTCCCTTCCCCTGTGGTCCTCTGTGCTAGAGTGAAACCATATGATAATTATCCTTCTCAGCCTGACTTATTTCACTTAGCATAATTCCCTCCAGTTCCATCCATGTTGATGCAAATGGTGGGTATTCATCCTTTCTGATGGCTGAGTAACATTCCATTGTATATATGAACCACATCTTCTTTATCCATTCGTCTGTTGAAGGGCTTCTCGGCTCCTTCCACAGTTTGGCTACTGTGGACATTGCTGCTATGAACATTGGGGTGCATGTGCCCAGTCTTTTCACTGCATCTGTATCTTTGGGGTAAATACCTAGTAGTGCAATTGCTGGGTCGTAGGGTAGCTCTATTTTTAACATCTTGAGGAACCTCCATACTGTTTTCCAGAGTGGCTGCACCAGCTTCCATTCCCACCAACAATGTAAGAGGGTTCCCCTTTCTCCACATCCTCTCCAACATCTGTCGTTTCCTGTCTTGTTAATTTTAGCCATTCTGACTAATGGCTAAAATTGACTGGTGTGAGGTGGTATCTCATCGTGGTTTGGGTTGTATTTCCGTAATGCCAAGAGATGTTGAGCAACTTTTCATGTGTCTGTTAGCCATTTGTATGTCTTCTTTGGAGAAGTGTCTGTTCATGTCTTCTGCCCATTTTGTGACTGGATTATTTGTTTTTTGGGTGTTGAGTTTGATAAGTTCTTTGTAGATCTTGGATACCAGCCCTTTATCTGAAATGTCATTTGCAAATATCTTCTCTCATTCCGTAGATTGCCCTCCCTTAGTTTAAGGGTAACCAGGAATACCTGAGGAATGTCACACTTATCCCACCTGGGAGTTGGGTTGCAGAGTGTCAGCTTGTGCTTTGTCCTCAGCTTGCCTTCTGTTCCCTCATCAAAGAAATGTGACTATGTTTAATACTCTTGCCATGTTTTATTACCAGATAGCTTTTGTTTCCATCGTGACTGCATTGGAGTTACCTTACTATCTCTCTGCTGTCTACTATTACTTGATAAGTTTGTGAAGCCCCTTAACAAATATCTCATGAATGTTCAGGATTGTTAGCATTTAGTGGTTTTATATTGCAATAAAAGAGTAATAGAATTTGGGATCTAAACGGAGGCCCGCAAGGCATCTAGTTCAACGTCTCAGAGACTGTTCCCTTCTCTCAAGTCAGCTAACACAGTGGGGCTTCTGCAGAAAGAGCCTGGGAGAGGCAAGGTTGATTGGTTTAAAAGATTGCATGTGACTGATGTCATTGGCCAAAACTCTCCTTTTACAGTGAGAAAAATGAAGCTTGTTGGGTTGTGACAGGCAGCTGAATGCTTCCGGCGGGGGCGGGGGCAGGGGGGGACGGATTTCTTGAGGAGCATGATGAGAACAATACTTCAAGCACGGTTGCTGAAACCCGGGGGATCAAATCTCGTGGAGGTGGAAATGGGAGGGGTTTCTGTCTATGGGCAAGCTTGAAAATTGCTCTAACCCATTTAGGTCACAATTTTACTAGTTTCCTTGTAGAGGACTTTCTGGTGGAAATTAATATATTGATTTTTATTGCAGAATACAGATGCTGTTCATCTTGCTCTGAAATTAAATAATTCTGAACTGATGGGAAGAAAACTCAGAGTCATGCGTTCTGTTAATAAAGAAAAATTAAAACCAAACTCAAATCCCAGTTTGAAGAATGTCAGTAAACCTAAGCAGGGACTTAATTGTGCTTCAAAAAATGTAGGACCTTCTAAAAGTTTGTTTATTGGAGAAAAAGCTGTTATCATTAAGAAGAAAAAGAAAGGACAAAAGAAAATTGGACAAGCTAAGAAACAGAAAAAACAGAAGTAACCACCCGAAGATTATTTCGTTCCCACTGAGTACTGGGAATAAAAATATGGTAAACCCACGAATTGAGTTTCAGAGTTTTTTATGGATGGTGCGTGTGAAATGTGGAAACCTGTTCAGTTTATTCACATTGTCATAGCACCTTTGAAGCCTTTGTTTTGAGATGTAGGCAGATGAGTCACCAGTGATTTTGCGTTTCTGCTGATGGACTAGAGCAGTGTTCTCATACTTTTGATTACGATCTGTTGTAGTAGCTTTTTTTTTTTAAATATTTTATTTATTTATTTGACATAGAGACAGAGTGAGCACAAGCAGGGGGAGTGGCAGGCAGAGGCAGAGGGAGAGGGAGAAGCAGGCTCCCCACAGAGAAGGGGGAGCCCGATGCAGGACTCGATCCCAGGACTCCGGGATCATGACCTGAGCCGAAGGCAGTCGCTTAACCAACTGAGCCACCCAGGCACCCTGTTGTAGTAGCTTTAACTTTTAACTTTACTTTGTGACCAGTACAAACATGATATATTTAACTGACGTGTACTGGTCCTTACTACACGTGTTGCTTTCTGATATATGTATAGTTTTATAGATTTTAGACTTAGGGTAAACACTTAGAATTTTAGTGGTTATGTATTAGTGTAAGTTAGTGGTTATATATTAGTGTAAGTTAGAAATATGTAATTAACACTTCACATGGTTATTTCGAGAATTACTTGGGATGAGACTAAAGTGAGTAACTTAAAAATCTATATACACGCACACCTTAATACTGACTGGACCTAGACAGAGTCAAAATACTAATCTAATATGAATCCCAATCCCTAAGAAGAAAGGGTTTTAAGCACTGTTATATAATGGCCTCTAATTTTTTTTCCCTTTCTCTTGAACTTGTGAAAAGTGGAGTTCTGGGTTTTTATTTTCTTTCATCAGCATAGTAATAACCCAAGAATATTATATGAAATGTTGCTTTGATTTCTTAACCAGTAATTAAACTTGTTACTGAAGTCCTTGGCAAACTGTGTCCAAGCAGATTTCTACTTTTATTTCTGTTTTTTAATTTGAAAAAATATTCTCCCAGGAAAACTTGTGATTCTTAAATTAGTGTCATGCAATAGAATGAAACAGTCCTTCAAAAAATCCCATTTAAAGGATATTTTCTGATAAAATATGGTAATTAAGTCACAAAGTATAAAGTTCAACAAGGGGAGAGAATATCAGTGCATTCCCCTGGGGTTCAAGTTCATACTATGGCTGTTGCCCATCTCACAAATCTTACCAAGCTGCATCTGTGCCTAGGAGGGAGGGGGTGGGAGAAATCCATGGGTGCTGATCTGAGGCAGGCAGAATCTATGATACCATGTGTATCAGGTGAATAAGGGGATTGAGTGAGTTATTACTGATTATTTAAAAAAATCTTTCTTTTGGGCATAGCACCAGGAAAACCTAATGGTTCTTTAAAATGTAAATTGTTGAAATCAGAGCTCTATTTTCCTATATCCAGAGACTGGATATTTCATGTTTAGCATCTCCTATGGTGCTTAGAATCTAGTTTTTCATAAGTATAGTTTAGTAAATACTTATTCCTTGATAATCTTGAGCATTTTTGCATGTATTCCCAGTTAAACTTAACATAAAGATGCTTTGCCTATATAGACTGTCACTGTAGATGGAGACTATATATGGTGTAGAATTTTCTTGTGTATATTAGTGTCCATTATATTGTGTATAATTTACAGTATATATATAAATTTGTATAACTTTAGTCTTTAACATAGAGTGCTCCTTTTGGTCTCCAGGTTTTTGTGTAAAGAGCCCTGGACTAGAGTGTAGGGGCATCTTGTTCTTGACCCAGCTCTGGCTGTGTGTGTGCATGACGTTGGACAAGCCTCTCAACCTCTTTATCTAAGTATCTTGATTGGTGAAGTAAGGGACATGGACTAGAGCAGTGTTCTCATACTTTTTTATTACGATCTGTTGTAGTAGCTTTAACTTTACTTTGGAACCAGTACAAACATGGATATATTTAACTGACGTGTACTGGTCCTTACTACACATGTTGCTTTCTGGTATATTTTTAAAGATTTATTTATTTGAGAGAGAGCACGTGTGAGTGCGTGAGCAGGGGGAGGGACAGAGGGAGAGGGAGAGAGAATCTCAAGCACTCTCCCTGTTGAGTGGGGAGCCTGATGCGGGGCTTGATCCCAGGACCCTGAGATTGTGACCTGAGCTGAAACCAAGAGCCAGATGCCCTGCTTTCTGATATTTTAAATTCTATTTTATTAAAAACACTGGTTATGATCCACTAAGGGTATTCCACAGCTCACTAATGATTTGACTCACAAACAAGTGTGGGGATTCCAGGCTGTTTCTATTTCAGGATTCTATGCTTATGTTTTACAACAGGTGTTTTAAAATGTAGAGTGGTTAAGGGATAAAAAGACACAAATGTTGCTGTAACTGGGCTTTCTATAAACGTGTTGCCTGGTATATTGTACCTCATAGGAGTGACCTGAACATTTACCTCATGTTTACTGTGCACAACACAGGGATAGTTCTTTGTTCATTCAGAGGTTGAAATCTATTTTTTTTTCTTAAGATTTTATTTATCTGGGGGTGAGAGAGAGAGGGAGAGAAAGAATGAGCAGGGGGAGGCACAGAGGGAGAAGCAGGCTCCTTGAACAGGGAGCCTGATGCTGGGCTTGATCCCAGGATCCCGAGATCATGACCCATGCCGAAGGCAGATGCTTAACCAACTGAGCCACCCAGGTGCCCCTAGGAGTCTTAATCTAATGGCCATGTAGTCTGTTCAAGTTTTCAAGAGAGTGGAGTGCTAGGCCTCATGTCATCTGTGTGGCCTTGGACAAGTCTCTTTTGTTCCAACACACCTGCGGCTCAGGATATACTTCTAACAGCTGAGGTTCACTGGCAACGTTTTAGAACTAGAAGAATGAGAATTTGCAGTGCATAAGGAGAAGCTTTCTGTGTTATTCTGTGTAAATCTCAATTATTTGCTTTGGTACATAATGCATCTCCACACTCCTCTCCCTCCTCCACCCCCAGTCCAGGCAAAAGCATACATACCTTTGGTCCAATTTCCAGTCTTCCAAAGGGTCTCAAGTTCATCATCACTTAAGCAGAAGGGCTTTCCCGGACTCCTGGACTAGTTAGAGCCTCCAGCTAAAGGTTTCCGCAAGTACCCTTGTAATAACCTCTGACACCAGCTACCCAGAGTTAGGCCAGACTTCACAGGTTAAGAGCACAGAGAGAGCACAGCTTCCTACAAGACTGCCTTCAGACCCCAGATAAAAATTTGGGGGGGGGGTGTCTCCAGGTCACTCATAACCAGCTGGCCACTAGTTTGGGGGTTCCCACTACAGGTTCAATAATTTATAAAAGACAATTCAAGAGCATGTTACACTTTTTTTTTTTAAAGTGCTTTTATTTATTTGAGAGAGCACAGGCAGTGGTGTGGGGGGGGGGGGCGGGAAGGGCAGAGGGAGAGGGAGAAGCAGACTCCCCCACTGAGCAGGGAGCCTGACACGGGGCTTGATCCCAGGACCCTGAGATGGTGACCGGAACTGAAGGCAGACGCTTAACTGAGCCACATAGACGCCCCTACACTTACTTGTCTTTTTAAGTTTTATTTAAGTAATCTCTATATCCAACATGGGACTGGAACTCACCACTGGGAGATCAAGTCGCATGTTCCTCTGATTGAGCCAGTCAGGTGCCCCAGGAACATGTTACACTTAGGATTACAATTTTATTACAGCAAAAAATAAAAACCAAACCAGCCATAGGGAAAGACACATAGGGAGAGGTCTGGGAGAGTCCCACACTTGAAGCTTCTGTTGTCCTCTCCCAGTGGAATCAGAACACCTCCCCCTCCTAGCACATGGCACATTGGTATAGACACTACACAGAGTATTGCCAACCTGGGAGGCTCACCCACTTCTGCGTCCTGAGTTTTTATTTGGGTTTCATTATGTAGGCCATGAATCTCCAGCTCTCCTCCCCTCTAATTCCTTTCCTCCCCAGGGATATCACCTAGATCAAAGTCCCAACCCTCTAACCACAATGTTGGTCTTTCTGGCCTGGCCAGCCCCCGTCACCAGGGGACTGCTTAGCATAATCTGTCAGGACTCACCATGAGTAAGAGCCATGGCTGTCATGACAAGGGTTAGCGTCGAGGGTTAAAGAGGATCCCTCCCTGGGGCGCCTGGGGTGGCTCAGTCGTTAAGCGTCTGCCTTCATCTCAGGTCCTGATCCCAGAGTCCTGAGATCGAGTCCCGCACCGGGCTCCCTGCTCAGCAGGGAGCCTGCTTCTCCCTCTCCCACTCCCCCTGCTTGTGTTCCCAATCTCGCTCTCTCTCTCTCTGTCAAATAAATAAAATCTTTAAAAATATATATTAAAAAAAAAAAGGATCCCTCCCTAAGACTGGGGACAGAGGCAGCCACTTTTATTACACATCCTTGTAGGTGCCTTCCCTTACCCCTCTCAGTTTGTAGTTATTTTATGTCTCCTTTCTGACCAATTTATTTTTTTTATTTCAGCGAGAGCGAGTGCAAGCATGAGCAGGGGGGAGAAGCAAAGGGAGAAGCAGACTCCCCACTGAGCAGGGAGCCCCATTCTGGTCTCCATCCCCAGGACCCTGGGATCATGACCCCAGCGAAGGCTGACTTGCTTAACCGACTGAGCCACCCACGTGGCTGTCTTTTTTTTTTTTTTTTAAGATTTTTTATTTTTATTTATTTATTCATGAGAGACAGAGAGAGAGAGAGGCAGAGGGAGAAGCAGTCTCCCAAGGAGCAGGGAGCCTGATGCGGGACTCGATCCTAGGACCCTGGGATCATGACCTGAGCTGAAGGCAGACGCTTAGCCATCTGAGCCATCCAGGCGCCCTGTGGCTGTCTTTTAAATTCCAAACTACCATACATTTCCAGTGACCGTGAGACAACTCATGTTTTCCAATCTCTTTTAACCATTTTTTTTTCCAGGATTCGCTCAGCTTAATTTTCTTCCACCCCTCATGAAACTATATTGTAATACTCTCTGATACTGAATCACTAGATTATGGTGCTTGCTGCACAGCAGATTGTGAGCAATCTCAGTTCGATTCAAGCGAGGCACAAGTTGCCTTTATTATACAAGAGTAGGAAGAAGCATTTGTCGTCACCCCCCTCCATATTTGTTTGACACAAAAAAGAATGTCAGCTACCAAGTCTTTAGAGTATGTGCACGACGGCCACACACCACCTTCGCTACGTCACGCTCAGCGGCTTCTGAGGAAGGGCGAGATCCCCCGCAAGTCCTGACACCAACGCACACCCCACCCGGAGGCGCCTGGGCGGCCGCACCTACACCCCTGCGCAGGCGCAGAAGCGGCGCGGGCTCCGCTGCTCAGGCACTGCCGCGGACGTGCCGGAGGACCTCGCGCTGCTGGGGCCGGAAGTGCGTGCGCTCGGCCTTTCCGCCTCCCTCGCGGCGAGCGTCAGGGCGCAGCGGCGTGGTCCGCGCAGAGGGTTCCCGGCCAACTGCTTGTTCGCGGGCCCTGACGCCGCCGCGCTCAGTCCTGCTCCTCGGTCGAGGGAAGATGGTGGGCCGGAACAGCGCCATCGCCGCCGGTGTCTGCGGGGCTCTTTTCATCGGGTACTGCATTTACTTTGACCGCAAGAGACGGAGTGACCCCAACTTCAAGAACAGGCTTCGAGAACGTGAGTGGGTCCCCTCGGCCCCGGGCCCGCAGAGTCCGTCCGCCTGTCCTTCGCCGCCGCGGCCGCCTCCGCCTCCGCGTGCCTGCTCCCCGCTGCCCACTCGCGGGGCCGCGGGGCCGGCCGGAGAAAGCTGGCGGCGCCGGCGCCGGCTGCGCGCTCCCGGCTCTGGTGCCCTGCAGGATTCCCTCCATTTTGGAGGAACGATTTTTCCCATTTTGTCTTCCCCAACCGATTGTCGTCTGAACGCACTCTCGTTTGTATTATAATTTCGGTGGTGGGGGGGGTGCTCTTTTTGCTGTTCACCTTTTTAAACCTTTATTCTTAAACCTTTGTTTTTTACGAGTTGGGGCTTGAAACCAGATCCGTAAATCAACCGTGTATCGTTGCTGCATTCTTAAACCCTCTTGGTAGCTTCCCTGAAAATGCTTCCAAGATATGAGTGAATGCTATAGAAATTGCAGGGGAGTCCAAAGGGCTGCGTTTCTCCTGTGGCTCAGTCTTATTTCATACCTGCGACATCTTTTAAGAGAGGTTCACATGAGGGAAATCATGTCACCAAAACCATTGTGGTTTTTGAATTTCGGAGGCCTTATTCGCAGCAGTGGAAGAGTAAATTTGTTGAGATAAGTGATTTTGTACCTATCTAGGTTGCTCAGTCAAAATAATGTCTGAAATTAAAATTGCGGGGCACCTGGGTGGGTCGTTTGGTTGAGCATCCGACTTGATTTCAGCTCAGGTCATGATGTCAGGGTCGTGAGTTTGAGCCCCGCATGGGGCTCCCTGCTCAGCGGGGAGTCTGCTTCCCCCACCCCGTTTGCCCCTCTCCCCACTAGTGCAATTTCTTTAGAATAAAGGAATCTTTTAAAAATAGCATTAAAATTGATACGTACATTAAAATTGATACGTAAGTTATTAAAGCCGGGACGTCAGGAAGCCGTGATTATTCTAATGCTTACTGTTTAATGAAGCAGTGGTAAATAAGTTTAAGTGTTCAGGAGCCCCATGTGGCTAGTGACCTAGCCTCTTGGGGGTATAGGTATAAGATGACCTTACACGATCTAGAATATCATATCTAATTCTAGTTATCTAATGTTTTAGGAAGGAAGGTATACAGAGAATTTATTTTATTTACAGTTAGATAGACTAATGGAAAGAATGCTATTTTGGATTCAGACACTCAGTTTTCCAGGCCCAGGTGAGTCACAGATTAGCTCCATAATTTTAGACTTTCTGAATCTTAATTTTCATAGCTCGTAAAATCAGGTAGTGTCACCTGCCTCTGGTTGTTTTTGTGAAGACTGAGCTGTTTGAAGTGCCCACCGCCATTCCTGAGAGAGAGCTAGCCCGTCCATAAATGCTGGCTGTAAGCATAGCTAGAAATTGGAGATCATTTTTTGGTAGGTTCAGTAATAGCTGGAGGGCTGGCGGTGGTGGTAATAGCTACAGAGCGCAGCAAAGAATGGAGTGATCCTTTCTTCCTTTGGAAGCACTGCAATGCTATTGTTAGAAATCTTGAGAAAACTAGTTTTTGGTTGAAGAAACCATAGAAGCTGTCATTTTAGATAAATTGAGAGATTATTTTCAAAATCCCTTTTCCGTCATCTTCAATCCATGAATTTTTTTCTAACGTTAGCAGTGGCCTAATGATCTCAGTGGTCAGGCTTGAATGAATAACTGAGTAACCCTGGGTGGGTGACTTAAAGCTTTCATTTTCCTCTTTTTTTTTTTTTTTAAAGATTTTATTTACTTATTTTGACAGAAAGAGAGACAGCGAGAGAGGGAACACAAGCAGGGGGAGTGGGAGAGGGAGAAGCAGGCTTCCCGCCGAGCAGGGAGCCCGGTGCGGGGCTCGATCCCAGGACCCTGGGATCGTGACCTGAGCCAAAGGCAGACGCTTAACAGTTGAGCCACCCAGGCGCCCCTCATTTTCCTCTTTTGTAAAATGTTATAATACATAAGGAGTTTAGTATAAAGTCCCTGACACATGGTAATTGATGGATGCTATAGATTGTTTATGAATATAATTATTTGACGTTTTCTTTAGGAAGTAAAACTTGTATTCAGAGTAATTCTGCAGTCTGTAAGTTCATGTTTTATGTATATTTTTGAAAGTAGGCAAAGTCTGTTTTAACTTGTTAGGTTTACACAGTAGCACTTGGGACTGATTTCTAATAAAAACTGAGTCAGGGTTTAATTTTGCTCATTGAATGTTGTGTAACGCCATGATTTTTCAGTCTGTTACCATCTTTCACTTTATCACAGAGATAGTATAATATACTGATAAGGTAACAAATTGTCTTATGAAACTAAAGCTAGAATTTTAATCTTAATGCTAGAAATTTAAAGCAACTAATCACTCTTAAAATTTGGTCACTCTCCACCCACCACATTAAAAAAAAAAAAAAACACCTCTTAAGATTGGATAGTAACGGAAACTGAGTTTCTCTCTATTGGGTTTCATAATTATTGTCATTTTCCATAGGTCTGGTTTAGCAAACTGTATTTGTTTATTCCACAAACTTGCCGTGTTCATTTCTGAGGTGCCTTTTATTTTTATGGGAATGTCTTCACTTCTGTTAGAAGGTAGCAGAGGGATAGTGAAGTAATTTCCCAAACTGAAAAGGCACTTTGAGTGGTTCTTTTTAAAGCAAGAAAATGAAGCAGGTGACTCCATACAGTTTACAGTTTTACATAGCGTAACTTACTGACGGGGGAGTGGGCAGATGATGATTCAGCTGCACAGATATTCTCCACAAAGTCCAGACCTTGGTCCACAGATTTTCTAGAGTGAGGGCACTAGCAGAAGAGCATTGTTGCAGGATCAAAGGATTTGCACGCACCTAAATGACAGCTAACCTTTTAGATATTGTGGCACTACCTGTGCATCAGGAAGGAGAGAGACTGTTATTTCTCACAGATTCATGGGAGGCCAAAGAAAGCCTACCCCAGTTGTGGCCTTGGGCCTCTCTAAGGTAAGTACAGGAATCTCCAAGGGACCTGGAACATACAGCCCCAAGAGAGGTCATCCAGCACGCAGGAACAAGACGGAAGGCCAAAGACAGAGTCAGTATTGTCCACACTCTTACAGCTTCTCTACAGCGTGCAGTGGCAATACAGAATAATGTTTGAGGACACATGTTCTGAAATTCGGCTGCTTGGCCTCGAATTGTCCCTCTACCACTTAATTAGTTGTGACCTTGGTAAATGTTCTCGTCTGTAAAATGGAGATCATGATAGTACTTGTTTTAGTGTTACTGTGAGGATCAAGTAAGCAAATTAATAACCTTAAGAATAGTGTCTGACCCTGTAGCATCTAAAACTTACTGGGTGCTTAATCTTTTTTTTTTTTTTTTAAAGATTTTATTTATTTATTTGATGGAGAGACAGCGAGAGAGGGAACACAAGCAGGGGGAGTGGGAGGGAGAAGCAGGCTCCCCGCAGAGCAGGGAGCACGATGCGGGGCTCGATCCCAGGACCCTGGGACCATGACCTGAGCCGAAGGTAGACGCTTAGCGACTGAGCCACCCAGGCGCCCCACGGGGTGCTTAATCTTAACGTCTCAGTGTTCCTTTATCTTCATGTCTGCTGCTTCTGTGAAGTCGTCCATGTCCAGAGTTTTAGTAGTCTCCTTCTGGCACTAGTGAAATTCAGTAATTTGTTAACCTAGTATGGTAGCATTCATTATTTTCTGCCTAAGAATGGCCAAATGAAAACCTTAAACAAATTGAGAGTAGAATGTTATGGTTCTGTTTCCCTACAGTTAGTTGCCCGAAGATGAACACCTAGGAAAGGTAGTTTGTTAGAAAAATAGGCAGTCTTCAAATTTATGTATAAGATCAGCTTATTTAACGTATTTTTTTGTGGTTGAAACTGCTAGAATTGTATTTAAGCCTTAGAGTTGTAGCACTTGAGGTGTTTTGGGGGTTGGAGTTGGCAAGAAGTTTGGGTGTGGTTAAACCCAGTTTGTTAGGGTAGATAAGAAGTTTCCTGGACCACAGTACATTAACCCATCTCACTGCAGTTAGGTAAACAGGTCACTGTCTCTAGTCATGCATTGATTGAGACTTGAATTTGTAGAACACTTTAAGGTTTTCAGAGGACATTTGCTTGTTTTATGAAGCTTTTGTTTCTCACAGTGGTAGTTAAACATGCCTTATCTTTAGAGAGCTTAAGAGATTTGTCAGAGATCATCCAGGTAATAAGTATTAGAGCCTTAACCTTTTTAACTATGCCACAGTTTCCGTGTTACGACTTAGGAAACTTTAGATACTTAGCATAGCACAACTCCTTAGCTGAGTTGCTGGTAGTGAACTATCTCAATACCAGGTGCTTGCTGAAGTAGTTCATTACCAGCTCCTCATACGGTACCTTATAAATCAGACACTGTTAAAAAATACTTTACATGCGTTGACTCATTTAATCTTCACAACAACTCTGTGAAGCATGTATCATTCTTCGGCCAGTTTTACATAAGAGGAAAGTGAGGGACAGGTTACTCTTAACTTGCCCAAGGTCACACTGACACTAAGAAGAGCTGGGATATAAAACAAGCTTGTGCTTCCCCTGTGCTAACACCCTTTCACATGGAGTATATCATTAAATAGCAATTTATTTTTTACTTTTTGGAAAGTTTTTAAGGTTTTATTTATTTGAGAAAGAGAACAGCTCAGCCTGTGGGAGGGGGGGAGGAACCGGAGGTGGAGGGAAAGGGACAAGCCGACTGCACTGAGTGCAGAGCCCAAGGCAGGCCATCCAATGACCCTGAGATCATGCCCTGAGCCAAAACCAAGAGTCAGAAGCTTAACTGAGCCACCCATGTGCCCCTATAGCAATTTAAAATATTGTTAGTGTCCTTTATTGATTTGGCTTAAGGGTTTTAAGATTTTAAACATCACTTCTGAGATATGTAATGTTGCTTTTTCGAATCAAAAACAAGACAAACAGAGTGTAAGCAGAGGGTTTTTTCTTTTTTTTAAAGATTTTATTTATTTATTCATGAGAGAGAGAGAGGCAGAGAGAAAAGCAGGCTCCCAAGGAGCAGGGAGCCTGTTGCGGGACTCGATCCCAGGACCCTGGGATCATGACTGGAGCCAAAGGCAGACGCTTAATCATCTGAGCCACCCAGGCGCCGAGCCCCAGAGGGCTTTTTTCTTAACCAGCCAGCAGTAGTTAAGAATTTTGCCGTGCAGTTTTTTAAAAATTTTTGAAGATTTTATTTATTTAGTTGACAGAGACACAACACAGCGAGAGAGGGAACAAAGCAGGGGGAGTGGGGGAGGGAGAAGCAGGCTTCCCGCTGAGCAGGGAGCCCGATGCAGGGCTCAATCCCAGGACACTGGGATCATGACCTGAGCCGAAGGCAGACGCTTAATGACTGCGCCACCCAGGTGCCCCTGCGGTGCATTTCTGAATACTGTCCTCCTACCCCTTTTTTCTCATTTAAGAATATCAGATAGCTTTCAGCTTTCAGTAAAAGATTGAATCTGTTATATTTCGGTAATAAAACTTTCTAACAGCAGTGGTTTAATTCTTGCTTGTGTTTCATGTCCTGTGTAGCTGGGGGCGGAGGGGGGTGTTGCTTGCTGTGCTTATGGCAATTAATCACCTGTTAGAATTGTCTCCATCTTCAGAATTGCTGATCTTGGTGTCCCAGAGGGAAGGAAAAAGCTCTTGCCCAGAAATGTCATATTGTCCATGGCTCATTGACCAGAACTCAGACCCTGACAAATCACAAGGAGATAAGAGAATAGGAGAGCCCTACCCTGGGATGTTTTGCAAATAGAATGAATGACTGCCACAGCAGTTTGACTTCTTTTGATTCCCATTTTAATAATCGTAAAATGAAAATACTCCATTTCTTGCAGGAAGAAAGAAACAAAAGCTTGCCAAGGAGAGAGCTGGACTTTGCAAGGTAATCTGTTTTTTTTGTTTATATTGTATTTATATATGTTATAGAAATAACGATTTTAAAAGCTACTTCAGATGTGTTTTGAGAAAGCTAGTTGATACCAGGCATTGATTTTCTATTTTAAAATATAATTTTTTTTTTTGGAATAGTTAATTCAGTTCAACTGCAGATTGTCTGGTCCATCATTCTTTCCCCCTTGTTGGCCCAAATAGCAGACAGCTTATTACATTGAGCAACATTTAAGGAGAAATAAGCAGTCTCCAGAAGACAGTTCTACCAAACGGTTCAAGCTTTCTCACTCAGCTGCTTCAAAATAATACAATAAAACATTAATTTAATTTTCCTTCTTTCAGCTTCTTTTAAAAGAACCACATGCTGTTTGTTTCCAAAGTTCTACAGGATTATTCATACCCACTGATCCAGAATCCCTACCACATGGCAAATTTTTTACCTTGATGTTATATGTACATGTAGATAAAAATCTTTTTTTTTCTCTTCATCGATCCTGTGTTCATGATTTTTAATGACTACATAGGTTTTTCTGCTTGATAAAAAAAATGTTCTGTGATGTGTGTAAGTAAAGTAAGTAAATGTTAATCATTGCACATATAGCTTTTCTTTTTTATTAAAATTAGTTCCATTGTCTGGATTCCCAGGGCTTGGACTACAGGATCAGTAGTGGTTCTTTTTAAAGCAAGTTGAGGCAAAGAAAAATTAAATCAGAAAATGTTACATTTTGTTGTTTCGAAACAATCAGGTAATTAACACAGCTAAGTGACTGGACACAGTAATAGTTAAGTGAAACTAAGTCAACCACTTTGTTCTCTCATGTCTAAGCTACCTTTCTGAAATACATGTTTGTAGTGTTTCAGTAGCCTTTTCTTTCTAAGGACATGGAAGGTAGATAGAGACATGCATCAGTGTGTATTTTCAGGTTCAAGAATAATCAAATTCTCGCCTGTGCTGAGATAGTTGATGACAGATGCCTCTACTTTCAGAAATTTAAATTTTTGCATCTGTGTTGTTAATGAGAGTGTATATAATATTAATCAGGAACCAAAAACTTCTATTAATAGAAGTCTAGGTTTTTAAAAAGAATAGGATTTTTTAATAGTAGGTTTATGTTTTTGAATAAGTCATACAGCTGATGGCATTATATATTATCATAGTCTGGTAATATGTAACAAACTATGAAACAAAAACAAGAAATGCAAACTTGAATAAAGCTGCTTTGTAATAGCAAAAAAAATTTAGAAGTAGTTCATGTGCAACAAATAGATCATGATTAAGCAATCATTTCTCAATAGAATATTCTATTACCATTTAAAAATAATCTTTTAGATGCAGTAAAATCTATACAAAATACTGGATCAGAAGAAAGTTGATAGTTACATAAAAATATAAAAATGGTAATCAAAATAGTATAAATAGTAAAGTGCATATTTTATGATAGAGAATTGTATTCTTCATTTTTTACTTTAGGTTTGATGTATAGCCTTCTGGGAACTGTTCTGGTATCAGTTTGATCAATAAGTATTTTTTTCTTGTATTCATTTAAATGTAGATACTAAATTCATGCTTGTAAGTATTGAAGAGTAGATTTCTTTTTGTCATTTTTTATAATGAGTTAGTTTTTTGTTGTTTTGTTTTTAGTGGCATGATCTTCTGTGTATTGGTTATGTTCCCAGCATAATTTTGGTATCAATTATTAAATACTGTATTTCCAAACAGTTACCTGACCTTAAAGATGCTGAGGCTGTTCAGAAATTCTTCCTTGAAGAAATACAGCTTGGTGAAGAGTTGCTAGCCCAAGGTAAGTCATTAAAAGATTAGGAAATTAGAATTCTTCACAGTAAACATAAATTTATGGTGATAAGGGGCTTTTTTTGGTGTAGTGTAGCAGCTTTTAAAAACGTTACTCCGTGGGATGCCTGGGTGGCTCAGTCGTTAAGTGTCTGCCTTCGGCTCAGGTCACGATCCCAGGGTCCTGGGATCAAGCCCCACATCGGGCTCCCTGCTCTGTGGGAAGCCTGCTTCTCCCTCTCGCACTCCCGCTGCTTGTGTTCCTGCTCTCACTGTGTCTCTCTCTGTCAAATAAATAAATAAAATCTTTAAAAAAAAAAAAAGTTACTCCAAATATTTCCAGACAAGTCATTTACTAATGGGAAAATTATTTCATTTAAGACTGGCTCTAGGGGCACCTGGGTGGCTCACTTGGTTAAGCGTCTGACTCTTGATTTTGGTTCAGGTCATGACCTTGGGGTCCTGAGGTGGAGCCTTGCCTTGGTCTCTCTCTGCAATTTGTAAATAGTAACTGAAGGAATGTGATCTAGGCATATACTATTTTTTCATCTAATCTTCAGGTCTTTTCTAATATTTATAGGAAGGAATGGCTAATACAAGTCCCAGAGAAGGTTAGTTTACCTGTCAGGGTCACACAGTGAGTTCATGGTGCTTGATTTCAGGACCAGCCAGTGATCTGAATCTGATCTAGACTTTAGGCTTTGTGCTTTACATATTCAATTAAGGATTAAGGTTCTATTTTTAAAACATTACTATTAATGAAGTTAAAATGATCAAACTAACATATTTGAGAACTATAATTCAGTAATGTAGTCTTAAATGTATTTATAAATTTTTAGTGACAAGTTAGCTTTTATTTTTTTTTTTTTTAAAGATTTTTATTTATTTGACAGAGAGAGCACACAAGCAGGGGGGGTGATCAGGGCAGGGGGAGTGATCAGGGCAGAGGGAGAGGGAGAAGCAGACTCCCCGCTGCGCAAGGAGCCTGATGCGGGGCTCAATTCCAGGACCCTGAGATCATGACCTGTGCCATAGGTAGATGTTCAATGGACTGAGCCACCCAGGTGCCCCAGCTTTTATTTATTTTTAAAAGATTTATTTATTGAGACAGTGTGTGTACGCAGGGGACTCTGGGGGTAGGAGAAGGGGCAGAAGGAGAGGGAGAGAAAAAAATCTTAAAGCAGGCTCCATGCCCCAGTGCAGAGCCGTCAGGCTCCATCTCCAGACCCTGAGACCATGACCAGAGCTGAAATCGGGAGTCTGATGCTTAACTGACTGCACCACCCAAATTAGCTTTTATTTCAAAAGTAACTTTGAAGTATTTGCTGTCATTAATAAAAACAATACTAGGTGTCAGATTTTCTTATGCTCATTGCTGTATCATAGATTTAGATAGTATGGAAATACATGATGTAGGTCGTTTGTGGTTTTTTGTTTTTATGGAAAGGATTAAAGGTTTGAGGTGGTGGTGACATGTTACTTTTTGTCATGTCTCCCCCTTCCCAGTAATTTCTTGCTTTGCTTTTTTCTTTAGGAAATAATTATCTTATTTGGATGGCATTGTAGGCTGATAATATTTATAAATAAAAATGGAAATGCCTTACTAGAAAACAATTTTGGCCTTTTTACCCCATAACAATAAGAAACATGAGGTTTAATCATGGGGTAATAGTAAAGCACTTTTAAATCTTCATAGACCTCGTTTGAGAGACTCTGTTACTTTAATATTTGAAAAGAAAGCTGCATATATAGGGATGTCTGTGTCGAAGATACAGGTTGTAGTATTTCATTTCATGCAAACATTCTCAAAATATTTTATGCTCATAAATAAAGAGGTCTATTTGACACTATCAAAATTTTCTTTCAAAATAGAAACACTTTTAATTAATTTATTTGTTTTAAGATTTTATTTATTTGGGAGAGAGGGAGAGCAAGCAGGGCATGGGGAGAGGGAGAAGCAGACTTCTTGCTGAGCAGGGAGCCCGGTGTGGGGCTTGATCCCAGGACCCTGGGATTGTGACCTGAGCCGAAGGCAGATGTTTAACTGACTGAGCCACCCAGGCACCCCAAGAATCACTATTTTAAATTATTTTACTCACAGTCGAACATATTAGAAAAAAGTACACTCATAATAACTTCTGTTTGGATTGTCTTGGAGATCTGTGCATTGTGGCCATCTGTTGACTTGAGCTGTCAGCTCCAGATTGAGAAGGACAATAACTCATGGTGGCTGGGAGGAAGGTCAGGGAAGGACAGACAAGAGTTACTCTTTTTCCCAAGCTCATGTTCCACACTTTAGCTCAGCACTGCCCAGAGGGTTACTTAACTCTGCCAAGCTGCTTTTCTTCTGGTGGAAACTACCAACCGAACCTGAGGTGGTTAGATTTAGGGAAAAAGTCAACATCAGAGTAAGTCATGTGAAAGCGTGAGTGATTTAGGCAGTGAACTTCATTGGTTGGCGGTCTCCTCCATCTGAGGGTCTTCCATAAGCATAATTCTTTTTTTTTTTTTTTTAAGATTATTTATTTATCTGACAGAGACACAGTGAGAGCAGGAACACAAGCAGGGGGAGTGGGAGAGGGAGAAGCAGGCTTCCCGCTGAGCAGGAAGCCCGATGTGGGGCTCGATCCCAGGACCCTGTGATCACGACCTGAGCCAAAGGCAGACACTTAACGACTGAGCCACCCAGAGCCCCATAAGCATAATTCTTTTAACTGAGCCAGATCTCATCTCAGGATGATGTGAACGGGCTCAAGTCTGCATGTGCAGAGCGGAAACTGCAATGAGTTGCTTTGGTGGTTCATTAACTGTTTCCAGTGTATTTAGCAATGTTAGGTGGTGTCTTGGGATCCTGTGTTCTACACATAACAATCCAGAAGCAGCTCTGTTTCCATTTAATCAGAATTAATATCCCTAGGCAACAGTGTTGTAATCGCCTATACTGCCTGTAAATTCAGTGGTATGAGGATTCAGTGGCCAAGTGGCATCTTAATTTCCAAGTCAGTGGAGCCATCGTGTCCCCCCAATGGAGGTCCAAGCCCATGCAGAAGAACTAAGTCTTTTGTATTTTCCATTTTTAATTCCTTGTAGAGTTCTGCTTTCTTCAGTTTGAATACCTCAGTCCTTAGATTTTTGTTACAGCAAGCAATGCCTCTTCTTCATATACCATTCTTCAGTCCCTTATACGGTCACGTTCTTATTCAGGGTTGGAAGACTTGGTGTCCACTGTAGGATAAAATAAAAGAAAATCCTACCACTCATTGATAATCGCTGTTTTGTTAACCTGCTTCTTGCCATTTCATTAGTGTGACTTTTTCCTACTAGCATTGCTTTCTTAAAAAGGTTTTTTTTTTTCTTTTTTGAATTTGCGTGTGATAACATTCAGAATAGTATAAGGGATTAATCTAAAGTGAATTTGGGCCTCCTTTCCACCTTAGTCCCCAGTTTTCCAGTTCTTCTCAGAAAAGTAGTGTTTCATAGTTAGCAATTTTGTTTTTTTTTTTAAGATTTTATATATTTGACACAGAATGAGAGAGTGTACACGAGCAGAAGCAGGGGGAGTGGCAGGCAGAGGGAGAAGCAGGCTCCCCGATGAGCAGAGAGCCCGATGTGGGACTCGAACCAGGACTGTGAGATCATGACCTGAGCTGAAGGCAGACACTTAGTTGACTAAGCCACCCAAGCACCCCATAATTAGCAATTTCTTATATAATCTTTCAGAAATATTCTAAGTTTATAAATAGTAAAATACTTGGACATTTCATTTCTGAAGTCCATACTTGGACTTTAATTTCTCCCTTGTATGTGTTTTGAAGACACTTTCATATCAGTACCTGTGATCTGATTAATTTTTATTAATGCTCTCATAATACTCAGTTTTAGGAATGTACTGTAGATTATTTCCAGGTTTTTACTTGTGTGATGTTTTTGGTCAATATCACTTGGAGATACAGTGAAGGCTTTAGAGTTGAATTTTTGACAAAGGCAAAGGCTTTTCGGGTCACGTGTTATTTTTACGTAAATCTTTCAGGTGAATATGAGAAAGGTGTAGACCATCTGACAAATGCAATTGCTGTGTGTGGACAGCCACAGCAGTTGCTCCAAGTGTTACAGCAAACTCTTCCACCACCCGTGTTCCAGATGCTTCTGACCAAGCTTCCAACAATTAGTCAGGTAAGGATTTGAAATGTTAAAAAAAGTGAGTAGAATCTGAGAATTAAATGTTTTAGGGACATTGACATTTAAAAATTAGTGAATATGTGAATTTCACATTTCACATTAAATTTGACATTTAAAAACTAGTGAATATGATGAAATTATGAAACCCATTCATTCCTTGGAATCAAAGTAGAATTGGAGATAGCAGTGCTTGAAATTTTTCTTTCCTAATAATATTGGAATGAGTGAGCGTAAGATCTAGTCATTGTGGCCTACGTGTGGATCAGGATACGTACGTCTCATAGTATGAAATCTCAGACCTTGGTATTCAAATACCAAAATTCAGGCCACTCTCAGCTACTTTCTGAAACTAGCTTTCTGTCTCTTGTGAGCCCATGCATTCAGTTATGTGGCCTGGCAGAGGGGGCCGAGATGTCATAGCCTGAAATTAGATCATAAAGGATCGTGGATACCCTCTGACCTCACTTGTCTACAGGTCCCAGTGCCTCTGCATCTGCCAAGGTGGGCTTTGAGCTTGGAGTTATTTGACTACATCTCCCATCTATATTGAACACACCATTTGTATAAAAGAATATACATAACTTAAGAATTGATTAAAGTGCATTCTGTTCATTTTTAGTTTTTTCCAAAGAACCGAAATGAATCTATTTTTTGTAATAGTTTGTTTATTCGTGTGTTCATTTCCACAGTTGGTGTGATTTAAAATTGGTTACTTTTTTTTTTTTAAGGTTTTTTAAAATTTGTTTATTTGAGAGACAGCATGAGAAGCGGGGGGAGGGTCAGAGGGAGAAGCAGACTACCTGCCGAGTAGGGAGCCCGATGTGGGGCTCGATCCCAGGACTCCAGGATCATGAGCTGAGCTGAAGGCAGTAGCTTAACCAACTGAGCCACCCAGGCGCCCCTGAAATTGGTTAATTCTTCAAAACTGATCTTTACTCAGTTTGGAAAGGGACTGGAGAGAAAATAAAGGCCCCAAAGATTTAAGGGAAAGAGTTGATAAAACCAAAGATTTGGTCTTAATCCTTCTTATTTAGACGAATATGGTTCCTGGTCTATCTATATCAGAATCTTCTGTTTAATATTATATGCTCTTGGAAAGGCAGCATAGCGTAGTGCTTTTGGAAGATGGACCTGAGGGTGTGAGGTCTTTTGAAATGTGGATGAGTTCAGGATGAAACCTGAACTCCTCTTTATAAAAATGGCCTCTTTTACTCATGTTATCTGGAAATATTTTCAAATGCTAATTTTGGAATTACTGTATTCCTTCTTGTATGATGACTGAGCCTTTCCAAACCAGAAAGGGAAATTTTAGGAGCATAGAATGACCAGTAAAGTGTTAATCAGTATTCTTAGTTTATATGGGAGTGAAAAGATACCTTGAATTTTTTTGGTTTTAGTTACATAATTGATTAACATGTAAAACAGTATTGTATCTCTCCTTGGATTTTGAAATGCGACTGACAGTAGTGTAATCATTTTCTTTGATAACAGTGTTTAGAAGTGTTAAATATTGAAATCTCAGAATGGGTAAACTTTAGCAAGATCTGATTCTTTGAATACAAAGGACATTTTTTTCCCTTAAAAATCTTTTTTTAATTGAAGTATGTTGACACAATTTTATATTAGTTTCAGGTGTACAGCTTACTGATTTGACAAGTCTGTACATTATGGTCTGCTCACCACAAGTGTTGATACCATTTGTCTGACCATACAGTGGTATTACATGGTCATTGACTATATTCCTTATGCTGTACTTTTTATCCCCATAACTTTTTATCCTTGCATAACTGGAAGCCTGGACCTCTCACTCCCCTTCACTCGTTTTGCCCCCACCCACTTCCTTCTGGCAACCACCACTTTTGTGGTATGGGTCTCTCTCTTTTTTTTGTTTGTTCATTTGTTGGTTTTTAGATTCCACATATAAGTGAAATCAGATGGTGTTTATCTTAGTGAAATAACACTTAGCATAATATCCTCTGGGTCCATCCATGTTGCAAATAGCAAGATCTCATTCTTTCTGGCTGAATAATAGTCCATTGTATATGTTTACCACTTCTTTATCTGTTCATCCGTTGATGGACACTAATGTTGCTTCCATATCTTGGCTGCAGTAAACCTAGAGGTGCATACATCTTTCTAAATTAGTGTTTTTCTTTTCTTTTCTTTTTTTTTTTTTAAGATTTTATTTATTGGAGAGAGAGAGCACTAGAGGTGGGGAGAGAGAGTGAGCAAGCATGACTGGGGGCAAAGAGAGAGGGAGAAGCACGTTCCCTGCTGAGCAGGGAGTGATACAAACGTGGGACTTGATCCCAGGACCCTGGGATCATGACCTGAGCTGAAGGCAGACGTTTAACCGACTGAGCCACGCAGGCGCCCTGTATTTTCGATTTTCTTTGGGTAAATAACCAGCAGTGGAATTACTGGATCATACGGTATTCCTATTTTTTAATTTTTTGAGGAACCTTCCTGCTGTTTTCCACAGTTGGCTGCACCAGTTTGCATTCCCACCAACAGTGCACGAGTGTTCCTTTTTTGCCACATCCTCGCCAACACTTGTTATTTCTTGTCTTTATGATTCTGGGCATTCTGACATGTGTGAGGCGATATCTCATTGTGGTTTTGATTTGCATTTCCTTGATGATTAATGGTGTTGAGCATCTTTGCATGTGTCTGTTGGGAAAACGTCTGTTTAGGTCCTCTGCCCATTTTTAATTGGATTATTAGTTTTTTTTCCTCATGTTGAGTTGTATGAGTTCTTTTTATATTTTGGATGTTAACCCCTTATTAGATATATCATTTACAGATGTCCTCTAATTCATTAGGTTGCTTTTTTATTTTGTTGGTTTGCTTTGCCCTGTAAAAGCTTTCTATTTTGGTGTAGTCCCAGTAGTTTATTTTTGCTTTTGTTTCCCTTGCCTGAGGAGATGTACCTAGAAAAATGTTGTTAAGGCCAGTGTCTAAGAAGATTACTGCCTGTCTTCTTCTAGGAGTCTTATGGTGTCAGGTCTCACGTTTAGGTCTTTAATCCAGTTTGAGTTTATTTTTGTGCATGGTGTAATGAAGTGGTCCTGTTTCATTCTTTTGCATGTAGTTGTACGGTTTTCCCAACACCATTTATTGAAGAGACTGTCTTTTTCCATTGGATATTCTTGCCTCCTACAAAGGATTTTAAAAATTAAATTTTTTTTTTCTCTTTCAGAGAATTGTAAGTGCTCAGAGCTTGGCTGAAGATGATGTGGAATGAGAAAATGTCAACATAATCTCAATTAAAAATATTTTTAAAATATTAAGTCGGAAGATGAGCAGCTCTGGGGGAAAAAGGGCAAATAGGCTTGTTATGGACTGTCCTACACTGAAATCTACCAAAGTTAATTTTTACTTTGTGTAGATCCATTCGTCTGTTTTATTTATTTTTCCCAGTGAAAAGTGTATTTTGATAGAAAACTTTTCATTTTATAAATACACTATGAGTTACAAAATAATCATGGATTTATTTTATTCCTAAAACGTGCAATTAAAGTGTGTACATATAAAATCACATTACTTAGGTTGAAAATACTCAGTGCTTAGTTTTGAAAGATAGGCAGAAAAAGTATAGGAGAAAGCTGAAGAATGCACGTTTTTTTAAGCTAGTACATTTGCTCTACATAAAAGAATTGGATGGAAACTATCAAAACAGCATTAAAATCTTTGAGAGATTATTTTTTTCCATTTAATCTCTTAAATATGTGAGATGTGCTGCTGTGTTGTATTAATTCACCCCCTCCCTGTGTATTTGTCTTGAAATGTTTAGTTTTAAATCGGTGGGCTTAATGTGTTCTGGATATTTATCTCCTTGTATTTTAGATACATGTAGTTGCAAATAGCACCGGGAATTAGATCTATGTACATCCCTAATCTAGCCATGTGAGCTTCACCAATTATTGTCTGCCCTCTTTTCTCACTTAAAAAATGAGGGAATTGGTCTGTTAATTCAGATAAGTGTCCCTTTCAGCTTTTGGTTCTGTTTAGCATCTTCAAATCCACCTTCTGAGGGATATGTTTGTTTGGACAACCAGGCCTTGCATTTTTTATACTCTGAAGTTTGCATGCTTGCCTGACTTAGTATTTCTGAATTGATCCCCTGCCCTCTCTCTCTCTTTTTTTTTTAAAGATCTAACTTGTGTTGATTTTCACTGAAAGCATATGGTTCTGTCATTACTCTTGTAAATCTGAAACTTAACCTTTGGGGTAACTGGGATGATAAGCTTGTAAAATGTTTGTTCCCTTTTGCTTTTATCTTCAGTGTATCTCCTTAATCCTCTTTCAATCTGATTCATTTATCTTGTTATGGTGAGAATAAGGTGTAACCTTGTGGCTGAAGACTTGCAAAGAATGGAGGTGTTCTCAAAATAGTGACATGTTATCTGCAGTCACAGATTGAACATTAGGTCTGAGAATAAAGATCTTGATACTTACCTGTCATCTGTTAACTGAGTAACAATTTCTCCTTGTACACATTGCCTTTATTCTGTCTCAAAATCTGGAGCGATCCTGAAGACTTCCTGTCTGCTTATGTACTTTACTTAATTTACTTACAAATTTTCCTTAACCTTAATCTTGGGTTTTTGTTGTGGTTGGGATATAGAGGAAAGAGTTTGGAGTATGATTCTAAGTTTTCGCTTCTGGGACAGCTGCATAGCCTTTGGCAGGTTACATTACATCTCTGAACTTACCCCTAGTATTCTCATCTATAAAATTAGAACATCAGACTACGTAACTCAGATACTTAAGGACTCTACCTCGTGTACCTTCCAGGTTTGTGATCCTGCACTCTTAAACAGTATTTTTTTATTTTTATTTTTTTTTGATGGCACCCTGCCTACTCTTCTCTGGGGATAGGGAGGCAACTAGCGCAAACAGCATGTTAGTCATTTTTACTCATAGATCCCCAATCCAAAGCAGTGTAGTGGTCCTTGGTCACACAGTTAGGAAACAGTCTTTTCGTCCGTACTCCCCCTAGTCAGAGCGGGGTATTCAGACCAGGGGCATTCAGAATATAGAGGGGAAAAAACAAGGGGCAGACAGCTTGGCAGAGAAGGAATGGACCCCCCAGAGAACCTAAGGACAGGCTGGAGGAGTGAGCAGTCAACTTAGTTTTGGGAGAGGGTATGAATGCTATAGGCCCTTGAGAATTGTAGTATAGTCCAAGCTTGGTGTCACTGGGTTTTCTGAAAAATAATCAGCTTTGATCTAATTCTTGTTGAAAAGGCTGTGCTATCGTCCCAGTGGAGCTGATAATGTCATTTTCTTACTTAAATGACAGCTTTTGTGCTTTATTTTTTTAAAAAAATATTTGACAGAGAAACACAAGAGAGGGAACACAAGCAGGAGGAGGGGGAGAGGGAGAAGCAGGCTTCCCGCGGAGCAGGGAGCCCGATGCGGGGCTCGATCCCGATCCCAGGACCCCGGGATCATGACCTGAGCCAAAGGCAGACGCTTAACGACTGAGCCACCCAGGCGCCCCAGCTTTTGTGCTTTAAAATTAGGTGCCTATTTTTTGTTTTGGTGGTTTGGTTAAAAAAAAAAAAAGCCCAAACAAGGTTTTCCCCCAGGTGCATAATTGCTCAGCAGGGTTTCCTGTCTAAAGTTTTACATGGTGATGGAACCGGAAGCAGGGATGATGATGGCCAAATGGTGCTCAACCCAAGATTTAATTAGAGTGATGACAGCCTGAATGTGCCCATGTGCTAATGTTGCATGCTTGTATAAAGTCTTTGGAAATGGAAATAGGTATTAGTGCACACTGGTGTGCTTCCCTGGGAAGGAGCTATTTGATTCCACAATTTGTACTTAAGGTGAAAGTGCATTTAAAACGGGCTTACCTGGCAGTGTCCGTGCTGTCCTGTTAATAACTAGAATTTACATTCACATTGAGTTTATGTACATAAAACCTAGTACAGTGGGTATAGTAGGCAGTTAGCAAATGTTTGAGTCCTCTTAACCCTCCATAAGGTTGATATTTTTTACCATCTTTCTGCTTGCTTTTCTGACCTTGTTGAACCAACTTATGGACCAGAGTATTAATGAAATATTACACAAAGCTTTTAGAAAATTAGTATACCATGCAGATGTTATACAAAATTTTCTTTCTCGTAACATAAAGAAAAAATGCAGTTTTATTATTGCTTGTGCCTCCACTTGTTTAAGTAAATATTAAAGGGCTTGGAGAAAATTTTCGTTCGGTGTATATTTGCAGAAGTGAATTCTCAATTTGATTCACAGTGGTGGTACCTGTTTCTTGGTTAATATCTGTTGGAAATGTTGACAGTTGTGCAGCTTCCCCAGGAGAAAGCACATTTGCTTTTGACTTGAGAAGATTCACAGCTCCCAGGTGAAGAACCCGTGCTTTTCCTGTCAGTAGGTGAGGGTTCTGTGTAATAGTGGGTTCCCAACTGGAACAGGTGCCTGGAAGGAGTGTTAACACCGCTGGGCAGTAGACCTGAGCCAGGAGCATATTATCAGTATTTTTTTAAATCAAAATATATTTATTTATTTTAAAGATTTTATTTATTTGACAGAGACACAGCGAGAGCAGTAACACAAGCCGGGGGAGTGGGAGAGGGAGAAGCGGGCTTCCTGCTGAGTAGGGAGCTCGATGTGGGACTCTATCCCAGGACCTTGGGATCCTGACCTGAGCTGAAGGCAGACGCTTAACAACTGAGCCACCCAGGCGACCCTAATCAAAATATATTTTTTTAAAGATTTATTTTTGGAGAGAGAGCGTGAGCCAGGGGAGGGGGCAGAGGCAGAGAATCTCAAGCTGACTCCATGCCCAACACGGGGCTCCGTCTCACGACCCTGAGATCATGACCTGAACCCAAATCCAGAGTCGGATGTTTAGCAAACTAAGCCACCCAGGACCCCCAAATTGTTTTTACTTTCTTTTTTTAAGATTTTATTTATTTGAGAGAGAATGAGATAGCACGAAAGGGAACAGGATCAGAGGGAGAAGCAGACTCCCTGCCGAGCAGGGAGTGGGACTCGATCCCGGGACTCCAGGATCATGACCTGAGCCGAAGGCAGTCGCCTAACCAACTGAGCCACCCAGGCGCCCTGTTTTTACTTTCTTTTAAGTGAACCCTACCCCCCAGTGTGGGGCTCTACCTCAGGACCCCGAGAGCAAGAGTCACATGCTCCACCGACTGAGCCAGCCAGGTGCCTCATGTTAGTGCTTCTAACAAGTCTCCAGGTTTTGGTGGTACCACTGGTGCTGGGGCCCTGCTGTGAATGTGACACAGCAACACTCAGTGGTGGTATGGAAAACATAAACAGGAAATGTTTATTACAGCAGCCATGTTAATGTCACAGGTGATGTACTTTAGCACTCTGTTAAAATGAGATGTGTAGGGGCACCTGGGTGGCTCAGATGGTAAGCGTCTGCCTTCAGCTCAGGTCATGATCTCCAGGTCCTGGGATCGAGCCCTATGGCAGGCTCCCAGGTCTCCCTTTCCCTCTGTCCCTCCCTCTGCTTGTGCTCTTTGTCTCTATCTCTCTCAAATGAATAAATAAAATCTTTAAAAAAAAATTGAGATGTGTAATTTAAAAAGCCAGCTAACCCGTGGTAGAATGTGATTATTAAGAACACCTGGTACTCATTCTAATGCTCTGAAGCGTGAAGACCATCAGTTATCAGACCTTATGTTCAAGATAGGCCAGTCCATTTAAATGTTTTTTTCTGTAAACAGCCCATCAACTAGACACATCAATTAAACAGAAAATACATTCCCTAAGTATTTTAGTTGTGTTTTAAAATTCTTATTTCATATTTGTGTCTTTGGGCGAATCAAATAGATTCAGGGTTTTTTTTAGGTACAGGGTCTCTGGGACATTTTATTAATTTTTTTCCTTCACTTTTTTTTTTTAAGATTTTTTTATTTATTTGACAGACACAGAGAAGGAACACAAGCAGGGGGAGTGGGAGAGGGAGAAGCAGGCTTCCCACGAGCAGGGAGCCCGATGCGGGGCTCGATCCCAGGAACCCAGGATCATGACCTGAGGCGAAGGCAGACGCTTAACGACTGAGCCACCCAGGTGCCCCTTTTTCCTTCACTTTAACGGCTAGATAACAACTGTGTTCTAGAAATAGTCCAGGAGGCATTGCAGAGGTGTTAAATCCTTTCTTAATTTCCACTGCTATTGACAGAGGAGTCAAATACTCTGTAGTCATAGGGGTATAGAAGTTATGGGTGGGGGAATGGCGGGAGAAGAAACGGTTTGAGAGAGGCTGTGGTTAAGCTGGAGCTTGATCTGAAAAAGATGGACCTGGTGTTGAGCAGTACCTCCATGTGGAATGTGCCCGCATGTGATCTGCTTCTTCAGGGAGAACAACCAGATCCCACTGGAACTTCACTGAGATCTTAAATCCACGTAGCCCTGGCTTTCCTTTGTTGCCTAAGGAAGTAGATGAGAATGAACCGAGCTGGCCTTTTTAGTTTGTACCTCGGTAGAGTGGGTAAGTTTGAAGTTCTAAAACCAGAACCTGTCTCCGTTGACCCAGAGTAGCATGCAAGACAAGTCCCTGGACAGGTTAAACAGCTTCATTCAGGGGCGCCTGGGTGGCTCAGTTGGTTAAGCGTCTGCCTTCGGCTCAGGTCATGATCCCAGGGTCCTGGAATAGAGCCCCACGTTGGGAATCCCTGCTCAGCGGGGAGCCTGCTTCTCCCTCTCCCTCTGCTGCTCCCCCTGCTCGTGCTCGCTCTCTGTCAAATAAATAAAATCTTGAAAAAAAAAAAAGCTTCATTCATGACCTCTGGACAGTGTTCACATTGTGCATATACTTGCTCTCCGTACTCAGCACTTGAAGAGGAAAACTTTGTGGTCTTAGAGGACTGTTTTATAAACCAGTTACATCAGTTACCATTTTTATAGAGCCCTATGCTAGTTTTCAAAAGTTTCCTCTAGTTAGGACCCCAGTAGCAAGTATAGAGACCCAACTTGGGTTAGCATTAGTGGCATTTGTTAGCTCCTCAGGAAGGGTAGATCTAGCCTCTCAGGTTAGAATGAGCACCGCCCCCCCCCCAAAACCAGGATGGTTCCCTCTACCTCTGCACGTCATTGTGCTTTTTGATGTTTACTAACACACATAAAGGAGGACAGAAACACTTCTGGTCTCTAGAATGGAGTCAGTTCACTCCTTAAAGACTCTCCTACAGGAGTCGTTCCCCTTTCACAGCTTAAGAAACCTGCTTAGTGTTGCATGGGAAATGGAAGATTCAGGATTTACCCCCCATCTTTATTGAAGTATGATTTATAAATTAAAATTCTGTGTATTTAAGATATCTCGGTGTATGTGGACGTGAAATGAGTGCCACCATCGGGCTAATTAACATCTCTCACCTCACGCAATTCTTCAGGCATGTGATGTAAGAATACTGACGATCTACTCTGCAGATTTCAAGTATGCAATACTGTGGTCCCCATGCTATACATGAGATGTCCAGAACTCATAACTCAAAGTTTGTACCCTTAGTTCAACATCTGCCCAGTTCCCCTGCTCCCTCATCCCTGGCACCCACCATTCTACTCTTCCCATGGGTGATTTGTTTAGATTCCACCTCTAAGCAAGATCATGCAAGATCATGCAGTATTTGTCTTTTCGTTTCTGGCTTATTTGACTTAGCATAATGATATCCTCCAGGTCTAACCATGGCCGAAATGGCAGAATTTCCTTTTTAAGGCTGAATACCGCGTGTACACACACACACACACACACACACACACACACACACACACACACACACACACACACACACACACACACACACACACACCTCGTTTCTGGCTTATTTGACTTAGCATAATGATATCCTCCAGGTCTAACCATGGCCGAAATGGCAGAATTTCCTTTTTAAGGCTGAATACCGCGTGTACACACACACACACACACACACACACACACACACACACACACACACACACACACACACACACACACACACACACACACACACACACACACACACACACCTCGTTTCTGGCTTATTTGACTTAGCATAATGATATCCTCCAGGTCTAACCATGGCCGAAATGGCAGAATTTCCTTTTTAAGGCTGAATACCGCGTGTACACACACACACACACACACACACACACCTCGTTTCTGGCTTATTTGACTTAGCATAATGATATCCTCCAGGTCTAACCATGGCCGAAATGGCAGAATTTCCTTTTTAAGGCTGAATACCGCGTGTACACACACACACACACACACACACACACACACACCTCGTTTCTGGCTTATTTGACTTAGCATAATGATATCCTCCAGGTCTAACCATGGCCGAAATGGCAGAATTTCCTTTTTAAGGCTGAATACCGCGTGTACACACACACACACACACACACACACACACACACACACACACACCTCTGTTATATTTTATGTATCTGTTTATGCACTGACAGACATTTAGCTTATTCTCCTGTTTATGCACTGACAGACATTTAGCTTATTCTCCTGTCTTGCCTCTTGTGAACTCGAGCGTGCTCTTTGAGATTGTGATTTCTGTCCGATATATACCCAGAAGTGGGATTACTGGATCATCTGGTAGTTCTGTTTTTTTAAGTTTTTGAGACCTCTCCATACTGTTTTCCAGAGTGACTATACCACTTTACAGTGGGCTCCCTTTTCTCCACGTCCTTGCCAGCACTTCCCTTTTGAGTTTGGTACTAGCCGATCTGTCAGATGTGAGGTGATACTGTGGTTTTGTGTTAAGTGCTGCCAAAGTGAGCATGATTCCCATTTCCCAGATGGTTAGTGATGTTGAGCACTTGCTGGCCATTTGTATGTCTTTGGAAGAAAATGTCTTTCAGGTCCTTTGCCCATTTTAAGATTAGATTTTTTTTTTTGCTATTGAGTTGTAGGCGTTCCTCATATTTTTTGGATATTAACCCCTTATCAGATAGGTAGTTTGCAAGTATTTTCTTTCATTCCACTGGTTGTCTTTTCACTTTTTTTTTTTTTTTAAGATTTTATTTATTTATTCATGAGAGACAGAGAGAGGCAGAGGCAGAGGCAGGCTCCCTGCCGAGCCAGGGACCCCGATGCAGGACTCGATCCCAGGATCAGGACCTGAGCCGAAGGCAGACGTTTAACCGACGGTGCCACCCAGGCGCCCCGAGTCTTTTCACTTTGTTGATGGTTTCTTTTGCTGTGCAGAAACTTTTTAGTTTGATGTGGTCCCATCTGTTTATATTTTCACTGTAAACATGAAAATGTATAATAACTTGGCTTTCAAAATTCTGAATTTCACCTTTACAGTTTTTCTTACAACATTCTGATACCAGAATTCTTTTTCAAGTCTCAAACATTTTTGTAAATTTCTTTTTGCTTTTTTTATTGAAGCATAATAGACATACAAAGTAGTATTAGTTTCAGGTGTATAACAGTGATTCAACAATGCTACACGTCGTGCAATGCTCACCATAAGTGTAGTTACCATACATTATTACGGTATTGACCATGTTGCCTCTGCTATACTTTTTATCCCCGTGACTTATTTATTTTTTTAAAGATTTTATTTATTTATTTGCTAGAGAGAGAGAGCACAAGCAGGGGGAGCTGCAGGCAGAGGGAGAAGCAGGCTCCCTGCTGAGCAAGGAGCCCGATGCGGGACTCGATCCCAAGACCCTGGGACTCGATCCCAAGACCCTGGGACTATGACCTGAGCCGAAGGCAGACGCTTAACCAACTGAGCCACCCAGGCGTCCTCCCGTGACTTATTTTATAATTGGAAGTTTGTACCTCTTAATCCCCTTCACCTATTTCACCCATCCCCCCACCAGCCTCCCCTCTGGCCACCACCAGTTGTTTGTTCTCTGTATTTGAGTCTGTTTCTGTTTTTCATTTGTTCATTGGTTTTTTAGATTCCATGTATAAGTGAAATCGTGGTATTTGTCTTTGTCTGACTTATTTCACTTAGTGTGATACCCTCTAGGTCCATCTTTGTTGTCACGAATGGCAAGATCTCATTCTTTTTACAGGTAAGTAATCTTTTGTTGTGTATATATACCACTTCTGGTATATATACACAGATGAATACCACAAATGTTATTCATCTATCGATGTACACTTACTTTGCCTCCGTATCTTGGCAAATATCTTGGTAAATACTGCTGCAGTGAACCCAGAGAGATGCATACATCTTGCTGAATTAATAATTTCATTTTCTTTGGGTAAATACTCAATAGTGAAATTACTGGGTCTGACGGTAGTTCTATTTTTAAGTTTTTGAGGAGCCTCTCTCTCTACTGTTTCCCACAGTGGCTGCACCAATTTACATTCCTACCAACAGTGCACAAGGGTTCCCTTTTCCCCACATCCTTGCCAACACTTGTTACTTCTTGTCTCACTGATTCTAGACATTCTGACAGGTGTGAGGTGATCTCATTGTGGTTTTGATTTCATTCCCCAGATGATGAATGATGTTGAGCATTTTTCCATGTGTCTGATGGGAAAATGTCTTATTTGAAAAAATTTCTTCTGTTCAGGTCCTCTGCCCATTTTTAATCAGATTATAAGTTTTAGAGGTGTTGGGTTGTATAAGTCCTTTATATATTTTAGATATTAACCCCTTATCAGATATTTTATATGCACATATCTTCCACTGAATAGGTTGAAATTTTGTTGATGTTTCCTTCACATAAGCTTTTAGTTTGATGTGGTCCCACTTGTTTGTTTTTCCTTTTTGTTACCTGCCTTTTGGTGTCAAATTAAAAAAATCATCACTAAGACTATGTCAAGGACCTTTTCCTCTATGTTTTCTTCTAGGAGTCTTATGGTTTCAGGTCTTATGTTTAAGTCTTTAATCCATTTTGAGTTGTGTTTTGTATATAGTATAAGAGTTCAATTTCATCCTTTTACATGCGGGTATCCAGTTGACCCAACACATTTTTTGGAAGACTGTCTTTCCTCATTGTGTGTTCTTGGCATCTTTGTTGAAGATTAGTTGACTGTAAGATTTAGGGTTTAAATGGAGGGTAACTTCACTGTACTTGGTTATCTATTTGAGAGAGAGGATAAAGGAGTTGGGGTGACTTTTTTTTTTTTTTTAAAGAATGTAGGTACTTTTTCACCAAACATGACGGACATAATGAGCAAACAAAACAAAATGGCCATTGTATAATTCAAGTTGTATATAGAATGGATGCTTATTTCTTTTCTTTTTTTTTTTTAAAGATTTTATTTATTTATTTGCTAGAGAGAGCATAGGTGAGACAGAGTGAGCGAGAGCACAAGTGGGGGAGCTGCAGGCAGAGGGAGAAGCAGGCTCCCTGCTGAGCAGGGAGCCCGATGTGGGACTCGATCCCAGGACCCTGGGACCATGACCTGAGCCGAAGGCAGGCACTTACCTGACTGAGCCACCCAGGCGCCCCTAGATGCTTATTTCTTGAGAGAATACAGAGCCTGAGGAGTTGAAAGCACAAAACATTATTGAAATGATGTCTTACCTCTTTTAAAAATGAGAGTTTTTTTTTTGTTTTCTGCTTTATAACTTTGCATTGTTTAACATCATAATCTCTTTGCCCCTCCCAAGTTACTCAAATATAGTTTATGCTTCAGGAGGGCATGCCATGACTTTCTAAGCTGCTGTCAGAGACTGCCCCAGGTAACAGGGCCAGAGTGTTGGAAGGGCTAGACTGGAGAGCACACTGACTTGGGGGAGTGAACCTGGGCGAGAGTGGTCTAGCGGCTGGGAGCGGGGGCTCTGGGCAGGGAGTAGGACCTCTGCTAGAACTTGTTCTTCTCCTCACTTCTGTTTCGTATAGAACCGCTCCCTAATTTCACCATTCTTTCTGGGTGATTTCATGTTCTCTGGCTCTGACGGCACCTGTTCCTGATGTCCCATCCCGTGCCCCCCCGCCAAGCCCAGCTAGATGTGGGTTCCTGCTTGCTCAGTCTTATGTGGCTGTCTACAGGCACCTCAGGTAACGTGTACAGGATTAAATTTATTCCCTTAAACATGCTCCTTCTGAGCTGTCCTCCACTTGGCTGTTACCTACTCACCACATTCCATCAGTGACCAAACCTTGCCCCTACTGTTCTTAGTAGGTATCTGATCCATTCCACTTCTCTCTGGCCTCACTGCCAGTCTCTTAGGATATTTGTCTCCAGTTATTGTGTAGCCTCATGTCCTCTGATCTGCCCGAGGAATTGCTCTGAGACATGTCCCTCCCTTGTGTGGCATCCACGGCCCCTATAATCAGATTTGACTAATTCTCCAACTTCATTCCTCAGATGTTCTCCTCCCTCTTCAAACACACAGAAGCACACAGGCTTTGATCATACGGAACAAACTTCCGTATGAAAGGCGCTTTCCTCTCTAGCTGTCATTTTGTTGTCTGATATCATGTGCCCTATGCTGTGGGCCAGGCACCATGCTTATTGCTGAAGATCTCTGGATAGACAAAATAGGCCATCTCCTGATTTTAACTTCAGGTTGAAAGATAATTAGTGAAGTCTTACCAGTTGCAGCGCTAGGTGCCCCCCTATTGGGAGATCCTGTAGAACCCTGGGATATTCTTAACCAAGATCTACTGTAATTTTTTTAGTAATGTGTCCCTTTTTCCTACTAGATGACTCCCAAATACATATGTCTTATTGATGATTGGGTTTCCCAGGATAAAACAGTTAAATAAATACTTAATGAATGGAAATCCAGACGGGCAGAAGTTGGCCCAGGAATCTTTAACAATGAAATGAATATAAAAGATTTTTTGACATGACACATGAAGGATAAGTGGAAGGGAAAAAAGCATATGGTTGTGAGGAGTAATAACATCTCTTTTAAAAGCTGCTAAATACTGATGGAGGAAAAGACATTAGGGTTTGAAGCTGATGGCTAAGAAAGAATTCTTGAGACGTCTTTGGTGCAAAAAGGTGGTTTTATTAAAGCATGGGAACAGGACCTATGGGCAGAAAGAGCTGCACTGGGATCATGAAGAGTGGCCCATTATACTTTCAAGTTGTGAGGGGGTTAGTGTAAGTCTCCAAGGAATTTGGAAGCAAGGTTTCCAGGACCTTGAGCAGGACTAGCTATTGTTTGGGAAAAGGTCATTTAATACCGTCTAATAAAAACCTGAGTCATGAGACCCTTCAGATGTATATCGGAGGGTCATATGCTTGGGGGATGATTGCCACCATGTATCTTGGGGGGTAGAGATAAAGGAAGTTTCCAAAAGAATTTTTTTTTTAAAGATTTATTTGAGAGAGCGAGAATGAGAGAGGGAGAGAGCACATGAGAGGGGGGAGGGTCAGAGGGAGAAGCAGACTCCCTGCTGAGCAGCAGGGAGCCCGATGCGGGACTCGATCCCGGGACTCCAGGATCATGACCTGAGCCGAAGGCAGTCGCTCAACCAACTGAGCTACCCAGGCACCCTCCAAAGGAATTTTTGTATGTTAAAGTAGACTTACAGGATCCTGGGGGTCGGGCTAAGATTGCCTTTTGCCCTTAGCAAAGTATGAACATGGAGGCAGTTGAGTCCCTAGAGGAATGTCACTCTGCCTGTTTCAAGGACTTGTCAATGGGCTGTAGATAGTAAGGAAATTTAATAATTTTTCTTCCTTTGTTTCCCATATCAATTACATCACTTTATTATTAGAAAAATACAGAGTTTGAGATTAGAAGGACACATATCTAGTCTTCCTCTTAGATCTCCACAGCCTTGTAGCTGAACAAAATGTCAAACGTTTTTATTTTTATTTTACTTTTTAAAGATTTTATATATTTATTTGACGAGACAGCGAGGATGGGAACACAAGCAGGGGGAGTGGGAGAGGGAGAAGCAGGCTTCCTGCCGAGCAGGGAGCCCGATGCGGGGCTCAATGCGGGGCTCGATCCCAGGACCCCAAGGCAGATGCTTAAGGACTGAGCGCCCCTGTCAAACATTTTTTTAAAAAGTGAACCTGCCAGCCATTGAAGTTACATTTATGAGGATTCTAAACTATTATCCTTTTCGTGAAAGCTTGTCAAATATGGGGCTGAATCGTTGTAGTTCTCATTCAAGGCTGTCCTGCAGATTAGTGTATATGGTCTTTCCCAGTCCCTTTGAAGGGAGTGGCTTGTTTTGTTTTGTACTTTCCCCTTGGGCAAGGGGAACTTAAAACAGTAGTCCAGAGTCGCACCTCATCCAGGACTTTGAAGACTTGAAATTTAATCTGTTTTCACAGGGTACTCATTTTAGAATTCAACTTTATATTCAGAAAAAGATGCTAACTAAAACACTCATGCTCTCACTACATGTCTGATGACAGAAGACAAGACTTTCGAAGTTTTCTTGCACTTCCCAGGTATTCGACATTCAGCAAGCTCAATATAAATAATGTTACTAATTTTTATAATGTAAAGGTGACTGTATCTTAGTAATATTGTGGTCTGAATTCTGGCTCTGTCGCATACTGGCTGTCTGACTTTGGGTAATTGAATTACTTCAGGCCCTCATTACTTAGAAATACCTTGTGAGCTTTTTTTGGTCTTCACCAGTAAAACGGAGAAACAGTGAAATGATGTATTACAATTATTTGCTTATTTGTCTTCTTCCCTGCTAGACCATGAGTTCCTTGACACCGGAGCTAGATCTGCCTTTTCTTTGGCTCCTGACTATCTACTTGGCATGTCAGTAGGCAGGTAGTAAATATTTGTTGAGCTGAAATCAAAGAGGATGGACAGTCTTGTTAATTTGTTCTGAATTAAAATATTCTAGTGCTGGACAAAAAAATTAGAAATGATTTTCCTTTCTGGGCTAGGCCTTAACACAGATTCTTTTAATTAGAAAGGAACAGAAGTTTCTGGATGGGGTGAAAAGTCGGCCAAAAGGTTTTTACTCCCTTGATTTTTTTTTTTACGATTTTATTTATTTATTTTTGCAAGAGCGTGTGCACACACAAATGGGGGGGAGGCGGGGGAAGGGGCAGAGGGAGAAGCAGACTCCCCACTTTGATTCTTATGAAAGACAATACCGTGCAGCATGCAGATACTTCTGTTAATGCTTTCGGCTGTCTGCTAAACTTGAGAGTTCTTCCTAGATGCTTCTGGATCCAGAGCCCTTGATTTTGAGAGGAGACACAGGCATGCCAGACTTCTGTGGAGTGGGGAGGTGGAAGGGGAGAGGTCTTCTGACTCTTAATTTCCATGTGGAGAAATTGTCAGGCCACAGGCTTTTTATTTTATTTGGGTCTGTGAAGGGGGGTATATTTCTGTTGATTCTCTGATAGAAACAGTGGTCAGCCAGCACTCTTTCTATTAAGGAGGGACTTTGAAAAGGGAACTTGCAGAATTCAGATACTCTTCCTTTTGCCCCGTGTAACTACGCTTCTGCAAAAGGGCATACAGATCTTGCTGTACTTGCTTAAGAAAAATAGTATTAATTCCACTTGTTTTCTAAGAAAATTTTCCATTTTCCTTCCATGTGAAGCCTCTAGGTGATGGCATTGTCAGGATGCATGGGGAAGTGCTGGGAGCCAGTGGTCAAGAAAGAACTCTTGAGACATTTTTGGTGCAAAACAGTGTTTTTATTCAAGCGCAGGGACAGGACCCGTGGGCAGGAAGAGCTACAGTTGGGGTCAGGAGGAGTGGCCAATTACATACTTTCAAGTTAGGGGGGAGGGGTGGAGATAAAGGAAGTTTCCAAAAGGATTTTCCTGTGTTCAGACTTCCGGGATCCTAGAGGTCTGGCTGTTCTCAAGCTAAGGTTGCCTTTTGCCTGTTGTAATGCATTCACATTAACTCCATTGTGAACTCCTCGAGGATTGTCCTCCTCTGCCTCTCCCAAGTATTTGTCAATGGGCTGCAAGTTGTAAGGAAATTTAATTTTATCTACATTTCTTTTGCCTTTGTTCTCTTCGTCAGGGGCAAGTGGGGAGGTTAGAAAACACAAACTCATCTCAACACCTGGGAAGGTCACTCAGCTCCAAAGACTCCTTATCTGGGAGGTACTTGTAGGCCTCCAGCCACCTAGATAGCACATCTTCCTTCAGGGTATGTGGGGTGTCCTCTTATCTCTGCATCTCACATTCATCCTGCCTCGTGAGAGAGGTTCTGGAATGTCCCTGTGTTGGGCAGAGTCACCTCAGAGGCCATTGACTTCTTGTGTCACCTTATCCCCGGTGACCTTGAGCTTGGTCACATCCGAGCTGCTTGGTTTTGCAGGGCTGGTTTTCAGTCAGCTTGTCTGGGCCAGCCAATCCTTGATTACCGAAGGATGTGTCTAAAGCTGTTCTTCAAGGGAGGCCGGCTCCTAAGGGGAAGCTTAAAAACTCGGGGATTCCTTTTCAGGGCTGACCACATTCCTCAACTCTGATCCTTTAAGAGATATTTAGAATATTCTGGATTCCTAAGATTGTGCTTCAGAGACATAAGAGCTGAAAGTTAATGATTAGAGTTCTAGCCTAATCTTACAGGTCCTCTGACCCTGTTTTAAAGAGTCATTCGAATCAGTCGGAATCGTGTTCCCTTATCTTATGCCCTCTTTAGTTACTAAGTGTTCTAACGTAAAAATATATAAACCTGGGGCGCCTGGGTGGCTCAGATGGTTAAGCGTCTGCCTTCGGCTCAGGTCATGGTCCCGGGGTCCTGGGATCGAGCCCCGCATCGGGCTCCCTGCTCCTTGGGAGCCTGCTTCTCCCTCTGCCCCTCTCTCTCTCTCTCTCTGTCTCTCATGAATAAATAAATAAAATCTTTAAAACATATATATATATAAACCTGCATTTGTGTAATGTTTTGACAGCTCTAGGTGTTTTATCATTGAATTCTCTATGCTGTGAGGAAGGTAGTATATTAACAGGGGACACAGGGGGGCCTGGAACTGTGAAGTGACTTGTTCAGTGTGGTGTCTCTCCTGATCGGATGGGGGCCCCCAAAACGTGGGGTGACCCAATGGGGTGGAAGTGGTGGTGCAAGAATTCACCTGAGGCAGAACAAAGGAGAAGTTTATTGACTACACCGCCAGGGAGCAGTGGGAAGGACAGCGGAGGAGAGACTTTATCTGCCTGGAGGCAGTGGATGGGGTTTGTACTTAAAGGGGGCTAGGTATGGGAGCGTTTGGAATTTTCCTTTTTAGGTACCTGTGCCTCCTTGTAAGTAGCCCTTTGGTTAGTTAGGGCCTCTGGATGTTTTGAGGCAGGTTGTCTGATGGGCCTCTCTGTATTCAGCCAGGGGGTTACGGTGGGACCTTAGGCCTTAGATTCCATTGCTCGAGCCTGTGGACTAAAAGCAGCCTCTACTTCAGAATCACAGTTAGTGATTAAAATGAGTTCAGGCTTGTCTTCCTGCTTTGTACCTGAGCCGTCTTACCATAGGTCCCGCTCCATCACAGTGCTCTGAGGGCAGCAAGTTTGATAAACGTCCTCCTCTTAAGAGGATCCATGTTTAGAAACATTTGGTCGTTTCCTCTGGAAGGAGGTAAGCTCTAGCCCGGCCGTGCTTTTTTGCCACATTTGTTCAATGCTGCATCCCCAGTGCCTAGCATGGGTTCTGGCACGCACTGGGCACCTCAGTAAAAGCTAACTGAAATTAATTAAAAAGACGTCAATTCCACAAAAAATTTTTTGTGGAGTCTGACAGAAAAGGTTGTTAGTAAAACCTATCAGACTCCCCCTGTCTCAAAAAAGGAAAGAAAGAAATAGGTCCCTCTGTTTACAAAGCGACACAAAATACTTCTCCTAGTGAAGGTTATGTCTCCTCAGTTAACACTCGCCTTTAGCACAGCTATCTTCTTCCAGAGCAGAGATGCACACATTTCTTTTTCAGAGGGACTTAAGGTATGTGACAAAGATGGTTCCAGAAACCTCTGAGCCAGCCTCCCAAACAGCCCTAGAGCAACGGTATGCCTGGAAGACACCCATCCTAAATAATACTTTGACCTGCTTAAAATAGTTAACGAGTTACAAATTTTAGTTCATTCCATGCTGAAAAGCACTTGACAGATACCCTACAGTTGAAGGAACAGGCTCTCATTGAGTCAAGAAAAAACACCTCCCCTAACCAGTTTTCAAAGAGTTCTGGGTCGGGCTAATAATTACAGACGGTATTCTTCATTTGTGGAGCCACCGCACCTGACTTGCGGTCCTGGCCGCACACGCGAGTGTTTCAAGGATGAATTTGTCAGCCACAGACTTCTATTTCAAGCATCTGCAAGCCGTTGTGGTGTGTCACCAGGAAACAAAAGAAGTAACAGGTGAGCCGTGTGTGTGTGTGTGTGTGTGTGTGTGTGTATTCCGCATCGGAAAATGATTTAAAGCTACCAGCTGGGCCACGTGGAAATCCAGTCTCCGTTGCATAGGGCTTGAGGCAACGAAGTTACTGGACACTGGGCCAGGCTTTTTGAGAGGCAAGTATCAGCAAAGTATGTGTCAGGTAATATTTTTTACAAAAACATATTCCTCCCTTCTCCCAGCATCCCATCAAGTTTTGCGCTGCCGTTGGTTGCTGCTGCTGTGTAGGTAGCCAGGTAGCCGAAGATGAAGGTGTGCTTTAAGTCAGGAGGAGGACGGAGAAGACAGCGGGCATGGGACTGTCCCCCTTCTCCGGGTCCAATCTCGGGCGGGGTGGGGGGCGGGGAGCCGTGCCGGGCACGCGCGGGTGGTGAGCTGCATTGGTCTGGGCGGGAGTCCCGGGGAGCATGCGCAGTAGGCCCGAAGCCGGAGCCAAGGAGAGCTCTGGCGCCATCTAGTGGCGGCGTCCCCGCCGACTGCCGGGAAGGAACTGCCCCCACCACGCCCCGCTCCTGGGTGCGATTCGGAGGAACTGAGATTCTGTACAAAGCATGGAGAGGGCCGGTGGCAAAATAAAAACACTTGAACGTTTACATTTTTAGAGGGAAATAAAATTCAGTCTGGAAAATATACCAGGATAACATTTTGTCAAGTTTGGTCTCTGGGCCCCATAAATTGAAATTTTATATGGGAACATGCCAAATGAGAGAATGTAATACAGAAAAATAGTTGGAAGGACTGCTGACTTGTCAAAGAAGAGGCTTCATTCCAGTTTTATCTTCAGAGTGCTTCGGAGCAACCTATGTTTTATGTAAAAGGTGAAGAATAAAATGTGGCAGAGGGTTTAACTCCTTAACTTCCGGTTCTGTGCAAAAATAGAGGGGCGACTATGGTGGAACAGATTTTGGAATCAGAAACTTGGAGCCTGGGTCCCCGATTTGCAACTTCCAAGGAACTTAACTTCTTTGAGACTCAGTTGATTCATTTCCAAAGAGGATGGTAGTATCTCCTCACAAGGAGAATTAATACTCCAACCACACCTAGTGTCTACTGTATCTGTGCCCAGCACCGTTGCCTGGTCCCCCACCAGTCCTGTGGGTGCTCCTCTCTGCCACAGGCCCCCCAGGCCCCATCTGCTTTGGACCACTCGTTGGCCTTGCCCCAGCTGTTCTTCCTGTCTCCTTCATCATTTAGCCCTCTCTACTAGGTATTTCCATTAGCACAGACATGGTCTGATGTCTCCCATTTTAACCAAGCCTCTCGACCCTTTGTCCCCTGCAGCTAGCACCCCATTTCTCCTCACTTTTGTATTCTCGCAAAATGTCTCCAAAGGGCTGTCCCTACCTGCTGTCTCCACTTCTCATGACCCACCCTATCAGACCCATTTTCTCATGACCCACCCTATCAGACTTTTGCCCTGGCCCCTTCACACAGGCTACTTTTGCCAGGGAAACCAGTGACCACCTTGGTGCTGAATTGTGGGGTCAGTTCTCAGGGGTTTGTTTTTGTTTTTGTTTTTGTTTTTTTAGATTTTTATTTTAGAGGGAGTGTGCAAGCAGGGGTGGGGAGAGGGACAAGCAGACCTTGTGCTGAGCATGGCAACCGATGGGGGGGCTCAATCCCAGGACCTGGAGATCATGACCTCAGCCGAAATCAAGAGTTGGACGCTTAACCAACTGAGCCACCCAGGCACCCCCAGTTCTCATCCTTTATCTGTGAAGGCCTATCAGCAGTATTGGACAGTCACTCCCTTCTGGGAACTTTTTGTGCTCTTGGCTTCAGGACACAATGCTCGAGTCTTCTACCGCACTGGCTGCCATTTCCCACTTTCCAGGGCTCAGTCCTTGGATGTCTTTGCCAGTTATGCTCACTCCTTAATAATATCCAGTCTCAGGGTTGAAGATAATCTGTATATGCTGGAGACTCCAGAGTAGTATCTCCAGCCTTGGCATCACCCCTGAACTCCAGACTCAGCTAGCTTCCTGTGTGACCGTCTCAGACTTAGCGTGTCCAAAATGAACCTTTTTTTTTTTTAAAGATTGTATTTATTTATCTGTCAGAGCACACAAGCAGGGGGAGTGGCAGGCAGAGGGAGAAGCAGGCTTCCAGGAAGCCGGATGTGGGACTCGATCCCAGGACCTTGGGATCGTGACCTGAGCCGAAGGCAGACACTTCACTGACTGAGCCACCCAGGCGCCGCCCCCCCCAGTCGAACATTTGATCTTCCCGTCCAGACCTGCTGTCTCTGGGGTCATCTCCATCCTAGTTAATGAATGGTTCCTTCAGGCTTCCGGATGCTCAGGCTAAATGTCCCATCATCCTTGATCCCCCCCTTTTTTTTTTCTCTCACACCTCACACCCAGTCGGTCTGGAAACCCTGTTGGCTCTGCCTTCATGATATATTCAGAATCCAGTCATTTCTCATCACCTCCCTTCTCACTCTTGTCCTGCCCGCACTTTATCTATATAATGCCCATCTCCTCCACAAAAATGTCAGCTCCATGAGGGCTGGGTTCCTGCACACCCCCAGTTTTGTGTGTTGCTATATCCGTGGGGCTTCAAACCGTGGTCTAGTTGGTGCTCAATAAATATTGACCAATGGATGAATGAATGAATGAATGAATGAAGCAATTGGTGAATAGCAGGTATTTAATACATGGCAGCAATTGTTTTACATTATCCTTCTTAGATACCTAATTTGAATAGGAAATTAAAAAATGGCACCGGGAAGGAGCAATCAGATATATCCATTTATAATGTGTCTAGAGTTTGCTTTAAAACACTTCAGCAAGGGGCTCCTGGCCGGCTCAATCTTGATCTCAGGGTCGTGAGTTTAAGCCCCACATTGGGTGTGGAGCCTACTTTAAAATAAAAATAAAATAACACACTTAAGCAAGAAAAGAAATACATGAAGCCAAGCCGGCAAAACGTAAACACGTGTGAAATCGAACCAGTGCGCGCGTGTTTGTTATACTGCACTCTTTCTACTCTTTCTGTATGTTTGAAAACTTTAATAACAGAAAAGAAACAGAAAACATGCTATGCAGCTTTTGTGGGAAACTCGCAGCAGTAGCATTTTTGCAGTGCGGTCGGTTCAAAGCGACCAGCCCCGCCAGGGCTGCCAGAGTAGCCGGAGGCCCGGGGCTCCCCGCCCCCCTTCCCGGGCGCTCAGAGAACCGCCCAGACGTTGGGGGGCGGGGGGCGCGGTGCTGCCTCCACAGGGCTCCCGGCTCCTCGGCTCCCCGAGTGGCCTCTGAAAGGGGACGAGTCGACCTGAATCTGAGACAGGCAGCTCTCAAGCAGCTCAGCTCTTGTAGCCGAAAGGCTTTCGGTGCTGGGCCACATTTACGGCTTTTGAACTTGGGTGAAGAAAATGGTTAAATCTCAAAGGCCTGCTAGAACTACCCTCCGAAGCTAACCCAAATGAAACGGTGACTCTCCCTCTGTGTGGCTAAAGCGGGGTAACTCGAGATGGAATCCGGTTTAGGATGACTGCCCTTTGCGGGTGGTCACCAGTGGTGTTTTTTTTTTCCTGGCTTAAAAGTAAATTCTGGGAACAGTCCATTTTGTCCATTTTACCATTCTCTCTAGGTTACAGGATTCAGGGTGATATTTTTTCTCATAGTTGCCTCTATTTTTCAAAATTTCTTCCTTCGCCCCATATCATTCTCAAAGTAAGAGAAAACGAAGTACTCCTTTTTGGCTCTATCTACTGTGTCAGGTGGGACGCTTTCTGCTGCGACAACATCCAGATCAGACAGAAGCAGATGGGAGATCTGCTGCTTCATAAACAGGGCAGTCGGGTGGGCTTCAGGCACAGCTGGGCTGGGGCTCCAGTGACGCCCCTGGACCTGCTTTCCTCGTCTCTCTTCATCCTGCAGGCCTTGCTCTAGATATAGCTCCGGCAGATGCTTCCCTTGGGGTCCCATCACAGCCGTGAGGGCTTGAGACTTGAATCTTTCCAACTGCAAGTCCAGTGGGAACAATCGGTAGTCCCCCGATTCCTGGCAAAATGCTCTTAGTCTCTCCTTGGCTCCTCTGCCCACCTATAACCCAGGGCTGTGACAAGGGAGATAGAAAATCTGGCTTGTGTCTGGGTTACATGCCTCTCCCCTGAGATGGAGGTGGGACCCCCTTCCCAAAGTGCAGGGACCAGGAATAGGGAAGCCTAGTTTCCTAGAGGGAATTTGGTATCCAGCTAACAAGAGGCAGGGGTGTAGATGGCACATAGCCAGAAAATCACAAAGGCTGTCTTCCCTACTCCAGAAGTGATTTGCAATAACCCCAGCAGGAGAAAACTTAAGCTAAGGGAAGCTACTGTAATTGAGCCCATAATGTATCTCTGAGCTTCCTGGCAGCCAAGGCCAAAGGCAAAGTCTTGTTCACAGACTGCTAGCTCATCAGGATTAAGCAGTAAGGAAGGATCAACAACTGACAAAACGTTCTTAGGATTCCAAGGCTCATTTTATCTATCTATTTATTTATTTTAAAGATTTTATCTATTTGAGAGACAGGGAGAGGATGGGGGTGGTGAGAGGGAGAAGCGGACTCCCCACTGAGCAGGGAGCCTGACTCCGGACTCGATCCAGGGCCCTGGGATCATGACCTGAGCTGAAGGCAGACACTTAATCTGCTGAGCCACCCGTGTGCCCCTCCAAGTCTCATTTTAAATTGGCCTCTCCTTCTGTTTTCTCTGTCCATCTCCAACATTTCTTACCGTTTTATTTTTTGTCTTGGGCAGTCTTCACCTTCTTCTCGTGCACTGAGTGGAGTCTTTGTCCCCTCTCTCTGCCTAGAGCCACCATGTGGCCTGCTGCCCTTTCTTCACAGTTGAATAGGAAACTTCCAGAACATCTGGGGGCTTGGATCAGCACAGCGATCCCATTTCACCCTGTACTCCTGGAAGTGAGGCAGTGAACCTGAACTTGAAAGGCTAAAACTCCACTGCCTTCAGATCAGCAGTCAGCCAGAAACAAAGGGTCGAGGGACTTGGAATTTAGTTCTGTTTCTCTTGGAGTCCTCTACAACCCCTCCCCCCACCCCCGACTCGCCCCCTTTGGAAAAGGAATGAGCTGATCAGACGGTGATGCCAACATTCCTGCCTGCCTGTAGAAAGTGCCTTGCGCAGTGGGAAAGCCGAATTCTCCTCCTCCCCGAAACCCGTGTCACGGTGTCTTTTGCATCAAAAAGGTTTTCTGAGATTTTCCTCCCAGACCACATAGTTTCTCACAGATCCTGAGAGTTTCACACTCAGTTCTTTTTCCTGTGTTGACAAGCAGAGGAAGCACAGCTGTGGAGGCTGGGCGTGGCGCTGGCCCCTTCTTGGCCCTGCTCCCCCCCCCGCCCCCCGCCTTGTCTCTTGATGAAGGGGGAGCCGAGCCAGAGCGGCCAGCAGCTGCAGATGTTGAGGGGAGGGCTGGCCAGAGGGCCGCTCAATGGGGCCCTGCAGGGAGTCTTCCTGACAAATGTCATGGTGGCTTTGGGAAAAGAAAATGTTGACCCGATGACTCCTTCTCCCCACTCCGAGGCTTCAAGTTTACAGAGTAGCTACAGGGAACTGTTTATCCCCCCAAAGTGAGGCAGAGGAGGGCACCTTTTGGCCTTACTACAACTTGGGATATTTTCTTCCTGACATTGGTCCTATTTGCGCCTTTGTAATGGCCAACATCCCCCCCATCCCCACTCTGGAAAAGCCAGATAGAGGCTAATTTGACCGTAGAAAAGAAGTGATTTGTAACATTTCCTGTATGATCTGATCAGTCTCTCTTCTGTGTTATTCTTACGGTCTGGACTTTAGTATTACGACTTGCTGGTAATACTAGAGTGGTATAGTAGTCTGTTCGTGGGCTTTTTGATTCTGGTCCTTTTACTTCGCAGAACATTATGTGAGGGGGGCAGCAACTAGCTGCATCTCCAAGGTGAGGACTATTGCTCAGAATGGGCCTCAGGTATGGCAGCGTGCTGCCGGCGATTAGGATGTGACCTGGTAAGCATATGCCTTAGGTCGCCTGCCATGGCAGAGGGACATCCCCACCGTAAAGAACATTTGTCGGCTGCTTTGTCTCTCCAGGACGCGATGGCTTTCTTCCAACCCAGACACCCCACTAAGGCACGATTTATGTTATATACTTAGAAGCCTTATTTTAAAAATTGGATTGCAAAGTAGAGTCTATCTCATATGATTCAACATGGTTTTTCTTTTTTCCAGTAGTTTGTGTGAGTCTATTACAAATGGACTAATTCTGCTTTTAAACAAAGGTCTTTTATTATGCTAACCGATAGCGCATAAACACAGATGAAATGTATTCTCCCTGAGAATAGTTGTCAGTTTTCAGCGTGAAAGAGTAATGAACATTTTCACTGGTGGCATTTGACTGTTGTCTGGTGAAAGAGAATAATTTAGCAGCATAGCAGGTTTGTGCCTTGCCTTAGCAAGCAGTCACTTACGCAATTGTCCCTTCTGGGTCTACACCCAGGACTCTCCTTCAGTAGAGAAGTTGTAACCATTACACTGAACTCAGGAGACTTCCTTTAAACAAGTAAATGTTTCCAGTTGACAAGGGGAATATACACATGACTCCAATTAGTGAATATAGTAAGAGCTCTTTCCTATTTGTGATTTTAGCTGTGTTAGCTAAGAGAGAAAAATTTCTCCCTTTGTCTTCCCAATTACTCATCGCCAGTGAAATTTCTTATAGTCAATTCACAGGCCTTTAGGGATGATCAGCTCATTTTTAAACGTTGACTAAAAATCTGCAAACAGTGTATTTAAGCCCCGTGGGTTAGGATAATGCCCACAGAAGTTTAGCTTACAACCACTCTCATGGGTTGTGTTCCCTGCGTTGTCTTCTGGGGGTGCACATGGGAAGAACTCAGTGATCAATGTAACCTTTGGATTTCTTTGGGAGGAAACAGATCTTTGTTCTAGCACTTGACACTCATTACAGAACTATTAGGAGAAGACGAGAGAGAGAGGCAGAGAGACAGAGACAGAGAAATGCAGGTGTCTGCACAAGATCATGGCCACTCTGGGCTAAAAGCTTCAAGTGTGTGTGTGGTGATTGAATTTATGTGTCAACCGGAGGGTGTTTTTGGATGAGATTAGCATTTAAACTGGTGAACTTTGAGTAACACAGATTACTCTCCATAATGTGGGTTGGCCTCATCCAGTCAGTTGAAGGCCTGAAGAGAACAAAAAGACCTGCGTCTTTCAGTAAGAGGGATTTCCAGCAGATGGCCTTTGGACTTCATCTGCACCATCAGCTCTCCTGGATCTTGAGCCTGCCAGCCCATGCTGCAGATTTTGGCCTTGCCAGCCTCCATTGATCTATGAACAAATTCCTTATAAGAAATCTCTTTGTATACACATATCCTATTGATTCTGTTTCTCTGGAGAACCCTGATTAGTATAGTGTGTCCTGCTGAGATTGGCTCATTTGTGCAAGACTGCAGACTTTCAGTCAAGGAGACCTTATAGATAAACATCTGTGGTCTTCCTTGAAAACCCTCTACCAAAACCACCCCTCTGGTGTTTCCCAGAAGCACCATCTTGGTGTGTGTGTGGGGGTGCCATCTAGTGCCAGATGTAGGTACTGCAGAGTCTTTGCCTGGCTTCACTGTTAACTTCACCCGCAGGACCCGTTTCTTTCCCTAAGCACATATGAGGAGACATGCATATTTATGTGCATCATTCACTCTTTTATTCACTCAACAAACATTTAATGAGGGCTTGCTTGTGCACAAGGAAGGCATTGCAGCAGATGCAGAGCAAGTGGTCTCTCCCCCTCACTGAGCTCATAGTCTCGCTGGAGACAAGGAACAAAAGCAGGTGATTATAGTCATGGGTGCTCAGGGCCAAGGGAGAAAGGTGAACAAGGAGCTGAGGCATGAGCGATGGGGATTTGAGACCGGGCCACCATTTGATGGAGTGTTTACTCTGTTCCAGGCATGGTGTTGGCTCTGGACATAGAAGGGTCGTGGCCACGTCCCTGCAGCAGCTTTTAGGCGAGTGGGCCCATTCTTCCCTGCATGCTCCCTTCACAGTGGGTCATCCCATAGTGAGCGTAGATGTGTTGGCCAATAGCAGAAACTTAGATTCGAATGACATCATCTCCTTCGATTTCCTGTCTTTATGCTTGAGGAGAGGTAGCCTCAGGGAGGCATACAACACTATAGTGAAGACAATGGGTTTTGAAGGTTGACTGTCCAGGAGCAGATCCAAGCTCTGGAGATCTTCCCTTAATTTCCTTGTGTGTTCAAGACAAATAATAGTATTGCCCTTGTAGAGTTATGTTACGGGAATCAGTGTGATAACATGCATGGCCAGTCTGAGTTTTTTTGTTGCAAGCACCAGAAGTCAAACTTCATTAAGTAGAGAAAGGATTTCTTGGAAAAATATCAGATAGCTCACAGAATTGAGGGGGGGAGGCTGGGAATGTTTCTATTAGTTTCTATTCTCTCTCTCTCTTGCAAAGCTCTTACGTTTGTCCCCTCTCTGCAGAAAGACTTCCCAGTCCTTATGGAGGAAGGCAGGACTGCGTCCAGCTCCCAGACATACACTTGTCAGGTTGGTCCTCTCGGAAGAAACTGAATCTCTCAGCAAACCAGATTCCTGGGCAGGCATCCTGAGCAGCCTGGCTTAGGCCCGGCGGGAGGCAGGACGTGTCCCCCTAGCCGCCTGAAGCTTCCCTGCTGGGGCCGCAGAGGACAGCTCTGCATGGTGGGCTGTGCTGGTGCCAGTGAGGGTCCCATCTGGTCGGCTCTGCGACTCCCGTCCCAGGCAAGGGAGCCGAGTGTCACAGAGGCATCCAGTTTGCTTCCCAGGGGGCACCTGAGTCTTCTTGAAAGCCCCGTGGCTCTCAGCCTCTGTGTCCTCCATTTGCTCATCAGGACGTTTGGCCTGTCTTCTTCCTCAGCCCCTGGCCTCCGACTGCTCTGGTTGCACCGGGAGTCACTCCTAGCCCTCGGCCAGTGGGCTTCCTGCTGACGTGTGCCCAGGACTGGGTACGGGCAGGCCTAGCCTCGGCCCTGTTTGGATGTGACTGCCCACAGACACAGCACAGTCACTGGCCGTCCTCTAGGCACAGAGCACCAGGGATGACTTCCTTGCATCTGCCAGAATGTGGCAGTAGTTCTTGAAAAGTTCTTGAAGGCCCTGCACTCCTAAGCTCCCAGCAGGACCTGTGGAGGCCGCTGCTGAGGGCTGCCTTGCAGGGATGGGGTGAGAATGTCCCCGAAGAAATCGGGCTGAGGTCAGGAGGGGCTGGGCCTGGGGCAAGAGTGATTCCCTCCCTCCTCTCAGTGTCGGCTCTGGGCAGGATTGACTAGAAGGAGAAAGAGGAAGCCGTTCCGATCCGGTGCCTCCCTGCCCTTTACTCAGAACATCAGCATTTCAGCCCTTTTCCTTCACCACCCATCCGTCTGTTGTGGATTCAGATGTCCCTTGAGACTCGGGGGTGCTCCTTCAAGCCACAGATGTTGGTATTGCTGTATTGGAGAAGCCACCTTAAGCTGATAATGCTTACCACTTACCAAGGGCCTGCTGCATGCTGGCACAGAGGGTGGGGGTGTTAAGACCTGACAAGCGCGTGCAGCAGACGAGGTCCACCTGGCCCCTGGGGCTCTGCGGCTAGAAGGATCTCTGCCAAATTTAGGCGCATTGGACAGTCCCCCTAGCAGGAGTGGGTGGGGAAGGCTGGGGCTTCTGAGGCTGTGCTTCCCTCTTTTGAGGTCAGCTCCTCCACCCCCGAGGCAGGCTGGCTTGGCCCTGTCTCCTGCACTGTCCCAGGCCTAACGGCGGGCCTTTGCCCATTCCTTTCTTGTCTGGCCCCATGCTAGATGCTGAGGCTGCCTCCAGGAAGATACTGTTGTGTCCCGCCCTGTGGCCGGGGAAGGCCCACTTGGGGCCCTCTCAGTCAGCCTTGTTGTGGGGACGGGCCCTCCTCTGGCAGGCAGCTCGGGTCTGGGGCCCATGACTGCTGGAAACAAGATTCCTTAGAGCAATGTTCGTCTTTGTTTCACTCATTTGCACGGTACGATGACGTTTAGGTGAATGTGTTGGGAAGGCTGACTTAGGGTCAGCCAGAGGCCTGGAGACTCTGGGAGAGGCCAGTGCTCCAGGGCTCGCCCCAGGTGGCTCTGGGCCTGGGAGAGGCAGCCTCTGTCCTTTATCCAGCAGAGCTGAGCTGTACTGGCACTCAGCTGAGAGCGTTCAGCCTCCCTCCTCTGCAGCCCATCTCCAGGCCATGAGCACTGGAGGGATTCAGTCGCCGCGGTCCCTTCTCTGCGGCAGGTTCGGGGCTGTGGGCACCCCGGTGAGACATCTCCCTTGGGAAGGCCGGGGTGCCTCGGGTGGCCCATGCACCCCAGGTGAGACATCTCCCTTGGGAAGGCCGGGGTGCCTCGGGTGGCCCGTGCTGCTGGCTCCTGGTCAGCGTGTGCGGGCCGCGGCTCCTCCCCTGCTCGGCGGGCAGCGGTGATCACTGAGTGCCGGTGTTCCCGCCCATCGGGGTGCTTCCGGGGCTTGGAGAGGCCAGTTGGTACTGTGCGAGGGAGCTGGGTGCGGCGGACGCAGGCAAGTAAGCGCACATTTGGGAGGCCGGCGATGAGGATCCTGGAGAGGACGCCCGGCGACGCGGAGCCTGCGCCAGTCTCCCTCCCCTTCTGGCCCCAGGCAGAGGTGCTAGGGCATGAGGACAGAGTGACACAGCCTGTCCTGCTTGGGGTGATTCTGGTCCCAGTGTCCTAGTGGGGGGGTGGTTATGGGGGAGATGAGGGGCTTCTTAAAGTCTGTTAATTAATTAATTAATTTAAAAGATTTTATTTATTCATTTGACAGAGAGAGAGAGAGAACAGGAACACAAGCAGGGGGAGAGGGAGAGGGAGAAGCAGGCTTCCCGCAGAGCAGGGAGCCCGATGTGGGGCTCGATCCCAGGACCCTGGGATCATGACTTGAGCCGAAGGCAGACGCTTAACAACTGAGCCACCCAGGTGCCCCAAATTCTGTTAATTTTTTAATGGCAGATAACCGAGCTAAGATGCTCTCCCCCTGAGAGGCTGGGTGGATGGGGGGCGTGGGGTGCCTTGGGGTGGAGGCCTTGGGGCAAGTTCTCAGGGCTCAGCCACTGTGCCTGTCTGAGCAGCGAGTGTGAGAGAGTGTGCATGTGCGAGACACACACAGGCAGAGAGATAGCATGGCTGCATCGGGGCCCCGGGCCTGGGTTCCGTAGCGGCTCCTTTCCAGGGGTTAAGGCTGCGGCAGTGCAATTCCTCTTCTTGACCTGGGAGCTGGCTGTATTCCAGTGACATGACAGAGGGGAAGGGGCCCCAAGGGTCTGTTCCCCGTCCTCCCTGCCGCAGTCATCGGCGTGGGCACCCGGACTGTCTGGGCTGAGGAGGTGCTCAGTGGGGTGAAGTCCCAGTCCCAGCAGGGGTGAAGCTGGCCGCCAGCTCTGGGGCCAGGGTGGGGATGAACTGGGGCTAGGGCAGGGTCCGTGGGAACAGCGAGAATTAAGAAAGGGATCTGAAGGGTAGAGGCTGGCATGGAGCATCCGGATGAGGGGGTGGGGTCAGTTCCAGATCTTTATTCGACACTTAAAGGTCAGGCACTGGGGAAACCTCACTGAGAAGAGACCAGTTCCCTTCCTGTTGGGGCTTAGAGGCTAATAAAGCTGGGCAGTGTGCCTGGAGGGCATGGGGGAAGTGGTGGGGCCTTTGTCAGCAGCGGAGGACAGCCGGACAGCCCTGGCTGAGAGTGCCCACGACCACCTTCCTGGAAGACATTTCCTGCCATCAGCTGAGGCTGTAGAGGGAGCCCCGACTGGCCCTGACGACCTCGGCTCTGTGTTCCTCTGGCTCTCTGGACCTCAGTTTCTCCATCTGTAAAACGGAACTTTGTCATTTGAGGGATTGTTATGAGGTTTAACAGAATATACGGAAGTACTCTAGAGGTCAGAGCACACTGTGGAATTATGAGTTCAGGAGGCTCAACTTCAGCATTCTTATTTTTGAGACTCCCGGAATCTCACCATCCAAGGAGGACGCTGCCGTTACGCGGCCCGGGCCTGGCGTGCACAGACAGGAAGACTGAGGTCAGGGGGCGGCTGTCCTCTCTGTGCCCTGTTTTGTGGGGCACGATGCATCACCAACCACCCAAGTGATAAAGGGTGTGGAGAGGTCAGAGTGTCCCTTCTCCTCTCGAGGGGCTGACATGGATGGTGGAAACTGAATGACAAATCTGGCCTCCAGGGTGGGAAACTTCCCGGTCATGGGGCCTGCTGCTCTTCGCAAGACAGAGCTGCGAGTGTCTTCAGATCCCAATCCCGGGTCTGGGTCGAATGGGGTGACCCCGGCGCTCCTTGCTCCACGACATCCTTGTGCAAATCAGATGCTTCCCCCCTCAGACAGCAGATCCTCAATAAAATCAGTAGCATGTGTCCTAGCTGTCCGCGCCGGGACCGCATTCATCTTTACATTTTTGCCACATCACTGGCTCCCGTGACAGCTCAAGATGGTTTTCTGCTTCTGAGTGTCCCTTTTATTAAAAGACTTCTGAGCCCCACAGCCGTGCTACCAGCGGCCCCTCTGCGCCCCCAAGCCTCTCCATTCTCCCAGCTCAGCCTCTGCCTCTTCGCTTCTCCCACAAGTCTTTCCACATCATTCATTTTGACATTTAAAAGTTTCCAAGCTTGTTCTGAAATGCCACAAAACTGCCTTTGTTATTTGCGGGCTTCGGAATGCTAAGAATCCCAGGACACTGGGCAGGAGGGCCTGCCTGCCCCGGGCAGGGCAGGGTGGGCAGGACGGGCAGGACCAGAGGACCTGAGGCTGCTGGTGCAGGGAGGTGGGCTTCCCAGGCGGAGAGTGGGGCTCCTCCTGTCCCTCCCTCTGCAGGGCCACCCGGCCTCAGACGCCGCCTGTTTCCTGGCCTTCTTATGCCCTTCTTATGCCCATGACACCAGGCCCTAGTTTTGCTCTTCCCGAGGATCACAGAGTCACTCCAAGTATTCCATCTACTCAGGAAGAACACTCTTACTGACCCCCATTGTGAGATTTCTTCACCTTCTACTTGGTTCCCACTCATCACAGATCCTCCAGTGTTTAGGACAGAATGTAGCAAAAACAAACCTGGACATGTTTGGGTCTCCAGTGGTGGAGCCTGTCTTCTTATGTGGGCCTAAGTGCTGGGCCCGTTTTTATAAGATTTCCCATCCAATTGGCTTTGGCCAAAGGTGCCATTTTGCAAGCACTTACAGCAATCTGTTTGTCTGTGGGGGTGCCAGGGGTACAGGTGCAGAGGGAGTAGGCAAGCCCAGGCTGGAGCTGGCTCTGCAGGCAACTGGAATGCCATGTTCTGTCCAGCCTGCTACCTTCCTGGGTCTGTGCCTGAGCAGCACACAGCATTCTTCACAGAGCGCACACCTCTTGGAGTTTGCAAAACTGTGCACGATTACGCAGATGCTGCAACTATGTTTTACTTTGCCTCCTGAACACAACTGCGCTCAAACTCACAATCACTCTTCCTAAAGCAAAGCACATTTTACTGCCAGAAGGAAGGGAACAAAACCAGAGTGAAAGACAGTGCTTACCAAGAAAGGACAAATCTCACATCAACATCTTCACTGCACACTGACAGGAAACTGGGGCGGCGGGTGTCGCTTAGGGGACCAGCTCTTTTGAATCGGACCCCCTCACACTTCTTCAAGTGCTGGCACGAGTCTCTAGGGGTCTTGTTAAAATGCAGATTCTTATTCATCAGGTCTGGGTGGGGGGTTGCTGAGAGTCTCCCTTTAACAAGCTCCCAGGTGAGTCCAGCCCCTAGTTCCACCTTTGAGTGGCGAGAGTGCACCCTGTACTGGGCCAGAAACAATCCTGTGGTTGATTCGTGCCCACGAAATACAAAATTAGGTAAAAGGGTTATTTTGTATCAATTCTCCAACGAGATTCTCCGTTACTGTGTTGTGTGGACAGACGCAGCCATAGCTGTCAGAGACTGCTGCTATCCTGCCAGGGGTTAAAGGCAACCAGGCGCCAGGCCCCTCTGTAGTCCTGCCTGCTTGTCAGACTAATGGCCACGGAACAGTCCCGATCATCCAGGCCCAGCACCCACATGACCAAGAGAGGCCAGGGGTTTCAAGCCCAGCTGCCTGGACTTCGCTGATCCTACCCAGCCACCTGCCCCTAACCCTCCATCCTCCGCTTCCACCTCTGAAGCCAAAACCAAAAATGAAAGCCCAACAGATGTGCGGTGGGAATCGGATGTGGCAGGCCTGGCCCATCGAGGACGTGGCACACTCGGGAGAGGAAGCCACGATCGGGTGGAAATTGCTGCACTCCTGATGGCGGTGTGGCAAGTGGGATGGTGAGGACGAGTCGCTGGGTGCAGGTGTAGCCATGCATGTGTGTGGGGTTGGGCTGAGGAGTGAGGAAGGGGAGGGTGGCACGGCGGGGCTGGGACCCCGACACACCACTGTGAGGCGCACGGTCGGACGTGCATTTGACATCCTCACCCCGCACACACATACCTATATATCTGAAATCAGGGTTTACATAAAAACACGCAGCCTTACTAAGCACGTGACACCCTGTCATTTTTTTTTTTTAATTCTAACCCCCCCCCCCCGCCCCCGCAGACCTGATCCACTAAATTGATTTCAGGGCCCACTCTTGAGTCATGACCCAGATTTTGACAAATAGTCAAGTACCTTGCAAGCCTTTCCTTAAATGGAGACTATGTGATTCTTTAATCTATTGTGGAGTAAGGCACAGGTCTTCTTTAACGTGAGAAGATGTCATTTAAGAAATAAGCCCTTAAAATTGTGAGATCTTAGTGAGGGGATCGATTTCTTTGGTAAACTTGGAGCATCTAAGAAAATGGAAGAATGAATGAACTAGCATATTTGCAGACACTTAAGTCCTTGGATGGAAGATTTCAGGACAAATGTAAAAAAAGTATTATTGATAGGTGAGATCCAAGTAGATACAAATAACATGTTTTTGAAATTAAAATTTAGAGTAACAGGATAAGATGATTGATTTATAAATAAGTTTTGAATACAGAAGTAATAGAAATGACGATAATGTTAATATTTATTGAGTCGTTTTATGCCTACTCTATTAAACATTTAATTCATAAGATACTTCATAAGATAATTCATAAGGACTTGGTCTATTTAGGAACTTCCCTTTATTTTCCAAAACATATGAATGTGGCTCTGGGGAGATGTGGTGTATTACCTTGGGTTGGTGATCTTGTTTCTTAGAGCTGGGAAGAAGTCTTTTTGGTTTTTTTAAAGATTTCTTTATTTGAGAGTGAGAGGGCAAGCACGGGGAAAGGCGCAGAGGGAGAGGGAGAGAGAACCTCAGGCGGACTCCCCGCTGAGTGTGGAGCCAGACTCGGGGCTTGAGCTCATGACTCAGATCAGATCATGACCTGAGCTGAAACCAAGAATTGGATGGATGCTCAACCGACTGAGCCACCCAGGCCCCCCCCGCCGGAAGCAGTTTTTAGATGGTCTTGTTCAGAGCTTTTAAAGTTTTTAACAGGGGCAATATATTGTAGGGGAACATGGTGAGGGTGCAGTAGGGAGCAGAAAGAGGGGCTGGCGCTCTGAGCCGCTCTGTCCTGTGATCCAAGATGGCTGCCTCAGCTCCAGCAGAGTCCAAATTTGACCCAGTCGGATCCAGTTTCAGATTCTGGGGAGGGGAATCAGATTGGCTCACCTCGTACAGTCCACTGTTGTCTGGGTCTGGGGTCATGAAGGATAAACACGGTGTTAGGGCTTCAACTCTGCCGGCATGTTGGGTAGTTGAGAGAGTTGTGGTCTGGGCAGATGTCTCAAAAGTGGCTACGATACTGTGGAACCCTTTGTTAAAACAAGATCTTACCTAAGAGCTACACATGTAGGCTGGATAAAGACAGAGCTGTTCTGGTAAAGGGTACGGGGACCCGAGTCCTCCCAAACTGGCACCCCCCTCCCGGGGGGAGGCCTGGGAGCGTAATTTTGAAAACTGTGGCTCTATTTCTACCTCCCATTTTTATAGAAAAATGAGGCTAGAGAGTGGTGTCGCCTCCTCAGAGGTGTCAGGGCTGGTCACTCAGAGGCGACCTCACTGCAGCCGAGCGTCGGCTTGGATCGGCACCGCGGCCCCCGGCTCCTCGTGGAATGTCCGCTCTCCTCCGCGTTCCGTTTCCTCGCTCCCAGTTGCACAAACACACCATTGCTGGGAAAGCCTTTTGTTTCTTTTAAATTCCTCTTTTTAGAAAGGAAACCACTTTTGTCTTTCTAAGGTGAGTCGATTTTGACTTGCAGAGTTCAAAACAAAACACAACGAAACAAAACCCCCCGCACACAATGCAGGTAAGTGGGACGCCAGAGGAAGACTTGTACCCCCGGCCAGGAGTGTGGCTGGGGGGCGCCGACAGGGCCTTCTCACCAGACCAGGTCCTGCCCAGCACCCTTCAATCCTCCTCTCTCCTTTGAACGTACTCAAGGGTGTGGTAGCACAGACAGCCTTGCTCTGGTCACTGACCGTGTCTCAGGTTGGAAATGTGCTGTGGTGCCTCCCAAGGAATGGCGACTTTTGTCCTGGATGCCTCCACGTTTGGGCAGAGAGGCTCAATGAAGTACCTGGCAGGAACACGCTAAACTTGACGGCCCGTTTCCATGAGAGTTACTACATGTACACTTGGGGAGATCGCCTCCTCGCCTCCTGCCAGATTGTTCTAGGGAAGGGTGCTTGGCTGGGCGCTGGTGGGTAGCAGGCAGTCCCATAGCTCCTCTGTCCACCGGGTCAGCTTAGGCTGTCTGGAGGCTCTGCCCTGCGTCTGCACGCAGAGCCACTTGATGGCACTGTTAGAACTGCAGAAAAGAGGCTGCCTCCCTTGAAACAGTCCTCCCCCCCCCCACCACCATTCTAATCCTCTCCAAACTGTCATTTCCACCCACCTCCTTCCAAACAGAGGCAGAATAAAATCATTTCCTAGCCTGTTCCTGCTGGCATATCCCCCACCCCCTGCAATCCATTCCTGGCTGGGTGCGAAGATTTAGTAGCCCCTCTGCCCTCTCTTCCACCCCTGTGCTCCCATCCTTCCAGCCTACTTTCCAGATCTTTATCATTCTCTGTGTCTTGGGGGGCTCTGGCGTTCCAGGCAATCTACCAGAGGAGAAAGGGCCATGAAATGCTTCCAAGAACCTGGGGATCTAAAAGAGAAAGCAGAAGTGCGTGGAATGCTTCTGGCCACAGGACTTGTTTTCTAGAAGAAAGAAGCAGTTAGCCGTAGGGGGAGAGCAGAGGCTGCGTGGAGAGGGGTCACTGGGAGAAGGTGCTCGGGAGGAATGGGAGGAATGTGCAGACAGTGCAGGAAATGGGCTCTCTCGGGCGGAATCTTGGCATTAGGTTGCACGGATTAAAGGCTTTCTGTTCTTGGCTTCCCAGCTGCCACTGTGTCAAAATCCCCCTCGACCCACCAGGTCAAGGGTGAGGGGGAGGCGTGGTCATAGGCGACCCTTGCCTTCATCCCTTGTTTTGGCCTCTGGTTCCCTGTTCTTGCGGCCACTTCCTCTTTCTCAGAGATGTGAGGTGGGGGGCCCATGAGCTAGAAAAGACGGGGAAAACACTGCTGCCCCACCTTGGCACCCCAGACCGCAGGTCCACCTGGCACAGAGCGACCCACCGCTGCCCCAGCCTGCCTTCCCTGGGCTCCCTTCCCCAAAAGGAAGGAGAAAACGCCATTGCTTGGGAGGAATTAGCTGTAAGGAAAGCATTTTCCCCAAACAATTACCAGGAAACCCTGTCTTGACTGATATTCTTGGACATGCGGACATGGGCTACCCTCCTGGCAGAGTTATTTGAAGGCTTGTTAAACCATGTAAATGCTGATGAGACGGTCCCCAAGCTCAGAGTAGCCCACACAGCACAGGCCGCCGAAGCCTCCTGGTTTCCCCTTGGGGGGTGCTGGGTGTGCTCCCCACGTCCCTCCTGCCAGCCAGCGCCGACTTTAGTGGGGACCCAGGCCCGCTCGCCCGCCCAACGACAGGTGGGAGGTCATTCTCTGCTGACTCAGGCCCCGACTGGGGCAGGTGCATGCCTTCAACCCCATGAGTAATACCCGGCTTTTCATCTTCAAAGGGCCTTCCCAAGATTAACCAATTAGTCACCCCCCCGGGAAAGCTACAAAGCAGGCTATTAGTGTCTTCATTAAGCCCGTGGTGGGGGAGGGAGGTGAGTGGAGTCTCCACCCCAGGCCAGTGAGTCTGGGTTTGGGTGCAGGTGAGCAGTCGCTCGGGATGTCCCAGGGTGTCGGAGGATGTGTGGTGATGATGAATCAAGAACATGCTAAAGTGGAGGCTGGAGCTTCTTGCTGGGCAGAAGTCAGGGATGGCTGGGAGGCCACGGTCCGGTGGGGGGGGGATGGGAAGGATCGGAGGGTTTTGGGCTAAAGGAAGGGTGTCTTGCTGAACCCAGGGCGAGTAGATGCAAAGACAGGTTAACACAAGCGTACCTACGGAGGGCTCCACCGTATGTTCTAAGCTTTCAGAAACTGGTGCTGATTCTGCCCCTCTGAGGGGCAGATATTTGTGAAATGAGTCTCGGAACACTTTCCTTTTTGTATCTGCGTGAGGATTGTGAATGACTAAAAATGATCAAGCACATGTCGCTAAAGCACCCGACAGACCAGAAGTGTGATGTGACAGCTTGGAAGGGCCAGAGGTGAGTGTTTGTCCAGGTCACTCCAAGCCATGGGTTTGCCCTCTTTCTGATGCACAAGGCATGCTAGAGTGTCTCAGGAGGTAGGGCTGTGTCCTGGTGACAGAGTGAGAACTGAAGCACCTTCTGGAAGCCAGACAGCAGAGCAATCCTTTCAGTCAACCCTGTCTGCAGCTGCTTTTTATAAACTTGGCATAAATATGTGCTTGGGAACGCCAGGACAGTGTATCTGGAAAATATTTGCTACCCTTCGAAAACACACACACACACACACACACACACACACACACATGCTTGGAAAGGAAAAAAAAAAAGCACAACAGAAATTGTGCATAATACAGAGTGGCTTCACTTGTGGTTTTTTTCCATTACTTCCTCAGTTCATTTTTCTGCTGCCAATTTTAGAAGGCCATAAGTCATAGTTGTTGTTAAACTTTGTCAGTTAAAATGTAACTCTAAGAACAAGTCATATGATATGTTGTAGCCAAATGGCCTTTTGGAGGGAAGTTGTCGTGGAAGGCACAGCTCACAGTGAGTCCCTGTGTCCCCAGGTCTCCTCCGGCGGGTGTTACATACTGTGCCCACCAGCGGTCCTGGCCTTGTTGGACCCAGAGCTTTCATTGTGTTATTAATGCCACAGCTCCAAAGGGCCACCTCTCAGAAGAAAGGTGACATGATGAGTCCAGTTTCCAACATTTACTCCATGTGACCCAGGAACAGAATGTGGTCTCATTAAGGGTGATTTGTTACAAACCCCCCACTTTGCTCTCCTAGAAACGACGGGATCCACTTTCTCATAAACCTTGACCCAGTGGAGTCTGAAATTAAGAGGCCAAAAGGGAGGAATTGGCTCTTGGAGGCTGGGAGCGCCACCTTCTTCACATCTACCCAGAGGAGCAGCAGACCCAGGGTTGGCAGGCAGCCCGGCCCGTGCCTCTGGGCTTCGGGGCCTCACGGTGGATGGGCAGCCTTCTGAGGGCAGGGCCCTGGCTTTGCCCAGCAGTCCTGGTGTTGGAGGCAAGGCTGGGAGCGCAGTCTGCACTTACATATGCTTGTGCTTAAAAACGAGCTCAAAGACAAACACCAGCAAGGCTGTCGGAGCAGAATCGGCCTGCTGTGTGGCAAGGCAGGTGTGTGTGTTGGGGGGGGCGCTCCTCGTTTCAGTCCTGTCTTCTCCCTGTGCTTTCCTCAATCTGACTGTCCACGGAAGCCCCCTTGGGGTCTCAGAAGAGAGGAGGGGAAGCTGGGGTGGGGATTAGGGAGACTTTCTCAGTGGCCAGACTCCTAAACTGTGAGGCAGGGTGTCCTCCTCGTGAGGCCACACCAGAACCGGGACCGTTGTTCTGAAAAACAGATCACTGCTTTCATCCATGAGCCCATCAGGGAAGTTGCGGGAAGGACTGACAGGTCTGATTCCAAACTCTGCCCCTGGCTTGCCACGTGACTTTTGGGGACGAGCAGGGCCCTCACAGTTGCTGAGTGCGCATCTATCAAAAGGGTGCTCTGACCCCATCTGCAGCGTAGGGGGGACACACCATACGTTCCACAAGGTACCTCGATAGGGAATGCGAAGGCCATTTCACTTCCCTTCACTTCACTTCACTTCACTTCACTTCACTTCACTTCACTGAGACTGCCCCGCTTGTCTTCTGGACCTTCTCTCCTCCTTCAGGGCAGGAGCCTTTTGTTCATTTATTCATTCTTTCATTCATCTGACAAATACATACTACAAAGCTCCTGTGCTCGGGGCTCTGCGCTGGCCGCCACATCCATCAGTGAGCAAGGAAAGTCCCTGTCTTCATGGTGTTTTCATCCTAGTCGGGGAGACAGGCAGATGGATGTGGGCCAGCTCATCCCACAAAGAACTTTTGCATAAGATGCTGACTACGGCAATGAAGAGGAGGAACAGATTGCTAAGAGAGCACACAACAGGAAAGATGACTTGTCTGCAAGAGTAGCTGAGGTGCCCTTGGATTTGCTGCTTAACCTCCCAGAGCCTCACCTGTGGAATGGGCACACCGCCATTGGCTTCACGGGGCTGCTGTGAGAAGTGGGGAAACTAATGGATGTGGAAAAGCACTGTGACAAGTGTTGGCGGCTCCCACAACTCTCCTGGGTCCCTAGTAATCCAGCACCAGCTCCATGTTCTGCCTTCTCTTCTGGATAAACCGATTTAACAGTCCAACCTTGCCTGGACAAACAGGGGAAAAACCCATTCCAAAAACAACTGGCCTGAAAACCATTGTCTTGGGAGGGAGGTGGAGAATTGACATGCATCCAGATCCTTTGGCGCGGTCTCGTTGCTGAATACAGCATCCTGCTGCGGCCTGGAAAGAGCACACGTGGGGGACAGGTTCCGATCTCCCTTCCATGTGTGCTGCATACCGAACACCACTCTGCCCTCTGGCCACAGCTTCTCAAATGCTCTGTCTGCGGAGACATATTTAAAAGACTCAGGAAGTGAACTCACATTTTTTTCCCCTTCCCCCTCCTTTTCCAGAACAGTGCAGCCTTCCTGGAAGAAAGCAAACAAAACAAGTGTGACTGTTTAAAAAATTATTGGAAAACCCGTTCTGAACAGTCCGGCTTTGAGTGGCTCTCTTGGGCAGAGGACACGTCACCTGCCCCTTCCTTCTCCCCTCACCCTGAGGGTGTATCTGTGGGGAGGGGCGGGGCAGCCAGGTGGCCTTGAAGGAGGAGGGCTCTGATGGGCCAGGAGGCCCCATAATGGGGCCCCCTCACACACCCGTGTGCACCTGACACGCACAGACACGGATGGGAGCCCACGTGTGTGCCCCTGAAATCAGAGCGTTCTCTGCCTCCAAAGCGCAGCCGACGTCTGCCCTGCGTGCGGGTGCCTATTTTGGGTTTCTAGGTGTTCTCGTTTGATTTGTGGCATTCTTGGTGCTGTTATTAATAACACCGTTGGCTGCACGGAGGCTGGGGATGAAGCCTTTTCATTGCAGCCATCTGGTCAGACTGCTTTTCCTTTGATGAGGGAAAAACCTTTGCTGTGTTTCAACTGGAACGCTGCCTCCCAATTAAGGTGACAGCAGATGCCGCATGGCCCGGTCTTTGCAGGAAGAGGATGCTCAGCCAGGCTCTAAAGCGCCAGCTCTGTCCGGGAGGGAGCCGGCCCCTCGCCTCGATTGTGCTTTGGCGTGCCGAGCAGGCTTCTACTCGAAGGGACTCGGCCAGGAAAGCTACCGTCAGGTGTTTACCAGCGGGGCTGGCTCTGCGCTCAGGTTTTCCATGGTCAGGCGGTGACAGCGATGCGTTACAGACACCCTCAGGAGACGTTCCTCTGCTTTCATAACAATGAAGGGTTTTTTGTTTTTTTTTTTTCTGACTCATCTTCAGAAGATTTCCCCCCCATTCTTCGTTTGAAAATAAATATAATTAGTAACAGGCAGACGTACTGTATATAGCCTACCCTTCCGATCCGGGAGAGTTATAATTAAATGTACATGCTGTTTGTTGTTCACTGTCTGCTAAGTGCCTTGCCACCCGCTCTGGGGAAGCAGCAGCCCTTGGGTGGGTGCTGCAGGGGGAGAGGCCTGTCGGGGCTCTGAGCCCAGCGCCCGGTTAGAAGCGGAGACACGTTGTGGGCTGAGTGGCCATTGTCCCCTCACGCTGCCCCGGCCTGGGCTTGTCTCCGTTCTTCCCCTCAAGCTGCTCTGGGCAGTGCCGGGATATGCCTGGTCGGTGCTGGGGCAGTCGGCACCCCCCTGCTCCCCCTCCCCCAACCAGAGCAGAGGGAGAGTTGCCAGGTATGGTTGTCATGGTAACGTGGTGGCCGCTGCCGGCTGGCGAGGGGCACCTGAGCGCCTGCAGGTTAAGATCTGCTCTCTCCAGGCTAGGAGCCAAGACAGCGTTCCTTTGTTCCCAGCTCCCTGCCTGTGAGGCTGGCACCAGAGCTGCGGCCCCGCCCCCCGGGGCAGGAGCTCAGACAGGTTATCCCCAGGTAACCCTCGGCTCTTCTTCCGGACAAAAGGGCAGGCTGGGCGTTCGGTGGCCTTCGTCCAGGCCCATGGAGAGCTCATATTCTGCTGAAATCAGTGGGTCAGGCAGGCCCAGGAATGCACACACACACCCCTCGTGGGCATATTCTGGGCCCATGGCATGGCCAACAGGCTTGATGAGACAGGCTTGGTGACATGGGGAGGCTGCGCACCTCCTGCCCCCTGTCCCTCAGGCGGGCAAGGCGGTGACCGGATGACTAGTTGGCCTGGATCGAACACAGCGAGCGTCATCTGAGCCACAGGCACCTTCACCCAAGTTGCTCAAAGTGTTTTCCAAGCAAACAGTTGTTTCATAACACCCGTGAGAAGTAGGTGGGGTGACAAAGCATTCTTTGTCCCTGTCTTATGGATGGGGAAATTGAAAAGCTTGCCCAGCCAGGTGGCGAGGCCAAGAAAGGAAAAAGGGAGCTCTCCTGCCTGGGGCTCTGGGGTGCAGAGGGCCGGGATCTCCGCCTGGCTCTCGAGCCAGGACGTGCCCTGTCACTAACTCTTGAGGGGTTCTGGGTGAGCGGGGGGAGGCCCATCGGAGAAGGAGGCCAGAGGTGGAGGAGGCTCTGGCTTCTCCCTCAGCACCAAGGGGCCTCCGGGAACTCACTGCCTGCCCTGTGGTCTGAGGCATTGATACTGGCCATTGGTGACCCGGGAGGCGTCAGTTGGCTGGAAGTCACTGGACTCTCAGAGGTGGTCAGCAGATACCTTTTGAGCATCCTGTGTTGGCCCAGGGATTGTTCTGGGCACCGGGGGTACAGCGGTGAGCGAAGCACCCAGGGCCCCTGGTCAGTGGATCTCGCAAGAGACAGATAATCAACACAGAACATTGAGAAGAAATCATTTTGGAGAGTGCCATGTGCTACAAGGAAAGCACAGATGGACATGTGCTAGAGACTGGCTGGAGGGGAGGCTGGGGAAGAGGGGCAACCTTAGGAGGACTCAGAGAAGGAGTCTATAGGGGCTAATCCCACAGGAGGAGGGGAGCCAGCCCTGGACAGCATTCCAGAGGGAGGGGAGAGCTGTGCAGCGACCCCGAGAGGGCAGTGAGGGCGGCTTGTCCCAAGGTTAAGGAGAAGGACGCAGCCTTCTCCTGGATGGTGGCCAGAGGGGGGACGTGGGGACCTGGTCACGGGCCATGGGGCCAGGTGTGATTCTGGATGCAAGGGGAGGCGGTGGATGAGTCAGGACCTCTTGGAGAGGTAGCCCCTGACACCTTCTGAGGGACTGGATGTGGGGCGCAAAGGAGAGGGTAACGGAGGATGACTTCTAGGCGTTTGCTTGAGCTGGAGCACAGGACTGTGCATTAAGGCGGGAGACTGAGGAAGAGCACGTGGAGGGAGACACAAAGAGGCTGGTCTTGAACGTGGGGAGTTTGAGATGCCTGCTTCCAGGTGCCTACACATGGGGTGTGGGCGCCACGGTTTCTGAAGCTCTCCCTCTCAGACCTCAGAGAAGGAGGGTGGGCTCCATCGAAGGATGGTGGGTTCTGTCGAGGTGTGTCCTGAATTGACCTGAGCCTCTCAGTGCTCAAACCTAATCCTTATCAAGGAGGATCAGACTCCTGCTCTGAGCTGGAGCAGGTCTCTGTCACTGTTGCTTTTGACATGGGGAATAGACCAGCCAGGTGTATAGTCGTCCCCCTTATTCGTGGGGGATATGTTCCAAGACCCCCAGGGGGTGCCTGAAACCACAGACAGTACCCAATCCTATATATACACCGTTTTCCCCCTACAGATAGGTACGATACAGTTTAATTTCTAAATTAGGCACAGTAAGAGATGAACAGCAATAACTAATAATAAAATAGAGCAACGCTAGCAATATACTCTAATAAAAGTTAAGCGAATGTGGTCTCTCTCTCAAGGTATCTTTTTTTTTTTAAAGATTTTATTTATTTATTTGACAGAGACACAGTGAGAGAGGGAACACAAGCAGGGGGAGTGGGAGAGGGAGAAGCAGGCTTCCCGCCGAGCAGAGCCTGATGGGGGCTGGATCCCAGGACCCTGGGATCATGACCCGAGCCGAAGGCAGACGCTTAACAACTGAGCCACCCAGGCGCCCCTCTCTCAAGATATCTTATTGTACTGCACTCACCCTTCTTCTTGTGACGACGTGAGATGGTGAAATGCCTGCATGGTGAGATGGAGTGAGGGGAATGACCTCGGCGTTTTGACCTGGCATTAGGCTACTCTTGACCCTCTGGCTTATACATATCAGGAGGATCATCTGCTTCCCGACTGCAGTTGACCGAAGGTGACTGAAACCAGCAGAGAGCAAAAGCACCAGTGGGGGTGGGACTTCTGTCCGTGAGGTGGTGAGCAGCCTTCAGTGTACCCAACTTGCTTGTCCCTTTCCATCCAGCTCCCTGCCTTCCACAGCCAAAGCCTTGATCATTTATCCTTGGGCACCATAATTACACTGATCTTATTAGCTGTGGGTGAGGAAGGACCTAAGCCTTGCCTGTCTTTTGGTTGATAGAATGGAATGGTGGGAGTTAGCAGTTTCTTCTAAGAAGGGGCATTTGAAGAGGATGGGCCCATGTGGTCACTGACCAGAGAGGGGTCCCCTAAGCAGGAGGGCCAGGACTCTTTGTGGCCCCTGACCTGGCATGAAGCTTCGAAGAACATGTTAATGCGTACTCCATACTATAAATTGAAAGCCACAAAAAGGATTGCATCAGAAAAAACAGCTTAAGCCCCCTGTTGGACACACCTACTCTATGTCACTGCAGGGTCAGCTCAGAGCCATTAGTGCAATGGAAATTCCAATTCTGGGTCTCCAAGGAGTTATTATTATTATTTTCATTGATTTTTTAAAAAGTAGGCTCCATGCCCAGTGTGGAGCCCTACACAGGGGCTTGAACTCATGACCCTGAGATCAAGACCTGAGCTGAGATCAAGAGTTCTATGCTTAACTCACTGAGCCACCCAGGTGTGCCCCTATTTTTATTTTTTTAAGTAAGATCTATGCCAGACGTGGGGCCTGAACTCACGACTTGAGAGCAAGAGTCGCACACTCCACCGACTGAACCAGCCGGGCACCCCTCCAAGGAATTATTTTGGAGCTATGCATGTATTAGGATATTTACATCTTTGGGAATCTGCTGGTATCTTATTGTAAAACGGTGGCTGGTTTACATCTTGGATTTTACAAGGAAGTTTCGGATATACTGAGAACAGGGTCTTGTGAGGTTGTCCTTCCATGTCCCAGAAATAGAGTCAGGGATATCAGTTCTCATACCCCAAGAACTCCTTGGGTGAAGACTCAGAAGCTCACTCATTCGGATCCACTTTTCAGGGGACAGAACCACTATCGCTTGTGTGGGGCTTTCAAGCTCACCAAGTGCTCTCATGGCCCTTTGCTCATTCGATTCTTTCCATGACTCACAGCATTCTTGGCAGTTTGTCAGTGCAGATGCAGCAACTAAGAGAGGTTAAGTCCTTTGTCCAAAGTCACACAGCAAAGGGAGATCTGAGAATTAGTCCCAGTTCTGCAGCCTCTCCCACTTTCCCAAGTCCCTGTCACTGCACCTTTGGTGGCGGGGGCCAGGGTGGTTCTGGGCACTTGGACTGATGTGACTGAGAGTTTGGTAAGCCTAGCCTGGGCGGTGCTTAAAATTCCCTGAGCTGGCTCTTAGGAACTAGTTCTGCTCCCAGAGGGCTGTGTTGCAACCGGACCAATGGATGAGAGGGTTGACACAGACAGCCATTACTTCACCAATGTGAATCAAGGTCATTTGTCACCTCAGGAAGCACGCGGAGCTGCGACCTTCAGCAGGGAGGCACACTGCTCCTGAGCCAAGCCCGCGGTGTGGCCTGGCACCTTTCCCGTGTGGCAGGGAGAAGGGGAGCTTCTGGAAGTTAGGATGTACCAGGCAGCCAGGCCCAGGAGCCCAGAGCACTGGGGAACTTGGTCATACCTGACTCAGCCCCTCTTTGGAGAAAGGAACCAAATGCCATTTGGGGGTTGTGCCCACAAGCTGGGGTAAGGGTTCCAGTATGCAGGAGCCATTGACGGTCGCTGGATGACTGCCATCCCTGGCTGAGGCCTTTGAGATACTGTGACAGGCGTGACTGGAGGGCCAGAAGCTCCTGACCCTCTCTTGTCACCTGAGGAAATCAGGCCAACTGTGAGCTAGCAGAATGTCCTCCCAGAGACAATCTCTCTTCCTAGTTTAGCAGGTGGTACTTGCTTTTGTTTTTTAACAAGGGAGTCCAGAACTTTTCCATTTACACTGCTGTCCATCAGAGTGCTGTGCCTCAGAGGAAGACGCTCTCAGGGGTGGGGGACCAGGCCTGGGGGTTGAGGCCTGGACATTGTCGCCTGTGCTCCAGGCAGTCCATGCCCGTGTTTGATGAGCGAGGACAGTGCCTTGTCTCACTGGGCCTTCCATTTTACGTTGGTAACATTGGCCTCCATCATGCCTTCCTTTGGGGCTTTCTTCCTCAGGGCAACAGCACTGAAATGTACTTTGTAGTTCATTACTCAGGTCCCAGCTCAGGTGTCCCTCCCCGAGAGAGGCCGATCTTGATGTTCCCTTGGGCACTGATCACTACCAGAAACTACGTGTTTGTTTGCTTGCTTGCTTCTGATGCCCCTTCTCACTCAAATGTAAGCTCAGTGATGGATGGGACCATGCCTGGTTCAGCTCGCCATCACACCCTCAGCACCTGGCAGAGAGCCTAGTGCTAGAGACATGCAATGGCTATCCTTTGAATGAATGAATGAAGGAAGGAAGGAATGAATGCAACCAAGTCAGTGACGCGGAGGTGGGCACCAGGAGGGGCAGGTCCATACAAGCGGATGCTCCCAGGCGCCATCGCCAGCCCGGGGCAGACTGTGAGCTGCTGGGCCCCTGCGGGCTCCTCCTGGGCTACGCAGTCATTATCTGATGGATGAGTGGGTCGTGCAGATGAGTCAATGGCGGCGGACCGGGAGGTCAAGCGTACTTCAGCCTCAGAAACTGCACGTGTCCAGAGGATGGAGGAGCCCAGGAATGTGTTTTTCATTGATGTCAACCCTGCTGCAATAGACCACACCTGCTTCTTGACCCAGGAACGTGGGAAAGAGAAAGGCACGGCTTGTTTTGGAGCAGCAGCAGAGCTGGTAATAGTAGAAGAATGCCCTGCTTCTGATTCAGAGCGGGGAGGTGCTCTGGTACCCTGCCACCGCCCGAGGACCGCAGGGTAAGTCGCTCCATGGCTCCTTGCCCTTCCCCATCAATGTCCTGGCAAGTGGCTTGTTCCGACAAGTACTCGCTTTTGGGATGGAACAGCCTCTCTTTTGTCCAAAACCTTCCTTTGAATTAAAGCTGTACAAAGAACCTTTCGAAGAGGAAAATAATTGGGTTGGGAAGAGGTGACCATGTCACATTTGGACACTTGAGTCTTTAGCTCCTGCCCTGACACTTTCTGTCCTTTGCTTCTCTGGTGCGCACAGCACCGCATGCCTTTTGGTTCCCAGCCCGGGGTGGCATCCGTGGCTTCCTCCTCCTCCTCTGGAGTCAGTCACATTCCCTGGAATCTTCTTCCTTTCCTCTCCCCTGCTCCTGGTTATTGGGCTAAGAGGACGTGGCAATTGAAACAGCAGGCTTCCCGAGCCCAGAGTGGAACCCTGCCCAGAGACCCTGACTTCACTGCCAAAACTCTTCAGGCACAGAAAGCAAGACTCCGGAGAAGCACAGCCTCCGGGGCAACAATGGCAGGACTTCCTGAAGGGCTAGGCTTAGCTCCGGGGCATTCGAGTGGGACCAGGTGACACGCTTCCCCCCCCCCCCGCACCCCCCCCCCCCGCCCCCGGCCCCAGTCTTCTCCCTTGCCCCAGCGCTGCTGGTTGGGGAGGTGTGACCTACCCTTCTCAGGAGTGGGAGGGGATGTCTTGCTAACACAGGACCAAGCACTGGTATTACATGGGTCCTGTCATTCGTCCGTCACAGCGCCCCTGTGCGGTTGGTGCTGTCATTACCTTGTAATTTGTCCTGGAATGTGAGCCCGGGGTGGTGGGACCCATGTCTGTACAGCGCCTGCACTATGCTATACAGAGAGGGGCATTTCATGGATGGGGCCCACAGTGTGGACCCACACCCACTCACACACCCTCCATCTTCTGTAGGAATCCTGTTCCCAGCTAGTGATGGTTTAAAAGCCTGTGGCTGTGGGTTATCCACTCTGGATTCAACCTACATACCAAAGCTTTTGTAAATCCTCACTTGGTCAAATGAGCAGTGGTATTTATGCCTTGATTCTTTAAAATACTGGATATGTTTATTTCTTCTTGCCTCTTGTTCTTTCAAGCTTGAAATTTCTCAGCACATCAAAGTCTTCAGAATGCCCTCAAACTTCTGTCTCCAAAGGCATTTTTACTTGGCTCTGTTGGTGGGAGACGCTTCTCCTTTAGGAGGTTGAAGTTTGTTTTTGGCTCTTGAGTTGGGTGGTGTTTGTAAGGACAGATACCAAGACAGCAGACTTTTTCTCAGATGAGCAGCAATTTATGTTACGTTTTCATGGATTTCAATTATTCCAAGGAGGGGTGGCCAACGTCTACACGGTGTTTGATGCTCGGTGGTTTTATCTGTGGAAACCTGCTGTTTTTATGGCTTTGAAAAATCTTAGTAAAATAATTCAGTGTTGCCAGACCTAAGAGGACTGTTTTTCCCATGGCCGTTGGTGTACACTCAGTGTATGTACATACCACATGGGGAGAGATGACCATATCACACTCAGAATTAGTTTGTCTTTTTTTTTTAAGATTTTATTTATTTATTTATTTATTTATTTATTTATTTATTTATTTATTTAGAGTGTGTGCAAAGAAGGGGAGGGGCAGAGGGAGAGGGAGAGAGAGACTCTCCAGCAGACTCCCCGTTGAGCACAGAGCCTGACTCGGGGCTCGATCTCATGACCCCTGAGACCCTGACCTGAGCCGAAACTGAGTTGGAGGCTCACCTGACTGAGCCACCCAGGCGCCCCTAGTTAGTCTTTCTAAAGATTCTCTTCCCCGGTCATTTAAAAAATATCACCTAGGGGCGCCTGGGTGGCTCAGTCGTTAAGCGTCTGCCTTCGGCTCAGGTCATGATCCCGGGGTCCTGGGATCGAGCCCCGGCATCGGGCTCCCTGCTCCGTGGGAAGCCTGCTTCTCCCTCTCCCACTCCCCCTGCTTGTGTTCCCTCTCTTGCTGTGTCTCTCTCTGTCAAGCAAATAAATAAAATCTTTAAAAAAAAATATCACCTAATTACCTAGATAACCATTTTTCATACTGGAGAACAAAACCTAGTTCTTAACTTCTTGCCCCCCCTTTGTCCCATCTTACTGCATTGCCTTTGCCCGCACGCCCCTGTGTCACCTTCCGCAGGGCCAGCCTGTTCACAGGCACCTTGGCCACCCCGCGCCGGAGGGGCGCCCACTCCTCACCCCCCGTAGCGCTCTCACATCCTGAGGAAATGTATACCGTGTGACCCTGCAGGACCCTTGCCCTTCCCTCTCTGCACAGTTAACTGTGCTAACCCAGGAGTCGTCTGCACTCCCTCACGGGCCTCTCCTCCCCAGCGCCACTGACAACACTCCTGCTCACGTTACGTCTGGCCCGCTTCGCACTTGACACTTGTTTCTACACTCGCGTTTCCAGGTGCATGATGGACGCCTCCCCAGGACTGTCCTCCAGATACCTCAGATTGAAGAGGGTAGGAATGATCTCACCATCTTCCTCTGTAAGTGCGCTCACCTTGCAGGATTTCCCATGTCAGGTGGGGGCGCTCCAGTCCGTCCAGAGGCCTGTGACAGGCAACCTGGTCTCATCCAGGACTCTGCCTCACCTCCGAGTTCTGTGGCCCACTAGGCCAAGCTTACCAGTCTCCCGAGTCAGCGCCCCTTACCAGCTCGGCGCCCCAGTCTGGGCCCATATCTCTCCCGTCTGGGCGATGCAATGGCTGATCTATTAGTTTCCTTGCTCGCATCTCTTCTCCCTTGAAACTCCAGTCCAGATCAACGAGAGTGGAATCTGAATATGTGCCCCTCTGTAGAAATGCCTCCCTGACTCCTGATTAGTTGAGAGTCATGCCTGCGCTTCCAGCAGGGCATGCAGAGCTGGCCCCATTGCCTGGGCCCCATTTCTTGCCACTCTGGGACCTAGAAGTACTGAGCAACTTCCGTCCCTGGCATTGGCATGCTGGTCACGCGTGCTGCCTTGATAGGTATAGGTCCCTTTGCCAGGGACACCTCCTGACTTCTCATCTGCCTGACAAACTCCTATTCGTCCTGCAAAATCCTCACCCAGTGTCACCATAGCTTCCTCCCGAGACAGATTCTTCCATGAGACAGAATCGGTGGCGTGCAGACCTCTCTCGTTTTTCCCATTACTCTGTGGTCATAACTGTTTTTTCGCGGCTCTCCTCTTCATCGGGCAGGAACTGCCTCTACTGTACAACCCGCTTTCCAGCACATGCTTTCCACTCTCGATAAATGTGCTGAGCTGGGACCTCAAATGTTCTAGGCAAGTACCAAGAAGCCAACGTCTTTGGTTGTGGTCCTTAGGCGTCATCACAGCTAATGATGTTGTCAAAGAGAAAAATCTGACAGAGACCCAAGAGACATACAGATCTCTTCTCCCCTTTCCTGGGGTGGCTGACTGCTCTCACATTTCCTTTTCTGGGCAGAAGAGCTGAGCTTGATTTGGCTCTGTCATTTACTGACCCTGAACCCCCCGGAGCTTCGGTTTGCTGAAGGAAAGGAGGTTCCGATAGGATAATGCCGCCAAGAGCGTGAACCGAACGGTGGGGGCCCTGGGGTTCTTTTCATGCCTGTCAGCACCTGTCCTCTCTCTGGGCGACGCTTGCAAGTGTGACGTGGGCCCCCTGCGCAGTGCGCAGAGCTGTCGAGACAGGCCCACGCGCGGTCCAGGAGTCCGGGATGCGGTCTGAGTCTGTGAGGGGGAGAGGCCGCAAGCAGCTGTGTTTGTTTATTGGGGTGATGGCTGAGCAAGATAGTAGCACTCTTTGGGGATGTGTTTACAGCAGGATATGTGAGGGAACCACGAAGTCGAGCCCACAAAGGGGGGCTCCATTTTGGCTCCGTACGTTTGTCAGCGACTGCTGGGAGGGAGTGGGTGGTAATGGGAGTTGGGGGATGGGTGGGGGTGGGGGTGGGGTGGCAGGTGGGGGTGGGGTGAGGCCACTGTAGGGCAGGCAGGCCGCCCTCCTGTGCTGCTTCAGGTGCAGGCAGCCATCACACACCCTGGGAAGCCTGGGCACTGGTCATGCTGTTGGCCTCAGCACCAGCCAGCAGATGAGAAGGCATGGCACCTGGGTGTGCAGCCCCGAGCCGAGCAGCATCTGCCGGAAGTGCACATCAGCGAGCTTGGGCCAGGCCCTGCTGCTGGCCTCCGCGGTATCTGTCGGTGTGCTGAATAACACCTGAAAGGACTTTATCCCGAAGCCAGTGTGTTTAACTCCTGTGATGAGCTAACTGGATGACTCATTGCTTACACTTCCTGAGTCCTCAACCTTCTTGTTTGGTTTTTTTTTTTTTTTCCAGGAAGATCCCTATAAACAGGTCATAAAATATGCCACATGTAGTGTGCCAAATGCCTCTGCGGGTACTTGACTCCATTCTGCACGTTCAGGTGGCTCCCAGGCAGCAGTCACCTCCCGCTGACTCCTCATCTAGTGGGGCTCCCCGGTGGCTGTGGCCTCTCTCCCTGACCCAGCTCTGGCCACAGGACAGACTTTGTTCTTTTGTTCATCCGTATACACCTTTACTTGCTCACTCCTGCCCCGGATGTTACTGAGCACCTACTAAGCCAGACGCTCTGCTCAGCCCAGGTGTGGAAACCTAACTGAGGCGCAGTCCCACCTTCCAGAGCTTGGGAGAAACCAACCACAGGGAGTGAGCTAAAGGCCGTGAAAGAACAGATCCTGGGTGGTCAGTACAGAGTTGCTCAGCCCCTTTCACCGAGAAAACGCTGTGGCATCTGGTCTGTCATCAATAAGTAATAAGATACTTATTATACTTATACTCAGCTCCATTGAGCATCTTCCAGGACAGGTGCTCTCTAGATGTGAAACTCTGGGTGCCATTATTACAACCAAAAGCACCTAATGACCACACATACTAATGCAAACATAATAATCCTAGTTTTTTGGTTACACTGTGGTTCAGTGAGAGATTTTTGTAGACCGGCCGTGGTGTGCCAAAATACCTCTTTTTAAGCCATCTTTTGGGTAGCCCAGTGAAAGAGGAACAAAGGTGAGGTGCAGGAATAAAGGTGAGGTGCACGATGGGAACCTCTCCCAGGTGTACCTCACAATGCACCTCACCTGGGTAAACACATTTGCATATCAGTGTATGGATTACAGACTTCCTTTTCTTAGGCCTAGGAGGTGCCCTGTTACACACTGCAGGGGGACCCACAGCCGGGGAGTTCTCAAATCCCGTGCAACAGGAGAACCCAGGACTCGGGTCTTCAGAGCCCCAGGGGCCAGTCCTGCGTAGCGATTTCTATCTGCTTCCCCTTAAAGGAAGGGATTCTGCTTTGTAACTCACCCGGCCTTCAAATGTGGGCCTGGCCTCCAGTCTCAGAAGCTGCGCTGGCTTCTGCATGAGCCGGCCAGATTTTGAAATTACCTCTGGAGCCAGTCATTATAAAAAGCCTGGTACTCAGAGGGGAAGAAAGGTAGCTTTCATAGTCACTGATGAGCTCACCAGGTATGGATGGAACTTTTCAAACGGGCCAAATTAAATAGCAGGCCTTGAGCTCGGGCCCTCACGGTGCTGCTGTGAGGAGCAGGGGGGGAAGAGTATCAGATGTGTGAAGTCCAGGTGACAGGTAACCGGCTCCGCACCGCTGAGTCACTGTGTGTGATGCGCTGTGGGAAGCGATGTTGGAGGGGGAGGGGGCAAAGCCACGCCCCTCTCACCTGCCCGCAGCGGGGCGAGCCGCTGAACCCAAGCCTGTTCCCACAGGACAGCCGTTGGCTGCTTTGAGTCCGTGGAAGTTGATATAAATCAGTGCAATTTCCGCCACAGCAGTAATTAGCCCGCGGGAACCTTCGCTGGAGCAGGTAGTTTCGGGAGAAATGGCGCTGGAGATGAGCATTTTTCGGCTCTCGCGGTGGTTTGCGTGCATTTCAGTGTGCGTTCAGTTCCAACTCATGACCATAAAAAAAAAAAAAAAAAAACCCTTATAAATTAAGTCACTAGGCAGAGGAAACCGACTTTGTTTCGCTGGAAGGCATGGGATGCTGGTCTCCCTGCTTGGAGGGAGAGCGGGGAGGCCTGGCTCCCCCCTGGTGTCCTCAGTTTTCTGGCCTGTCTGGGGGAGACCTTTGGCCTCACCGACTTGTAGAACACTTCCCCTCAAGGACCAATGGTTCTGTGCACTGTAATGAATCAGAGGCCTGCCCGAATTCTGGGGAAGCATCTAATCCATGTGCCCCAGCGGCAGCTGACAGATGACATGTGATCCTTAGTTCCAGTTGCTTGGGGAACAGGACTGGCTCCTGAGGGGCCTCTGCACATGGGCAACTGGCCCAGGATGACAGGAAGCAGGATGATTTTGGGGGCACTCTGTAGCCCAGTGAACTGGGCCCTCTGTTTTGATCATTTTGGTCTAGCATCTAGCACATGGTGTTCAAGACCCAAAAACCATTTGTGGAAAGAGGGAGGACATAACAGGAGGAAATTCCTTCTTGGAATTCCTTTCTTGGAACAGAATCCTACCTGCCCTCAGCTCAGGTCCTGTTCTCTGTAGCTCACTCATATTTCCATCAAGTACTTGGACGTGTCTTTAATGGGTTTCGGGCACAGAACAGGGCCGGCTCTTCCCCTGTGGTGGTGGTGTCCCCCGCTGAGAGGGCTCGGTTCCCACATGCCCCTTGAGCACCCGTGCTCTTCCCCTCCTGGAGGGTGTGCTTGGCAGGGGTCAGAGAGGCAGATCCTGAGCCTTAGAGACACCCCCGCCCCCCAATCAGGCTTCTAGAAATCTAGACCTGACCCTAGTTTTCAGAATGCTGATTTAGCATTTCCTTTACCTGTACAAGGAGGCTGATGGGTGGGTAGGTTGCGCGGGGTGGGGGAGGGGGTCCTCCTGGTAAGAGTGTGGTGAGCATGACTACATCAAGGTGCCCCCAAAACACAGAGACAGATGCCAAGGATAACTATTCTTATCTCATAGCCACTTTGAAGTTGAGTTTCACAGGAAAAGAGTTTTAAAGTATTTAACATTTATATTTAAGTGTGGAGTGAAAAAGGTGGCTTCCCTTTATAGGAATTTGAAGTCTTAGAGGTCAGCTGGTGCTGTGGACTGCATGCAGGTTCATGTCCCCAGCCCCTTACCCCCAAAGTTCTTATGTTAAAAACCTAATCCTCAATGGGATGGTGATAGGAGATGGAGCTTTTGGGGGGTGATTAGGTTAAGAGAGTGGAGCCCTCCTGAATAGGTTTAGTGCCCTTAGAGAAGAGACCCCACAGAAGGACCCCACTCCTTCCCCCATGTGAGGAGGACATAGCAAGAAGGCATCATCTTTGAACCAGGAAGCAGGTTCTCACCAAGCAGCGAATCTCCTGGTGCCTGGATCTTGGATTTCCCAGCTTCCAGAACTGTGAGCAATAAATGTTTGTTATTAAGAAAGCTTCCTAGTCTATGGTATTTTGTTATAACAGCCCAAATGGCCTAAGCCACAGCTCTACCAAACTAATACAATAACTTTATTTCCAAGGGAAGCAAATTACAATGAAATCCCTCAGAGACTATTAAGTGTGTGTGTGTGTGTGTGCGCGTGCATGTGTGTGCGTGTGTGTGTGTGTGTGTGTGTGTGATTATGAGCATGTGGCAGCAGCATTTCAGTGTCGTATGCACAGACATCCTTTGTCATCCTCTAAGGGGTCTGGGGAAGGAATCAGATAAACTTGGAGAACTTCAAGTTCCAGGTTCTGTTTCTAGCCTGGGAATGCTCAAAGGCCTCCCCAGCTGTTCTGTGTTTGGATTTGGCTTTCAAGAGGTGGGAGGGTGGTTGGAGCTGCTCCTGGATGTTTCTGAGCCTCTTGAAGAACACTCTGAGTGCATGAGAAAACATCTCTTCACTGCCTACAGCAGATGCCATGTGCTGAAGACCACTGGCAAAGCAGGAATTAGAAAGAAGGATTCTGAGCCCAGAAGTAAACCCTCATGTATGTGATCAAGTAATACTTGATGAGCGAGCCAAGAACACCCAATGGGGAAAGGATAGTCTTCAAAAAAGGTGTTTGGAAAACTGGATAAGCACATGCAGAAAAATGGAATTGGACTGCCATCTTCCACCACTCGCAAAAATTAACTCGAAATGGATCATAAGACCCAAAGCTAAAATTCCCAGAAGAAAACATAGGGGAGAAACTCCTTGACATCGGTCTTGGCAATAGTTTTTTGGGATATGCACAAATGAAAACAAAGCAAAACTCGACAAATAGGACTGCGTCAAACTTAAAAGCTTCTGCACAGCAAAGGAAACAGTTGACAATATGGAAAGACAACCTACAGAATGGGACAAGACGTTTGCAAACCATGCATCTGATAAGGGGTTAATATCCACAATTTATAAAGGATTCATACAACTCAATGACCAAAAAATCCCTTAAAGAATCTCGTTAAAAAATGGGCAGAGGAACTAAAGAGATGTTTTTCCAAAGAAGACATCCAAATGGTCAACGGGTACGTGAAAAGATGCCCAGTGTCATTCATCATCAGGGAAATGCAAATCAAAACCATAATGAGGTATCAGCTCACACCTGTCAGAATGGCTAGTATCAAGAAGACAGGAGATAACAAGTGTTGGTGAGGATGTGCGGAAAAGGGAACCCTTGTGCACTATTGGTGGGAATGTAAATTGGTTCAGCTACTGCGGCAGTTCCTCAAGAAAATTAAAAATACAGTATGATTCAGCAATTTCATTTCTGGGTATATACCCAAGAGAAATGAAGAGGATTTTGAAGAGGTATACACAATCCCAGTATTTATTGTAACATTATTAACAATAGTCAAGATATGGAAACAAGCTGTGTGCCTGTCAACAGATGAATTGGTAAAGAACCCCCCCCCCCACAGAGTGGAGTATTATTCTACATGAGAAAGAAGGAAATCCTGCCATTTTCGACAACATGGATGGACCTTGAGGACATTATGCTAAAGTGAGATAAGTCAGAGAAAGACACATACTGTATATTATCACTTATTTGTGGAATGTAAAACGGCCAAACTCACGCAAACACAGTAAAAAGTTGGTTACCAGGGGTTGGGGGTGGGGTGGGGGAATAGGAGAGAGGTTATTTAAGGGTACAAACTTGCTACTAGCAGATAAATGAGTCCTGGAGATCTAATAAGATGGTATAGTGAATATAGACAACAATATTGTATTACATTTATCAAGCTTGCTAAGAGACTAGATCTTAATTGTTCCTACCACAAAAAAGAAATGATAATTATGTGACACCATAGAGGTGCTAAATACAACAGCAATCATATCACAGTATATAAGTGTATCAAATCAACATGTTGTATGTTTTAAACTTACATAATATTACATGTCAAATGTATGTCAAATATATTTCAATAAAAAAGGACCGTTCTGTACACTTGGCATATAGCCCCCGAAGTATAGAAATCCAGGGCCCTCACTCTCCCCCCGAACTGTGACCCTGACAGTTCTCCAGGAGCTCAGCACCCTGGCCATCTCCCAGTCCCCAGAGACACCGTCCGCCATGGTGGAGTCACATGCTGTCCCTGCTCCAGCTTCTTGGGACCCTCAATTTATAGGTCTTAGTCTGGTGACAGGAGCAGTGGGGATGCAATCGTTCTGAGGTTGAAGAATTTCATTCACTATACAACAAATATTTGTTGTGCATCTGCCTTGTATCAGACAAGTGTGATACACTTTTATGTTTATTCCATTGAGTCCATGTGATAATCCTGTGAGATGGGAATTCCCTTCTCCATTTAAGAGATGAGGAAACCAAGGCTCAGAGGGGCAAAGAACACAGCTGGAGAGGGGTCAGGTGGCTCTGGAATATCCATCCTCTGACATCAAGGGTAGTTTGTATAGATCACCTCGCATGTTATTGTGGTGTTCAGGTGCTCAAATATTTGCTTTGCTCCCTTTTTCCTTTGCAATCTGCATTGTAGACTGTGTCCCTGTGTCCTTGAGTGTAGAGCCTGTGGTTGGGAGGAGCTGGGAGACCGTAACCTGGGGTAGGGTTCCAGGGAGAGTGGCCAGGTTTAGCAAATAAAAATGCAAGATGCCCAGTTGGATTTGAATTGAATTTCAGATAAACAATGAATGTTTTCATTTTAATATAACTATGTCCCATACAATTTTTAGGATATACTTCTGTTAAAAAAGTATTCCCTTGTTTATTTAAAATTCAAATTTAACTCTAGTTTCCAGTGAAGCTTGCAGTTGATCTAATGCTGAAGAAGCCTCCATTTGCAGAGGCTGGGACTGGATTCAGTTTTTGCTCTTGAGCTCTGTGGGCTCTCCAAGCTCTTTCTGAAATCAGCCTCACCATCTACACTCAAGATTACAAACTGGCAACTTGGGCAAAATCTAACCCAGCCATGTTTTGTTTGGCTGGCATGATGTTGACTTTTTTTTTATGAGTTATTTATTTATTTGAGGTGGACGGCGGGGGTGGGGGGTGTGCCAAAGAGAGAGAGAGAGAATCTCAATAAGACTCCCACTGAGCATGGAGCCCATTGTAGGGCTCAATCTCATGACCTGAGCCAAAATCAAGAGTCAGTGGCTTAACCAACTGAGCCACCCAGGCGCTCTGGGCATGATGTTGACTTTTAAAAAGTTGGTCAATTTTTGAAAACCAGGAGTTTCTACATACAAATGTAAATGACATCTTTTTAAAATTTTATTTTAATTCCCGCGTAGTTAACATTCAGTGTTAGTTTCAGGTGTCCAGATTAGTGATTCAGCAATTCCATACATCACCCTGTGCTCATCACGAGTGTGACTCCTTAATCCCCATCACCTCTTTCACCCAGCAGCCCCCCCCTCCAATAACCATCCGTTTTTTCTCTATAGTTAAGAGTTTGTTTCTTGGTTTGACTCTCTTTTTTCCTCCTTTACTTGTTTTCTTTAAATTCCACATATGAGTGAAATCATATGGTATTTGTCTTTCGCTGACATACTTATTTCACTTAGCATTATGTTCTATCCATGTTGTTGCAAATGACAAGATTTCATTCTTTTTTATGGCTGAATAATACTCTGTTGTATATATATACCACATCTTCTTTATCCATTCATCTATTGATAAACACTTGGGCTGCTTCCATAACTTGGCTATTGTAAATAATGCTACTAAAAGGTCAGGGGTGCATGTATCCCTTTGAATTAGTACTTTTGTATTTTTTGGGTAAATACCCAGGAGTGTGATTACTGGATTGTAGAGTAGTTCTATTTTTAACTTTTTTAAAAAAAGTTTTTTTTTATTTTATTATTTATTTAGACTTTATTATTTATTTGGACAAAAGATTTTTATTTTTAAGGAATCTCTACACCCAACATGGGGCTCGAACTCACAACCCTGAGATCAAGAGTTGTATGCTCTACCCACTGAGCCAGCCAGGTGCCCACCCCCACCCCCACCCCCACCTTTTTTTAAAGACAGGTGCCCCCTTGGGGTGCTTGGTTGGCTCATTCAGTTAAGTGTCCAAATCTTGATTTTGGCTCGGGTCATGATCTCAGAGTCATGAGATCGAGCCCTGCCTGAGATTCTGAGCTGAGTGTGGAGCTGGCTTAAGATTCTCTCTCTCCCTCTGCCCCCCAGTCCCTACCCCTACTCTCTCTTTCTCAAAAAAAATTTAAAGGCAGGCACCCCCTATTTTTAACTTTTTGAGAAAACTCCGTACCATTTTCCACAGTGGCTCCACATCCTTGCCAATACTTGTTGTTTCCTGTTTTTTATTTTAGCCATTCTGACAGGTGTGAGGTGATATCTCATTGTAGTTTTGATTTGCATTTCCCTGATGATCAGTGATGTTGAACATCTTTTCATGTGTCTATTGGTCATCTGGATGTCTTCTTTGAACAAATGTCTGTTCATTTCTTTGCCCATTTTTAATTGGATTATTTGTTTTCTGAATGTTGATTGGTATTAGTTCTTTATATATTTGGATACTAATCCTTTATTGAGTATGTCATTTGCAAATATCTTCTTCCATTCAGTAGGTTGCCTTTTAGTTTTGTTGATTGTTTCCTTCGCTGTGCAGAAACTTTTCCTTTTGATATCGTCCCAATAGCTTATTTTTGCTTTTATTTCCCTTGCCTCAGGAGACATACCTAGAAAAATGTTGCTATGGCTGATGTCAGAGAGATTACTGCTTGTGGTCTCTTCTAGGATTTTCATGGTTTCAGATTTTTAGGTCTTTAGTCCATTTTGAGTTTATTTTTTGTGTATGGTATAAAAGTAAGTGGTCTAGTTTTATTCTTTTGCATATAGCCAATCCAGTTTTCCAAACACCTATTGTTGAAGAGACTGTCTTTTTCCCATTGGATATTCTTTCCTGTTTTGTCAGAGATTAATTGACTGTATAATTGTGGGTTTATTTCTGGGTTTTCTATTCTGTACCATTGATATATGTGTCTACTTTTGTCCCAGTACCGCACTGTTTTGGTCACTACAGCTTTGTAATATAACTTGAAGTCTGGAATTGCGATACCTCCAGCTTTGCTTTTCTTTTTCAAAATTGGTTTGGCAATTCAGAGTCTTTAAAAATATGGAATGCTTCATGAATTTACATGTCAACCTTGTGCAGGGGCCAAGCTAATCTTCTCTATGTCATTGCAATTTTAGTGTATGTGCTGCTGAAGTGAGCACTAAATTTCTGACTTTTTTTTTTCAAGTTTTTATTTAAGTTCAAGTTAGTTAACATATATGGAAAAATTGGTTTCAGGTGTAGAATTTAGTGATTCATCACTTACATATAACACCCAGCACTCATCACAAGTGCCCTCCTAATGCTCATCACCCATTTAACCCACCCTCCAACCCCCCAAAAATCTAATCTGCCATGCTGAGCCCTTAAGACCACATGGCAGCAGTTGTCTGCAGCCAGGCACTAGCATCCCTCCTAGACAGGGCATGCACTCACCAGTTTGCCCCGTTCCCATTCCCATCCCTCCCTGTGGTTACATCCTGCCCAGTTGATTCACTTCTACTTGTCCAGCCCTTGTCGGCATTGAGTTTTTGACTCCTGATCGACACTATGTGCCAAAAAGTCTACTCTTGCAATGACAACAAAAATATCCAGAATTTTCATTGGACTGGTTCCACCCATTTCTTCCATTTTATTGCATCGCCCTTCCAGTCCCCTCCCTCAATGCACTGATGACCATGCACTGGTTGCTGATTATCCCCTACCCCCAAGGAATGCCAGCCTGACCCCAGAAGGCCAGACCATGGGCATGGTTCCCTTTGAGATGTCTCCCCGAAGCCCTCCCTGACTCCTAGAATCCCTCTGTTGCATACACAGAATCATATTGCCATTTAGTTGAATTTCTTCATTGTACAGATTAAGAAATGGAAAATGTGACATTCAAGAATTGCACGCAATGAAAACTGTGACTAGAACTCAGGCAACAGGGACGTGGGAATTTCTCACCAAACCACGTGCTAATTGTGAGGCTCTTGCCTCAGTGCCCCTCACATCTTCACTGCAGGGCATCGTGCCATATGCATAATGAGCTCTCTGACTGACTGATTGATTGCTCACTCAGCGCTCCTGGCAAAGCATTTCTCACTCTGTTGAACAAATTATCTTTATGCATTGCAGTCTCTAGAGCTGAGATTAGGGGGAGCTCACTATAATCTTCAAATCATTTAGCAATGTCTTGGAACCACTGGACCTGATACAAGGATCTAGGAAAAACATCCCCTGTTGGCCTGTGGAAAGGAAGGGCGTGGGGAAAGCAGGAACTCTGAGGCACTATGCTAAGGATTTAAGTTTTATTTTTTACTGCCTGCAGCCAAATGTTGCTCACCGCCTGTTTTTATAAAGTTTTATTGGAACACAACCATACATTCACGCACAATGGCAGGGTTGAGTGGTTGCAGCAGAAACCGTATGGTCTGCTGATCCTAAAAGATTTATTGTCTGGCTCTTTATAGAAAAAGTTTTCTGAAGCTTGATGTAAAGCATCCATCAGCCCTCAAAGGTGGATATTACTTTATACTCGCTTAACTGAAGGGGAGCTGGTACTCAGAGAGGGTCTATCCTGCCACCCAAAGCGTGGTGGGATGGAACTCAGGTATTTGATTCTAAAACCCATCGTCATTTGACCAGATGCCCACAGGATAAAGTCCAAATTTCCTAGCAGGGACCAAACCCACTTGTCCAACTTCTCCCTCCCATGCACCTGTCAGGCCAGCAACTTTGAACTCCCTGCTGGCTTCCAAACACGCCGTGCAACTTTCTACATCCGCATCTTTGTAAACGATATTTCCTTTTCACCAAATCCCCGAACGTCTTTCTCTATAAGTGAAATCCCTTCATGACGCGTCGCAAATCTTACCTCCTCCATGGAAACTGCTCTTTGTCAGACAATTAATGAGAACAAGAGCCAACATTATTAGTATTTTCTTTGAGCCGTGAACTAGGCTGGCCGCTCTGCTGTATGTTCTACGTAATCTTTTTATGACAACCCTATGAGGTAGGCACTGATGGTCTCACTTCCAAGGGGCACATACAGGTTGAGAGAGGTTAAGTAACTTGGCCAGGGTCCCAGAGCTAGGGAGGTTTGGACCTGGGATTTGGCCCAGGTCTGTCTGATGTTCAAGTTCAGCTGTTATGACCACGCTCTAGGCAGCATCCGTTGTCTGCTCTCGCAGTTTCTCTTACAGACCTGGCTTTATAGCATTTGCTCAGTCTGTTGGGATGGTGCCTGTCTCCTGGAGGCTGGGAGACACATCCCTTTACGACTGTAACCTGGCCCACGGAGGTGATTCAGTCACTGTTTGTGGGAGAATGCTGGCACCTTGTCTTCACTGTGCCAACCCTGAACCTCAGTTTATTGTTCTATCCGTATTATTTCAACAGCATTTAGCAATTTGGGGAAACAAGATTTCCCCCAATTCTTTTCTGTTGGTGCCACCATCTCTCTGCCTCTGAGTGGACTGTGTGCAGTTGACCACCCAGGCCCATTCCTGGCTCGGCTCCGAGCTTAGATTTCACTTTGGTTGCTTGGTGTGCATTGATTAGTGTTTTAAAAAGGTTCTTGTTTCATCCATAAATAAGTCATAGTTCGTAGCTGTGAATAAAAGAGAGGTTAAAAGTAGCAACCACAAAATGACTCTTTTTCCCCCCATAGCCTGCCTTCCTCTAGAAAAACCCCCCAATTCTGAGCAGCGATGTGAATCCACACACCCGTGTGGGCTTGCTCAGACTCAAAGAAGGGAAATGTGTTAAACTATCATTTCTCACTGATAAATAATAACAGCAGCAACATCAACAATAACATCCTGACTGCGGTCAGTTGGCACACTTCATGGTGCCTTTTATGCAGTGGCAGCCGGGGTGTAGCCAGGGCGCAGGCCCCGCCCTCTCAGGGCCCCTAGCCCTCTACAGCCCACTGTGATCGGGGATCTCGGAAGAGAGGGCCCCCGCCAGCCCATGGGGTGGGAGGCGCAGGGAAGGGCCTGGGAGAGGGACGATGGGAGGTGGCGGCGTGGGGCCTCTGGCACCAGCTGGAGCTTGGCGCAGTGCTCAGACAGCTCTTGCTTTGTCTGGGACAAGTGTCAACAGAGAGAGGAGGATTCAAACACAGGTCCCCTGGTGCCCAGCCTGCCCTCGGCAGGCTCTGAGTTCAGAGCAATGGTGGAGTGGAGGTTGTCTCTGGGGTGCACCCACCGACTCCCAGGTCCCTACTGTAGGGGTCTGAAGACCATGGGGAGGTGGGACGGTGCCTGGCAGCCCTCCCCAGCCCGTCTCCTCCCTTCTCACATCCCTTCTCTGACACCCACATCACTGCCTCGTCAGGGAAGATCATTCTTTCCTGGGACCACACAAACGAACGGTGTAAAGAATCCACTGGCTTCTGTTGCCTTGCCTTTTAACAGAGATTCCAAACAACAGTTACCCAGGGGATGTGTCTGAGTCGCACTGTGGAAGGGTATGGAATTATCTACCAGCTTGACAAGTGATCCATCCCATCAGGATTTCTGGAGGAGAACAGGCCGGGTGCCGCCCTAGTCATCTCAGCTGGGCTTTGCCTGCCTGAGTCTCCTCCAGGATGCTGGAAGGAACTGGAAGGTCCACAGTAAAGTCAGCGTCTCAGCCGCAGGTGCCAGGAGAGCCGCATGGCCGTCAGCATGGCTCCCATCAACACCAGCCCTGGAACGACCCTTGGAGGAGCCAGGGGGCTTCTCCTCTTGTTTTCTCATCTTGGTTTGTGGCTACTTTGCCATGAGACAAGAGGCAAGGGGCGTTCAGCCTGGGCAGTGGCACCTCTGCCCTGTCTCCCGCACAGGGTGGAGGAGGGCGCATGGCTTCATGCAAGCGGCCATGTTTTGAAGGGTTTCTAAGAGCCCTAAGTGCATGCTATAGATCCATTGCCTCATGTTCTAGGAGGATGGGAAGGGATGTAATGACCGGGGTCTGGGCTGGGTCCCAGCTGATGCGTAATCCTGTCTCTGGCATCTCTCTGTGGGTTTCCCCTTGGTTTTGAGCGGTGGGGTTGGGGGGTTGCTAAGGGTTTCTTGTTCAGTATTCCTGGTCCCCGTGATAACAGAGGCTGTGAATTATGGACACAGCAGCAAATGTTTTTAATCTCCCATGAAACAAAAACCAGTGTGTTTTCTGCACCAGGGGCCGAGGGCGAGGGAACAAACAGACAGCTGCTCTGATATGGCTAACTCAGGCTGACGTCAATGAGAGTCGGTCCTGGCCAAGGGCTCCACTCAGGAAGCTTCAAAGTGATACCGAAAACAAATTTGCATTTTTTCCTTTCACAGGAACTCAGCTACTCTCAGTTCCACCGAGATGTTTTCACCAGCCTCTGCAACTGGCTAGTTATGTTGAATAAACAGGGCTTGCAAGGTAATGGGAATGCAGCGTGAGTTTTTGCTTTATACTTCCCCTTTAAAATTTATGCAGCGGGATTAATGTTCCCTGGCCCTGGATGAAAACACTGGCAGGCGTTGACTTTTCTGCTCCTCTTAGGAAATAGTCTGTCCTAAGGTCGCTTGAAATGGAAAACAGTCTCAATTTGGAATTTGAACGTCTAGGCCAAGATATTAGTCAAAACTGTAAACTTTGACATCTCGTTCTTCTCCCCGCTCCAGCCTCACTTGTTTAGGGCTGGAAGCCTGCGTGGGAAAGGGGGCTTCTCTGCTGGACTCCTGCACCCCACTCCCGCTGCCCCCTTTCCCCCCAGGGTGGAAGCTAGGGTGGAGGGAGGAGTAGAAAAGAGAAGGCAGCTCTCACTTGAGTGGGGGAGTGGCAAGGGGCTGGCTGAGGCTCTGAGCTGACTCTTCTCCTGGTGGGGCTCTTCTGAGGGCCTGTGCTTCCTGCTAGGTGGAGGCATCGCTCTTCTGGGCAGTCACTTGCGACTTTTCCCTCCATCCCTGGGGTTTACCTCCAGCTCCTTGCTGCTGGGGTCTCCGGCCCTCCAGACAGGCCCGAGGAGGCGCCATACTGGCTCCTTCCCCGTGGGGCCTACATCTGGCTCCAACCTTCACGCATCGCTTGCCCTGACAAACTCTGGAATAGAAGGTGACCCCAACCCAGGGGCTTGCTGCAGGAGTCACCTGCCGATTCGTTCCCCGTGGTTGCTGGAACACATCACCACAAAACTTGATGGATTAAAGGAGAAGAAATGGACTCTCCCCCAGTTCTTTCTTTCTTTCTTTCTTTCTTTCTTTTTTTTTAGATTTTATTTATTTGAGAGAGACAGACAGAGATAGTGAGAGAGAGAGAGCACAAGTGGGGAGGAGAGGGAGAAGCAGGCTCCGCACAGAGCAGGGAGCCCGATGCGGGACTTGATTCCAGGACCCTGGGATCATGACCTGAGCCGAAGGCAGACTCTTAACTGACTGAGCCACCCAGGCGCCCTCTTCTCCAGTTCTGAGGACAGAAGTCTGAAATCAGTTTTACTGGGCTGAAGGCAGGTGTCAGGAAGGCTGAGCTCCCTCTGGAGGCTCGCAGGGAGGGTTTGCTCTTTGCCTCTTCTGGCTTCTGGGGGCTGCTGCATTCCTTGGCTTGTGGCCCCATCAGTCTGGTCTCTGTCTCTCTGGTCACATTGTCTTCTCCTCCCTATGTGGCTGGATTCCCTGGCTGGGAAAGGGCCTCAGCCTTGCCTGCCCTCAGCTACAGGGAGTTGCATGGTAAACTCTCTATGTAGCCGCGTGTGGAACCCCCCCGCTCCAACATGTGTGGGGTGAGTGGCAGGCCCCTACCTGACCTTCAAGAAGCATGGCTTTCTTCAAAGATACTCCTCTCGGCAAACCCCCTCTTCAAAATCCTGTCTCTCCACAAGCTGATTTGTTTAGACTCTCTGGGCAGTGGGAAGAGTCAAGGCTGTGGATCTTAACCATTTCTTGTGAACACCTCTTCTTGCTTTGCAGTTTCACAGTGGAAGCAGTGTGGCCCCCTGAGTGCCCCTTTTGCACATTTGGTTACATTGGCGATGGAATTGTTAGTGGCTGATGGTGCCGGGGGCTGTCCCCTTCAAGGTCGTGCTCTCCGTGGCCTGCAGAGGTTGCCTTGGCCTCAGATGCCTCCATCCGTGGAGAGCGTGGAGCTCCTCCTGTGAGTTCACACCACAGTGTGTGGTGCCGCCTGGGGTTCTGTCTGCGCCCTTCCCCTCAGTGCTGACCGTGTCCCATCCTGACACAGACTGCCGGAGGGAGGCTCCGAGAAGCAGGTGCTGCAGCACGACAGTGGAACTCTAGTGACAAATGATGCAGACCCACTTCAGTCTTTGGGTTTCCAACTTGCAACTGGGGGTGCTGATCTAGAAATTTCCTATTCTGTGGGTTAGTAGATTGTCATTTGATAAGGGCTCGATGTTTGTGCGAATTAAGCCGAGATGGACTTGCTGGTCTGGAAGGAAAATGTACTCCTCAGCTCTCAGAGTGTGGGTCCAGCTTTTAAGGGGAAAAAATGGAACAGATTTGTTTGGAAGGTTCCGGAATGTTCAGGTAATAAATCCTCTTATCTCCTTCTTTCACCTTAGCAGTGAAGACAAGTGGCCTGTCTCTTGACTGCTAGACTAGGGCATGAAAAATCAGAGCTGGGCTAAATTCCTAGAGACTTGGGGATGCTGGTTAACAGGAAACCCATTTGTTCACAGAGTTACCTGTGAAAACTGTAGTTTATAGAAGAAGAAACTAACAAATATCAGTAAAGCCATTATTCAAAATGACTAAGTCCTCAAAGGCCAGGATTGCTCAGAGATCTGTCAGCATGCCTTGACTTTTTTTGTTAAGATTTTATTTTATTTTTATTTTTATTATTTTTTTAAAGATTTTATTTATTTATTTGACAGAGAGAGACAGAGCAAGAGAGGGAACACAAGCAGGGGGAGTGGGAGAGGGAGAAGCAGGCTTTCCGATGGATGCAGGGCTCGATCCCAGGACTCTGGGATCATGACCTGGGCCGAAGGCAGACGCTTAACGACTGAGCCACCCAGGCGCCCCTATTTTATTTTTTAATGTGATCTCTACACCCAACATGGGGCTCGAACCCACAACCCAGAGATCAAGAGTCACATGCTCTACCGACTAAGCCAGCTGGGGGCCCCTTGACTTTTTTCTTTACTGAGACATACCCCACCCCTCTCTCCTCTTACCACTGCAAACCACCCCCCCCATCAGTGATTTGATAGGAAATTCGAGTCTTCTCCTGTTCTCTCCCAACCCACCTTAGTCCTGATTCTCAGAGGCCAAAATGTCATTGGCTCAGGTGGCTCAGGGGTCTGTTCTGAGTGGGCACACCTCAGATAATTTTCGGGGAAACCGGGGGGAAGATTTGGGGACTGGCTCGCAGCCAGGTTTCCTCTAGTGTGATAAACCTGAAATCTGTTACCTGGGGCCTTCGTTTGCCGGGACAGCCATAGAACACCACAGACTGGGGCGGGCAGGGGGTGCTTACGTCACAGAAAATAACTTTCTCACAGTTCTGGAGGCTGGAAGTCTGAGACCAAGGTGTCGGCAGAGTTGGCTCCTGCTGAGGCCTCTCTCCCGGCCTTGCCGATAGCCATCTTCCCTGGGGTCTTCCCGTGCCCATCTGTCTGGGTGCCTGTGTGCTAATGGCCTCTTCCCATAAGGACGCCCCTCACACTGGATGAGGGTCTACCCACGTGACCTCGTTTTACCCCACCCCCGTCTTCAAAGAGTCTATCTCCAGATATAGTCCCCTTCTGAGGTACTGGGGCTTGGGACTTCAACACATGAATTTGGGGGCCACAGCTCAGCTCGCAGCACTCGGGAGCCCGTGGTCTGACTCAGCTGTTCTGGACTGGACTGGGTGGAACGCCGCGGGGGGCGGTGGGTCTGCCTACCTGCCTCCTCACAGCCCTGTTTCCACTCACGGTGCGATTCCACAGCCTCCTTTTCTTCGTCCTGATTGTCCTGCTCCAGCCTCCAGGCTGTTTCCCACAGCAGCCAGACGTCAGGCACTGGACTCTTCCTTTTCTGCTCCTTTTGGACACACCTTTTCCTTCCCAGCAGAGAGGGAATCTCTTCAAGTCCTGTCAGTGGTGGCAGTTGAGTGAAACATGAACACAAGGGCTGGCCTAGGGGGCAGGGAGCCACCAAAGGGCATCGGGCAGGGGAGTGAGAAGGCAAGTTGGGGCATTATTTTTAGTGCCAGCCTACGATACCCTGCCTTCTCCCCTTTGCTTCCCTTGCACTGGTGTAGCCTCCTGGTCCCAGCGGGCAGGCAGGCCTGCTTTGACTCATGTCTCTGCCATTTACTAGATGTGTGGCCTTGGCCAGGTGACTTAATCTTCTTGGGACTTGGTTTCATCATCTATAAATGGGGATAGTAATGTTGGCCTCACAGTGTTGTTGTGGGGGGGGGTTACTTAAAATGGTGTTGGGGCTGAAATGTGTCCCCAAATTCCTATGCTGAGGTCCTCACTTCCAGTTCCTCAGAATGTGGCTGTTTTTGAAGACAGAGTCTTTAAAGAAGTGATTAAGTTAAAACGAAGTCGTGAGTGTGGACCCTAATCCACCGTGACACCATGACTGGTGTCCTTATAAGAAGGGGCAGTTAGGACACAGACACACAGAGGGATGACCATGTGAGGACACAGCAGAGGAGAAGACAGCCATCTACAAGCCAAGGAGAGAGGCTTCAGAAGGAGCCAACCCTGCTGACAACTTGGTCTCAGACTTCCAGCCTAGAGAACTGTGAGAAAATAGATTTCTGTTGTTGAAGCACACCCCCCAACCCCCACCGGGCTGTGGCACTTTGGCACTTTGCCCTGGCAAACTAAGTCACCAGGTTTCAAGCTGATGACACTGGAGAAACCCTGGCTGTGAGCCTGTCCCGAAATCTTCCTCAGTTTCCCCCCTGGGATTATCAGAATAAGAGAGACATACCCACTCAGAACAGATCCCCATCTGAGCCAACAACATCATCACCTCTGAGAATCAGGAATAAGGTGATTTGGGACTCCTGGATCTCAGACTTCCAGCCTCCAGGACTGTAAGAAAGTAAATTTCTGTTGTCTCACTCCTCCCCCGCCCCCGCCGCCCACCTCAGTGTGTGGTACTTTGTTAGCAAACTAATACACCTGGTATATAAACTGTTTTCTTCTTTTTCTTCTGCACTCTTGCCCCTCACCACCCCAGCTAGAGCAGTCTTGGACTAGTTCCGTGCAATTTGCAAAATCAAGACAGGATACACATGCAAAAGGCTAAATATAGAATGGGACCCACAGAACAAGGGAGAACAAAAGACTGTGTTAGAAAAGCCTCTGGCACCTAAAACAAAAAAGTACCTTAAAAATCACCTAAAAGTTGGCACCTTAAAAAAAGGTGAAAGGTGACTCTCAGTTCATGATCCCCTTCTTGGGTTTTTCAGGGGTTCCCTGCCGAGCCCCTCTTCCCCACAGTTGTCATGACCTGGGGAATCATCTGGAGCTGTCGTGGTCACTCGGAACCTCTGCTCAGGCTCTGTGTCCTAACTCGGGGAAAATCGACCGCTTTGCAATATTGTCTTCCAATCCAGGAACATGGCGTCTCTCTTCCTTTGCTTTAAGATCTTTCAGTAAAGGCTTATCATTTCCTTTCATGAAGACTCTCACATCTTTTATGATTTTGTACTTCTGAGTGTTTTAATTTTTTGTGCTTTTGGTATTTTTAAAGCCTGCATTTTGTTTTCAATGCTGGTGTACAAAAAGGCAACTGATTTTTATATTTAGATTTTGTGTCCAGCAATCTTGTTATGCTTTTATTGACTCTAAGAATTTACATGTAGATGATTTAGGAAGATTACTCTGTAGAAACCATATCCTCATTTTGTTTCTTTTTCTTGCCATATTGTGTTGTCTACGACTTCCGGTGTTGGGCATCCTTGTCCTGTTCCCAGTTGTAGAGGGAAAGCCTTCAGCATTTCAACGTCTCATGTTTGCAGTAGGCTTTTTATGGCAACTATCCTTATCATTTTTTTTAAAGATTTTATTTATTTATTTGACAGAGAGAGAAATGGCGAGAGAGGGAACACAAGCAGGGGGAGTGGGAGAGGGAGAAGCAGGCTCCCGGCTGAGCAGGGAGCCCGATTTGGGGCTCGATCCCAGGACCCTGGGACCATGACCAGAGCTGAAGGCAGGCGCTTAAGGACTGAGCCACCCAGGCGCCCCTATCCTTTATCATGTTAAAGAAATTCCTTTCTATTCCTAGTTTGCTGAGAACTTTCCAATTTTTAGATCATGAACACACACTGAATTTTCGCAAATACTTTTTCTACTCCCACAGGGATAACCAAGACTTTTCCTCCTTTAATTTGCTGATATGAACTACATCACTTTGTTTTCTAAGGTTAAGTCAACCTTGCATTTTTAACTTAAATCCGCCTTGGTTATTATACATTAGTATTTTCATACATTGTTAGATTTAATTTGCTAGTTTTTAAAAAGAGATTGTAAATGTAAATTCATGATTAAGTTTGGGCTGTGATTTGGAGATTTCCCATTTGCCTTTCCAGATGGGGTCTCTCCCTTGCCCTACCATGCTCATTGCCAAGGGGGAGCTGGCCGGTATGATGGTATGAATTTCTGCAATGCACTCTCTGGTTCACAGTTGGGCTGAGCCAGCGGGAGCCCTGGCAGGAGACCGGCGGGAGGGAGGAACGTGAGGTCACCCCAGGCTGGTTGTATCCTTTGATGGAAGGTCACTGGTCCTCGCAAAGTGGTCCATTCTGTCCTTGTGGGTTCTGGTAACTTCTCTCTTCCCTAGTTCCTATCTCAGGTACAGGATCCTTTGTTATTCCCTTTCAACCACAAATTGTAAACAAATCCTCCTCAAATTATCTTATTTGCTGCTGGAACTTTTACTGATGCCGCCTATAACTTTGCTTTCTTGTAATATTCTTGCTTTTTATAATCAAGCGTATGATAGCTTCACAAAAGGAGTTAGGACTGTTTCTTCTTTATGTTCTGGAATAGTATTGGTTCCTTGGTAGAACAAGTTAAAAGCTTTGGTAGAACTTGCTGGTAAAACCATCTGGGTCTAGTGTTTTCATTGAGAGAAGAGTTTTGCCTACCGACTTCAGTTTCATTAGTGGTTGTTAGACTATTAACACTTCCTTCTTTTCTCTCTCTCTCTCTCTCTCTTTCCTTCTTGCCTGGAGTTAGTTTTGGTAAGTTGAAATGCATTCATTTACAAAGTTACTGGCATTTATTTTTTACACTATTGTCTTACTAACCTTTTTTCTCTACATTATATTTAAGTCACTTTAAAAAAAACTAATGCACTTTATTTTTTAGGGCAGTTTCACGTTCCTAGCAAAATTGAGCAGAAAGTACAGAGCATTCCCATATACCTGCTGTCCCCACACACGCATGGCCTCCCCCGCCATCAACACTCCCCACCACAGTGGTACATTTGCTGTCACTGATGAACGTACATTGACATAATTTTCACCCAAAGTCTGTAGTTTATATCAGGGTTCACTCTTGGTTCTGCACATTCTGTGGGTTTTGACAAATGTATAATGACATGTATCCACTGTTATACTACCATATGGAGTATTTTCATTGCCTTCAAAATTCTCTGTGCTCTGCCTATCAGTCCTCCTATTCCTAAGCACTAGTAATGTAATTACTTTTCATTCTTAATCATTTTTATTTGTATTCTTCTTTTTTCTTGTTTAATTTTGTCCTAAGTTTGGCAATTTTACTAGTCTTTGTAAGACCTAACTGTCAGCTTTTAAAATACTATTGTATATATGTTTCCTATTTCATTAACTTCTCCTCTTTATTTTCTTTTAATTTCTTAGGTTTTTTTTTTCTTAATCTTTTTTTCCTAAGTTGAAAACTTAACTTGTTAGATTTCTGCTTTTATTCGTTTCTAATTGTAAGCATTTAAAGCTGTTTAAGTGGCACTGTGGCTGTATCCCACAAGGTTCTATATATGGCGTTTATGTCCTAGTCTGATTGGAAATACATTTGGATTTCTTTTTTGACCCACGAGTTCTTTGGAAGTGTATTTCTTAATTTCTAAACATTTTAAGTTTTCCATTTTATTTTTTATTTTTATTATTTTTTTAAAGATTTATTTATTTTAGAGAGAGAGTGTGCACGAGTAAGGGGAAGGGCAGAGGGAGAGGGAGAGAGAACCTCAAGCAGACTCCCTGTTGAGTGCAGATCCCCACTTGGGGCTTGATCTCAGGACCCTGAGATCATGACCTGCACTGAAATCAAGAGTTGGCTGCTCGACTGACTGATCCACCTAGGTGCCCCTCCATTTATTTTTTTTTTATTATGGATTTCTGACTTGATTGCATTATAGTTAAAATATATGGTTTGTAAAATAGCAATCCCTTGAAATTTGTTGACTGGCTCTATGGCTGAGTACATGGTTGATTTTCATAAATGTTTGTATGTGCTTGAAAAAAATGTGTAATATGTAGTTGTTAGACATGGGTTTTCTGTATAGATGCCTTAGATCAAGCTTGTCAATTGTGGTGTGAAAATATGCTATATGTTTTCTGATTTTTCATTTGTTCATTCTGTGACAGGATACACTAAAATTTCCCGTGATGGTCGTTTTGTCTCTCTCTCTCTCTCTTTTTTTTGGGGGGGGCAAAGGGGGAGGGGCAGAGGGAGAGAGAATCTTAAGCAGGCTCCCTGCTGAGTGTGAAGCCCGATGTGGGGCTGGATCTCACAACCCTGAGATCATGACCTGAGCTGTAATCAAGAGTCCCATGCTTAACCGACTGAGCAACCCAGGCACTCCTTCTTTTGTCTCTTGTAGTTCATTCTGTTTTTCTTTTATATACTTTGAATCTATGTTATTAGGTAGGTACAAGTTCAGAATTACACCTTTTATCATTAGGCACTGACACTTTCTATCTCTAGCTATTTTTTTGACCTTAAGGCCTATTTTAATTTATATTAATTACTAATATAGTAATACATAAGCTTTCTTTTTTTAAAGGCATGCCTGGAATATTGCTTTTTGTCTTTCTGTTTTCAACCCTTTCTGTATTCTTATATTTTAGTTGTCTCTCATAAATGTCATAAGGCTGGATTCAGTTGACAATCTTTGTCTCTTTACTGGAGGATTTAGTCTGTTTGCATTTTTTGGTAATTAACTTATAGGTGTTGGATTTATTTTTACCATCTTTTGTGATTCCTGTTTGTCGGCATTTTTAAAAAAATTTTTCCATCTTTCTTGCCTTTTTCTGGATTGAATGAATATTTTTTCTTATTCCATTTAACTCCCTCTACAGACGTGGATGTTGTATTTCTTAATTCTTTTTTTTTTTATAGTTTCAGAGGTAGAGTTTAGTGATTCATCGGTTGCAAATAACACCCAGTGCTCATTACATCAGGTACCCTCCTTAATGCCCATCACCTAATTATCACTTCCCCCCACACGTCCCCCTCCAGCAACCCTGTTTGTTTCCTAGAGTTCAGAGTCTCTTCTGGTTTGCCTCCCTCTCAATTTTATCTTATTTTATTTTTCCTTCCCTTCCCCTATGTTCATCTGTCTTGCTTCTTAAATTTCACTATTATTTCTATTATTTTAGTAATTAACCTTGAAGTTTTAAAATGTAAAATTAACTACTACCTTTACCCTCCTCCTGGGTAATGCAAAGACCTTCAAACACCTGAACTCCCATCACTGTCTCCTGATGTATGTGCTATTACTGATGTGTATTCTACTTCTGACTTGTTTTATTTTAACTGCACAAATTGAACATAATTATTATTGTTTAATACCACCAATTTTTATTCAGATTTATCCACATATTTACCATTTTGTCTGCTCATCATTCCTTCTTGTATTCAGATCTTCCTCTTTTGGGCCATTTCACTGTTTTCTGAAATAAGCAAAGGTCTCCTTGGTGGCAAACTCTTCCAGTCTGGGTTGTCTAAAAATGCCTTTTATCCCTCTCCTTAAAAAATAATTCCCATTTTCCTTGGGCACAGAAACAGCAGTGGGTTAAATTTCTTTTCCTCCATTGAGAGAGGACTGGCATTTAGAAATAAGTGCACTTGATTACTTGGGGTTTTCTTAGTCAGTGTTTAAATGTCTATTTCCTACACATCTCATAAATACATATTTTCCTCAATTTTTTCTCATGCAGTAATGGGAATACCTATTGAAAAATATTTTTTTCAGAAATTCTGATTTTTTTTCACAGTTCTTGCAAAAATGCAATGCTGCATTTTATGCAGTTACATTTTTTTAGATCTCATTTGTCACACTATGACAAAGTTTCATCGGTTTTCTCTTTGTAGCTTGTCATTTCCATTTTAAAGGTTTTATGAGCAGAAATTATTAATTTTTCTCTTAGGATTAGCTTTTTTTTTAAAGATTTTATTTATTTATTTGACAGAGAGAGACACAGTGAGAGAGGGAACACAAACAGAGGGAGTGGGAGAGGGAGAAGCAGGCTTCCTGTGGAACAGGGAGCCCGATGCGGGGCTCGATCCCAGGACACTGGGATCATGACCTGAGCTGAAGGCAGGCACTTAACGACTGAGCCACACAGGCGCCCCTAGCTTTTTTTTTTTTTTTTTAATGTTGTCTAAGAGATGCTTCCCTGCCCCAGGTGAGACCTGAATTACACGTAATTTTTTTGAGGAGTTTTAAAGTTTTTTTTTAAGGCTGAATAATATTCTATTGTATGTATGTACCAAACTTTATTTGTTAATCTATTGGTAGGCATTTAGGTTGTTTCTACATCTTGGCTCTGTTGAACTATGCTGCAGTGTTTTTCTGATTTTAAAGGGAATATCTAGATTAATATTTGTTGGAAGTTTTCTTTTTTAATATAAAAATTTTAAATTTTGGGGGGGCACGTGGGTGGCTCAGTTGGTTAAGCATCTGACTCTTGCTCTCAGCTCAGGTTTTGATCCCAGGATAGTGAGTTCAAGCCCCAGCATGGAGTCTACTAAAAAAATTTTTTTTTAAAGATTTTATTTATTTATTTATTTGAGAGAGAGAGAGCAAGCTCAAGCAGTGGGAGCAGCAGAGGGCGAGGGAAAAGGCTCCCCACTGAGCAGGAAGCCCAATGTGGGGCTCAATCCCAAGACTTTGGGATCATGACCCCGAACTGAATGAGCCACCCAGCTGCCCCCCAAATTACAAATGTTTAGTACACATAAAATTTACCATCTTAACCATCTTTTTTTAGTAATGTCTATGCCCAATGTGGGGCTCAAACTCACAACCCTGAGATCAAGAGTCACATGCTCTTCTGACTGAGCCAGCCAGGCATCCCACCACCTTAACCATTTTTAAGTGTACAGCTGACATTGTTGTGTAACCAGTCTCCATTATCATCTTGCAAAATAAAACTTCATACCTATTAAAAAACAACTCTCCCTTCTCCCCTTCCCTTGGATCCTACAAGCCACCACTTGACTTTCTCTCTGTATGAATTAGCATTTGTCTTTTGGTCACTGGCTTATTTCATTTAGCAAAATGTCTTCAAGGTTCATTCATGTTGTAGTATGTGATATCTTAATTTCCTTCCTTTTTAGAGCTGTATATTCCACTGTATGTATTTACCACATTTTGTTTACCCATTTATCTGCTGATGACCACATAGGTTGTTTCCATCTTTTGGCTATTGTGAATAATGCTGTTGTGAACATGGGTATGTAAATATTTCTTGGAGACCCTTCTTTCAGTTTTTTGACTATGTACCCAGGAGTGGGATTGCTGGATCATATGGTAATTCTACTTACAAGTTTTGAGGAAGTGTTATATTGTTTTCCACAGTGGCTGCACCATTTTACATTCCCATCAAAGTGCACTAGGGTTTCAATTTCTCCACATCCTTACCAACACTTATTATTTTCTGTTTTTTTTTTAAAGATTTATTTATTTGAAAGAGAGAAAGAGCATGAGGAGGGGGAGGGGCAAAGAGAGAGGGAGAGAATTCTCAAGCAGACTCCCCGCTGAGGGTGGAGCCGGACGTGGGGCTTGATCCCAGGACCCTGAGATCATGACCTGAGCTGAAGTCAAGAGTGGGCCGCTTAACCAACTGAGCCACCCAGGTGTCCCAATTTTTTTTTTAAAGATTTTATTTATTTATTTGACAGAGAGAGAGAGAGAGAGAGAGTGCATGAGCAGAGAAAGGGGCGGAGGCAGAGGGAGAAGCAGGTTCCCTGTGGAGCAGGGAGCCTGATGCAGGGCTCGATCCCAGGACTCTGGGATCACGACCTGAGCCAAAGGCAGATGCTTAACTGACGGAGCCACTCAGGCGCCCCCTATTTTTTTTTTTTTAATAGTAGCCATCCTAATGGGGATGAGGTGATATCTCATTGTGGTTTTGATTTGCATTTCCCTAATGATTAGTGATGTTGAGCATCTTTTCGTGTGCTTATTGGCCATTTATATAGCTTCTCCAGAGAAATGTCTGTTAAAGTCCTTTACCCATTTTTAAATTGGTTTAAAAAATTTGTTTATACGTTCTGGATAGTCTTTATACATTCTGGCTATTAACCTCTTATCAGATATATGATTTGCAATATTTTCTCCCCATTCTGTAGGTTGAATTTTCCCTCAGTTGATTATACATTGGGAAGGTTGAATACATTTCTTTTATCAGGTTAATGTTCCCTTTTATTCCTGGTTTACTGAACGTTTTTTTCTTTCCTTTTTTGAATCATGAGGGTGTGGAATTTTACAAAATGTTTTTTCTGCATCCATGGAGATGATAAATAAGATTTTTCTCCATTAACCTTTAATGTAGTAAACAATATCAGTGGATTTAAAAATATTAAACTATTTTTGAATTCTTGGGATAAACTCAATCTTGTGGTATATTATGTATTTTTATATGCTGCTGGATTTGGTTTGCTAATATTTGTTTAGGATTTTTTGCATCTTTATTCATTAATTAAATGGGCTTAATAATTTTAATTACCCATGTTGTCCTTGTTTAGATTTTGGTGTCAAAATTATACTCGCCTCAGAATTGTGGAGTTGTAGCATTGTCTCTCTTTTTCTATTTCTTGGAAGAATTTTTTTAGTTTTTTTTTTTTGTTCCTTAAGTTTAATAGTCAAACTCTTTTGTAAACTGTTTTGCCTATGTTCTCTTTGTTAGAAAATTTTAATTGCTCCTCTTATTTTATTCATATTTTTATTTCTTTTGTAATGGTTTTGGTAGTTATTTTTTTTCTAGGAATGTATCAATTTTATCTAAATTTTTAACTTAGTGGCATAAAGTTGTAGAGGTATTTCCATAGCCTTTTAATCTCTGCAGCATTTGTAGTTCTCTCTCCCTTCTCATTTGTAATATTTTAAATTCTGACTTCTCCGGGCACCTGAGTGGCTCAGTTGGTTAAGCGACTGCCCTCAGCTCAGGTCATGATCCTGGAGTCACGGGATCGAGTCCCGCATCGGGCTCCCTGCTCAGCGGGGAGTCTGCTTCTCCCTCTGACCCTCCCCCCTCTCATCCTCACTCTCTCTCTCATTCTATCTCTCTTAAATAAATAAATAAAATTTTAAAACAAATAAATTCTGACTTTTCTTTTTTTGATCATTCTCCTTAAAGGTGTTTCTTGATTATTCTCTTCAGACTTATTAAAAAATAATTTAAAATATTTCTTTCTTATTCTCTTTGCTTGTTTTCTGTTTCATCAATTTAGTTTTCTGTCTTTACTATCTCTCCTCTTCACCACGTAGGTCCCCTTACCTTCCTCTTTATGTTGTTCTTTTCTGATATGTTCCATCTACATAGATTGAAAAGCTCATCAGAAGATATTATAATTTTTGCTTTCGGCCATTACCATGTTTTAAAGAGCTCTGGGAGAGAAAACCAGTTTAGTATATTTACCCAGATATTTACCATTTCTGTTGCCCTTCCTTCATTTTTTTTTAAAGGATTTTTTAAAAAAGTAATCTCTAAAAAAAAGAAAAATAAAAAAAATAAAATAAAAGTAATCTCTACATCCAACATGGGGCTTGAACTCACAACCCCAAGATCAAGAGTTGCCTGCTCTACTAACTGAGCCAGCTAAGTGCCCCATTCCTTCTTTCATTTTTGATGCTCTGAGTTTCCTTTAGCTACCATTTCTTTTATGTCTGAAGAACTTTCTTTAGCAATCATTGAGAGCTGGCCTGCTATTGGCGGATCTTTGTTTTCCTTCAATTGGGAATGTCACTTGTTTCATCTTCCTTTCTGAAGGCTATTTTTGCTGGGTATAGAATTGTAGTTTGACAGTTCTTTTCTTTCCGCACCAGAAAATATTGTGCCACTTTCTTCTGGCTGCCGTGCTTTCTGATGAGAAATCCACGGGAATTTCAGTGATTGTTCCTCTATTGGCAATGTGTCAGTTTTCTCTGGCTGTTTTAGGATTTTTTTTCTTTGTCTTTAGTTTTTAGCAGTTTGATTATGATATGTTTGGCATATATTTCATTGAGTTTATTCTGTTTGGGGTTTTTGAGCTTATTGAATCTGTAAATTTATATCTTTTGCTAAATTTGTGAGTTCATTTCCTAGAGTAGGAAAAATGGCCAGTTCCCTTCCACTTCAGTACTAATAATGGATTCTGATTTTCTTACCCAATTTGCCTGCTATTGTTTACTTTTCAGAGTCCTCAGTTTATCTGTGGATTCTGCTTATGCATTCAATGGGAGATACAGTGTGGCATGTGCTCACTCCATCTTACCTAGAACTGGAACTTAGAGCAGGTCTTTGTAAACAGAATTCTCAGTTGAGTTTTTTTTTTTTTTTTTTTTTTTTTTTAACCACTAAATCCTTAGCTTGAGTTATTTGGGGCTGCCAGGGTAGGTTAGAACTGCAGGTCCACATTGGGGCTAGCTTGTGGTTGCACATTTTTAGGTTGAAAATTTTCCCTTTCCTTGCTGTGCTAAGGTTCAAGATAGGGAACCTTCTTTGCAGTTCCTGGTCTAGTTCACTGCTGCCCTAAGAATGTGCCAGGTTTATAGGGAGATCTGGATGCTTCTTATTACACTTTCACCATGTCTCCTGTTTCATACACTTCTCAAAACCTAGAGAACAAGACCTCAAGTTACTGAGCTTGGCTGATGACCTCAAGGTAGGAGCTGACTTTGGTGCTCTTTAGGTAGGTAATTTAACTTAGAATTCTTTAGGTTCCTGACTTGACTTAGTGTTACCTCAAGTGTTCTTTACTTTTTTGATTCTTTTCAAAATTTATTATTAGTTGGGGCACCAGGCTGGCTCAGTCAGTAGAGCATGCGACTCTTTATCTTGGTGTTGTAAGTTTGAGCCCCACGTTGGGTGGAGAGATTACTTAAAAATAATAAAAATAAAGAATTTTTTAAAAAGTATTATTTGTTAAAAAAGATTTTATGGGCACCTGGGTGGCTCAGTCGTTAAGCAGCTGCCTTTGGCTCAGGTCATGATCCCGGGGTCCTGCGATCGAGCCCCACATCAGGCTCCCTGCTCCGCGGGAAGCCTGCTTCTCCCTCTCCCACTCCCTCTGCTTGTGTTCCCTCTCTCACTCTCTCTCTCTCTCTCTCTGTCAAATAAATAAATAGTATCTTTAAAAAAATCTTTTTTTTTTTTTAAAGATTTGATTTATTTATTCATGAGAGACAGACAGACAGAGAGAGAGGCAGAGGGAGAAGCAGGCTCCCAAGGAGCAGGGAGCCCGATGCGGGACCCGATCCCAGGACCCTGGGATCATGACCTGAGCCGAAGGCAGACGCTTAACCATCTGAGCCACCCAGGCGCCCTAAAAAAATCTTTAAAAAAAAGATTTTATTCACTATTTTTTGTTGCTTTCAATAATTGGGTTGTCCAACTTATCAGTCCACCATTCTGCTGGTAATGAAAGTCCAGATAGAAACAAATTTTGGGCTCCTAATCATGTTCACTTTGCTGATCTTGTAAAGATATCTTTGTGATGTATGCTGTTTTCCTTATGGGACTTCCCATTTCTATATGTTTATTTAATTTGTCTTCTTTAAAACTGTGTTTGGAGGTGAGTGTTTTAAGACATCAATATATTTTCTGTAAAAATTTAACCCATACTTAATACCTGATCTATAAGTGAACGAAGATATGTGGAGTACTTTGAAAATGGTAAAGCACTATGTAAATGTAAGATGTTATTATATAAGTAATTTAAAATCTCTTTATATTTAATCAGGCCATGGATTACTGTGAAGACTAAATTAAAAAGGCAATTCACAATAAATGCCTGAGTAGAAGCCCCAGGGGCTGATGAGGACCAGCTGCACACCTGTCTTTTACAGATTTCAAGAAGCTTCTGCATGTGAACTTGAACCAGATTTTCTTATAAAGCAAGCAGAAGCAGTCAGTTAAGCAGTGCTTCCCTCGGGAAGGTCATTGCTGAATTTGATTCCTATACAGTCGTAACTCTGGTCTGCTTAATAAGGTATTTTATAGGTGTTTACAATGATGGGAGGACATACTTCTGCATTATTTGTGGTATTTGCAGGGTCTGACATCAGAAACAAAACACGTGTTCCTATACTTCACGTTCTTTTTCTCTTTGGCTCCTTCATGGTGGCATCTCTGTATGTTATATCTGAGAGGGCTATAAAGTGTGGCATTCCCTATGCATCTAACCAAAATCCTGGGATCGAGCCCTGAGTTGGGCTCCATGCTCAGTGGGGAGTCTGCTTCTCCCTACCCCTCTGCTCCTCCCCCTGCTCACTATCTCTCTCTCAAATAAATAAATAAAATCTTAAAAAAAACTCAATCCTCAGACTATGTTTAGGGCAGTGATTCTCAACCTGGACAGAACATTAGATTCACCTGGAAAGCTTTGCAAAAGCCCTGTGGCCACACCCCAGAACAATTACAGTAGAATCTCTGGGTGTGGGGTAATTCTGATGTGCAACAAGGATGAGACTCATTGTGGGGCCTTGTGAGGAGGGCAGCAGGACCAATCCTGTGGGAAGATGCTGAAGTTTCAGCAGGAGCACCCTCTGCTGTGCATCCCAGCTTACCCTGCACATGTTGGTCTCATGAGGGCGTTAACCTGGCTAAGAGCAGGGAAACCAGTGTGTGCAAAGGTCCTGAGGTTGCAGGGGTTAAAGATGACCGGAGGAGGCCGGCAAAGGTCATGGAGGTTGCAGGGCAGAGAGAGGGCAAGGAGGCCAAGGGCGAGGCAGTGGAGGCATGTGTGTGGACAGACCATGGAATTTATGTTAATAAGATCATTCTGGCTTCACTGTTAGGGGGAAGGGAGGCTATTGTCACATCCTCAGTGAGACGGGTGATGGTAGCTTCATCTCACGGCCAGTGTGGAGAGGAGTAGATTCAAGAGACATCCAGTTGGACAGGACTTGGGTCTTGGAGGGGCAGATGTGGACCTTGGTAGACGGGCAGAGGTTTCAGGCTAGGGTGGGCCTATGTTCCAAAGAGATGCCCAGTGGTGCCCAATAAGTGTTTGTCATCCCTGCTGAGGCTGGTTTTAGGTGTGACCTTGGGCATCTTGCTTCACCTTGGGGGCCTCAGTTTCCCCATCCACGAAATGGTGGGATTGGAGCAGTGTTCTCCTGAGCTTTGTGCCCACAGTCCACACTTCCAGAAGCCTCATGGCTGTTGTCCTCAGGGACATCAAGCCTAGTAGACTGGCCACTAACTTGGTTTTCATGTGGCCATGGTACATCCTTCTGCTGCTTTCTAAGAAGGCTACTGAACTCCATAAGGGTGAGAATTCCCTTCTGCGTTTACCAGTGTTTTCCTGAACAATATCAGGTGCTTAACTTCCACCCCTGCTCTTATGCTCCAAGAAACCCACCCTGCGGACTCCAGAGCTTCTGAAGCTGGTCTAGTCTTCTTGGTTAGGGTGGAGGTGCCCTGCTCATTGCTCCTGCTCTGGTGATGACAGCAAGTCCCCCCAAGAAGCTGAGAACCTCAGACACTGGTTCTGCTGCCCACACTCAGGGGCTGGCCCAGAGCAGACAGTTCTCGTGACTGGGGCGAGAAGGAGAGACATCTCTCTCTCTCTTGCCTCCTTGTCACCGGGACCCCCCTATCCCATCTTCAGAGTGGGCTGGAGGCACACGGTCCTGTCTTTCACAGCTCCCCATCCTGCTGCCCTCCAAACCAGGCCTTGTACCTTTCTTCCTTCCACACGCTGTCTTCCCAGGTAAGCTCTCCCAGGGGATTTTTGCTCCTTGATATTCAGAGACCTTCATTACCTTTTGTAGGTTCATTTGCATTTAGGTTTCATGTTTCGCCATGGAATGAACAGCTGGCTTCTCTTTAAAGGAACTTTGAATCTTAGAGGTCCGTTGGTGCTTTGGACTGCATGTTTGTGTCCCCCACAAATTCATATATTGAAACCCTAAGCCCTACCGCAATGGTATTCAAGGGTGGGGCTTGTGAGAGGTAATTAGGGTGTGAGGACGAAGCCCCCATGATGGAATTAGTGTCCTTATAAGAAAAGACACGAGAGAGATAATCTCCCCCTCTCTGCCATGTAAAGACACAGAAAGAAGGTGGCCGACTACAAGCTAGGAAGAGGTCCCACCAGAACCTGACCTTGCTGACACCTTGATCTTGGGCTTCCAACCTCCCAAACTGTGAGAAAGAAATGTCTGTTATTTAAGCCACCCTGTCTGTGGTATTTTTGTCAGGGCAGCCCATGCTAAGACAGGTGGGTGGGCATTTTGAGCCAGAGGAGGACCTTTCTATTGCCATTGACCCCAGGTACCCATAATCTTATCCTTGTCCAGTGAGCACATGTGTGTTAGTATGCTTGGGCTGCCGTAGCAAAGTACCACAGATGGTGGCGTGGGTTGGAGGGTGGTGGTGGTGGTGGTGGTGCTTCAACAACAGACATTTATTTTCTCACAGATCTGGAGGCTAGAAGTCCAAGATCAAGGTGTCGGCAGGGTAGGTTTCTCCTCTCCTGAGGCCTCTCTCCTTGCCTTGCAGATGGCCGTGGTCCTCACTTGGTCATCCATCTGCATGTCTGGGTCCTCATCTCCTCTTCTTATAAGGACACCAGTCCTACTGGATTAGGGCAGATCCTCATGACCTCATTTAACTTAATCACATCTTTAAAAGCCCTATTTCCAAACATAGTCACATTCTGAGGTGCTGGGGGTTAGGACTTGAACATATGAAGTTGCAGGGGGGACATGATTCAGCCCCAAATGATTTCCTTAAATGCTGAATGAGGCAGTTGAGGCACAGGGCTAGATGTCTATTAAACTCATAAAAATATTTGTTGGATCAAAAGCATGAACATGAAGGGATGGTGGGTGGTGGTGGTGGTGGTGATGGTGGCAGCGACCGTGTGTGTATGCTTCCTCCCGCAACTTGTATGCCAGAAATGGGCTGACACCCAGCTTGTGGGAGACACCCCCACCCCCACCCTGAGATCTGTTGTTTGGAGACACATTATAAAACATATCTTCGTTTGTTTACTTTTTGAAAATCTCAGCACCAGAATGGGGTAAACCTGATGGGATCAATTTAATCTCTAGTACATCAATCACAAACATTTCTTGCTGTTATCTTTTCAATGTACCAGTTGAGTAAGAAGTTAAAGGAATAGTATATCAAAGCCGAAACTTGAATAGTCTTCGGAATAGGCCTTCTTCCTTGTGCTGGTTATTATAAGAAGATCTCTACTGAAAAACCGTGTTTGAAAACTCAAGTTAGTCTTCATTTTTCCACAATTCATATTAAAATAAGCAATGGACTTTACACGTGTTGATTTCTTCCATCTTTCCAAAGACCTCTTTCCACTTAGATTCGGGTATGGAGAACCTAGTATGTGCTGGGTTCTGTGACATGACCTTACTTTCAAGAAATCAGTCCCCTGGGGAAGAAAGGTGAGTAAGCTGGTGACAATGGCTCACTGAGAGGGGCTGGGGTCATGGCTAGCGCAGGACACGGTGTGAATGCAAAAGAGGGTCCCTTCTCTTTGACCCTTCCCGGGAGGTGGGAGGGAGCTTGTCAGAGGGCAGATGGGAGCCAGCAGGCAACAGGGCCGTGAGAGAGGGGGTGTGGTGCCAGGGGCGGGGAAGGAGTGAGGGAGAGACAGGGAGGGGGCAGGGCTGGCCACCTGTCCAAGGTTCCACCTGGCAATTTTCCTTCAGGGCCATTGGTTGGTCCTCAGCTGTTTGGCTTGTGTTTGTGCCCCTTTTTTTTCTGTGAACAGCATGACCTCGTCTTAGGTTTAAGGGTGGCCTTAGTGTCCAGACCTGGCCACTTAGCATATTCCAACCTCCAAACCAGTGAGTGATGAAGGGATGAGCATGCTGACCCAAACTGGCTCTGTGAGACCCAACCCAAGGCTCTTCTTCCCTCTGGGTGGCTCAGTGAGAATGTGAAGTCACCCCAGCTGTTTTCCTGCCTGCAAGAAAACCTGCCTAAAAATGACACAGAATAATAAAACTGAGCAGGGCCTAGGAAGAGGCAGCCACTTGAAAGCATTGCCTGAGGCCCGGGCCTACCCATGATTACAGTCCTTTTCCAGACTGCTCAGTAGTGGGGCAATTCGTTCATTCATCGAGTATTTTTTGCTTAAGCTACTTACCACTAAAATGTCTGACAAGCATGGCTATCTTCCGATGATCACTGGGCCACAGAGCGTTCCGTCCAAAGGCTGGAAACCAGCATTTTGTTGGACTTTTAGAACATAGGACATAACTGAAAAATCAGGGGCTTTGGAGTACAACAGGATAGATTGGGTTCGAAACTTGGCCTTGACACTTAACACAATGTGATGCTTGTTTGGCATATTTTTTCAATACCCCAAGCCTTCGAGTTTTATCATTTGCACAATACTGTGCTCCAATTAGGCAGAAAACAAATGTCTAGTGAACAAATGTTTTTTGAATATATAGAAGCGGTGGAAATAGATGCACATTCTCTTCATGCAGAATTATTTGTGTCTTTTGCCTCTGCATAAAATTGTGGAAAATGGCCTCAGGAGAGGTTAAGTGGCTTCTCTCAGATGGAACAAATTTCTTAAGAGCTAGGTTGAGGAGTCCGAGTGAGGGAGGCGTCCTGTGGCATTGGGTGCTATCGACCCCCGCTAAGCACGTCTCCCCAGGTGAGCAGGGAGCCTTTCCCAAGGGGTCAACTCCAGGGTTTCTTGATAGGAGTCCCCAGAAACCTTTTCTGGATTGAAGAACTCTGTCAAGGGTGAAAGTTCGGTGTAGGTTGAAAGAGAAATCCCTTCCTCATGGTGCCTACTGACTTCCAGAAGCCAGCCCTTGGCAGGGAGGGAGTGTGATGGGAAATGAGACAGCGGGAGCTTGGGGTCGGTGCAGGGCAGACACTTCCGAGGCCTGCGGTGACAAAAGGCAGCAGGTGGGGCTGTGGAGGAGAGCATGTTAGAGGAGAGGGCAGGGGGCCTGGGGTCAGAGGCTGCTGCAGAAATAACCTGCACAGGGACCCAGGTGATGGCTACAAGTCAGTGTTCCCAAGCTCCCAGCTGCCTCCATCCCCGACTGCAGCCTCGTGGCTGCCCCTCCCCATCCACCGGCCTGCGAGCCACCCAGGGGCCCTGTGGTGTTGGCAGCTTACGGCAGAGGAGTGGAGATTGGGAGACTATGTGTGCAAGAACAATAGGAACAAAGGCTGCTTTCAGGCCTGTGTTTGCATATATGCTTCACAGTCGAAGGGAATTAAAAACAAACACCCTCCGTTGTTTCAGAGCTATGTTGCATGACTAAGGCAGTGATTTACGGACAGGGCTGAAGCCTCACTAATGGGTTCCAGCGACTTCAGTGGACCAAGAAAGGAAGACTTGTTCCCAAGGTCCCGGGTCGATGTTGGGGAAGGCTATTATCCCATAAATCATGGTGACTGCGCAGGGGGCGTGGGCTTGCAGGAGCGCTGGAGCCTGGAGGGAAGCTGGCCCCTGAGAAGTCGAGAAGTCGAGGTGCCTAGTGGCTTGTCAGTGGGCTGCCAGCCACCTCTGCCCAAAGATGCTAACTCCCCACGGGGCTTTTGCTCTTCAGGGCCCTGGGGGGGATCCCAGCCCTGCCTGAGACTCACGTCTGGTCTGGTCGTCCAGAACACGGCCAAAGCAATGCTCTTTCCATCCCTGTTCTGGGGGTGCCCAGCATGACGAATTCGTTCCTGGTATGCAGCTGACATCTTCCTTTGCTCTCCCCCTGCTCCTCTAGGGCTAATGCTCCCCAGGGCCCAGCTGAATAGTCTCTCTTGCTCTCTCTCTCTTGCTGTGGCCAGCTCCCCCCCACATGCCTGCCACCCATCCAGCTCCACCACTGTGCTCCCCACAAGACCGTCACTTGCTCTTCTAGCTCATTAATCATCTTTGCTGCATTTCTCTGAATTTTCAGAGTCGTTCACTAGTTTCGTGGACGGGGGCACACAGAGCAGCCGCTACTTTCACAGGCAGAGGACAGAAGAGGGCTCTTCTGTCCGGTCGCAGAACAGTCCCTCTCCTCCAGGGCCATCCTGGGGGTCTGCACCCGGGGCTGCACAGATATGCTTCCGGGGACTCTATGAGAGCCGTGTCTGTCCGAGACTCTTCCAACTTCGTGATGAGAAGGAGGTCTCTCCCCTTATAAAGCAGGCCCACGACAGGGATGTAGGAAACGCTGTTGAGAGGAGGCCAAGGGCGTTGAGAGGGATGGTGCTCATTCTGCAGGGAAATGCAGTGAGCGTGCTGACTGCCTCCAAGTCAGTGCTCAGGGCTGGACCAACGCGGGTCAGGGATGTGGGGGATGGAGAGAGCATAGGGTTTCCCTCACTTCCCAAACCAACACACTGGTTGGCATTACTTCTCCTTGCAGTAGGACAATGATCTAATAAAATAATCAGGACCTTTGAGTCAGAGGATGGTGTCACTCACCAGCTATGAGATCTTGGCAACTTCTTTGGGCTTTAACAACTTATCGGTGAAGATGGAATAAAGATGATGGTGACGATGATGGTGATGATGAAGAGAATCCCAGTGGAAGGGTGGTGTCCACTCGCATGTGTCCCCGGCTTGGGGTGGTCTCAAGTGTGCCCATCTGGCCCCAAAGAACAGAAGTGGGAGCTCTTTTTCCCATCCTCCTGGGGGCTCCAGGGTCTGGCTGGGGTTCATACGTGTCTGAGATGTTGTAGGGTGGCTGAGCAATTTGGCATGGAGCTGGGGGCATGAGGAGCTCTGGCAGGATATTGATCCCACCCAGAGGAAGGCAGCATGATCTCACATCCCAACCCGTTGGGGTTCCTACTGGGGCAAGCTGCCCCTGCAACTACGGCACTACCTCACAGTGCCACTTGTCCCCTGGCACTGCCTTCAGAACTTCTGGGACCCCCAACCATCTCTGGTCAACCAGGCCTGGAGACTGATCCTTTTCCCCATTCTAGCCTCCTCCCTCTTCTGATGCCCTCCACAAATCCTGCCCGCCATAGGGGCGCCTATCCCATTGGGGTCACAGAAACTTGTTTATTTTCCTGGAGGCTGGGGAGGCCCTGGTCCTCAGCAAGGCCAGGGAGGGAGAGTGTATTCAATCTTTCCAAATGCCTCCCCTTCTGCGAGGAGAGACAGAGGGCTTCTGGCTCAGGGCGTGTAGGGCGTCAGACAAAATTGTGCCACAAGGTTTTTTTGTGAGAATCAATTGAGAGAATAGATATAAAAATGCCTCTTATATACAAAAATGTGATGCAAATATGAGTTGCTATTATTTCCTCACCATGAAAACACTGGCAAGGAGCTCAGAGCCCTGGTCCCTGCAGCTTGAGGCTGTGCGAGGCTTTGCAGGGCTGGTCACAAGAGAAGGATTGAGATCTACCTTTGAGCGGTGGCTGGGTAGTCCGGGGAAACGTGTATGATGGAGGCCACCGCGGGCCACCTGTTGGCCTTCTGTCTTGTGTGGGTGCGGGAGGCATGCCATCCGTCTAAACGTGCCTGTAACTATCGGTCCCGAATAACCCCAAATTGTCGAAACTCTGTTTTCATGCCCGGTGTAATTGTGTTGCCTCACATCAGGGTGCCTCCTAACACTTAGAAACCTTTGCTCTTGAGAGGTGGAGACATTTTTTTTTTTTATGGCATTATTCACAATGGGATTTGATTTACGGGATAGAAGCGACTTGTGCGTCTATTAACATTTGTCTCCAAATCGCCTCTGTTTCCTCCTCTCTGAGATTTTAAAAGGCTCGTCAGCAGTGTCTGACTCTGCTGTCCCAACCAGTCATTTCAGAGCTAGGCTCCACTGGCTTCTCCCAGACACGCCCTTTCCTTCAGGTTGCTCGCTTCTCCCTGGGCATCGTGGGCTCAGCGTCTAGACTGGGGATTCGTGGTGGCTTTTCGTCACCACATACTCCACGCTCCCCCCACCACCTCTGCCTATGCTCATTCTCACAGCCGTTCCCTGAATAAATACGCTCTGTCAGACTCTTTATCCCCTCAATGTCCAAGGAAACTGATTCATCACACTGAGGTTTCTGTCTGGGAACTGCTTCCAGACAGCCCAAGCCATGTCCTGGCCCGTGTATGGGGTCTGGGTTTGGGTCTGGTCCTTCTCTTCCTTTGTTGTGCTTTATTTGATCTCCCTCTGGGATGTGGTCCCTGCCTCTTTCTGTGCCATTATTTCACACAAGTCTGTGGCTGGCCTTAGGTTTATCCGGAGAGACATTCTTGCTGACCAGGGCCATGTGAAGCTCTTCGACTCTGGTCCTGGGTGCTCAGGCCCACGTTACCCTTGAGTCGCGCATGCTCAGGCCAAAGGGTGAATCTGTGGGTGTAAACATGAATAAACCAGAGGCAGCTGGATTTCCAGTCACTTGGTTTCCTGTCTCAAGTTAGTGTTATTCAACAATCTTCGTGGCATTTTTAGGGCCTTTGATGGTGGAAGGAGGAGCATTTCTTTCCATTTAGGAAAATAACTACTCAGTTCAGTCTGGAATTAATTTTCCTTGTCCAACTATTCTCAATCAAGTGACATTGTGAAGAAACCATGGCAAACTTGTTCAGTCACTCTTCTGTTGTGTTTCTGTGGTTGTTGCAATGTTCAGAAAAAAACACTGTATCCCTTTAAGGCATCTTGACAAGAAGTTACAGAGGATTAACAGGGACCAGGTTGTAAATTGGAGATGGACCATCCATCATGGAGGAGGGGCTGTTGACATAGCAGCTCTGCTGCAAAGAGGGAGACACTGTGTTCTCTATTTTGTGGAGTCAGGATCCTATATCAAGTGATATATATGATATACTGATATATAGTGGAGCAGCTGGGAATTCAGATAGTTAGGGGTAGGGGGCTGATAGAGCAAGACATTCACAGGTCAACAAAAGAACATTAAGGAGACCATTCTTTCGACAGGCATCTGGCTTGGGGAGAATAGCTCAACACTGAGGCTCTATCTCAGGCAATGTGGCAGGACCTAGCCTGGACATTTAAAAAATTCCTTTCCCATTAAGAGACAGAGTCTCTGTCCCTCCCGTTGGCAGACTTCAGACCACTTTGACCAGTAAAGTATGGGGGACGTGATACTATGCAACTTCTGAAGCTGGGTCACAAAAGCAACACTGCTCTGTCTTGTTTGCTGAGATAATGTTCTCGGATCTCTGTAACCAGCTAAGAAGTCTGACTATCTTGTGGCTGCCATCCTGCAAGGAAGCCAAGCCACATGGAGAGGCCACATGTATGACCCTCTGGTCTGCAGCCCTAGGCTTTTAGTTAGCTGAGCCAGATGCCAGATGCATGAGTGAACAAGCCTTCAGATGATTCTAAACCAGAGATGTCAAACCACCCCTAGACCTTGAGTCTTCCCTGTTGAGGCTCCAGACTTTGTGGAGCAGAGACAAGCCATCCTCTCTGTGCCCTGTCCAAATTCCCGACCCACACAATCCGTGTGCATAATAAGATGGTTGTGTTAAGCCACTAAGTTTGGGGTGATTTGTGAATGCAGCAATTGCTGCATTAAAAACTGTAAAATGGTGGAAAAATAAAGCAGGGTAAGGTGTTAGAGAGTGAGACAGGTATAGGTGGGGGCAGACATTTGGGATAGGGTGTCAGAGGACTTCTCTGAGGAGCTGACATTTAAGCAGGGATTTGAATGATGTGAGCGTGCAGACTTACCTCTGGGGGAAGCAGATCCTGGTTATAGAGAGCAGCAAGTGCAAAGGCCCTGAGGTGGAATGAGATCATTCAAGGGATAGCAAGGTGACTATGTGCCTAGAGCTCAGAGAGTGAGGTGGGGAGGGATGGGGAATGAGAGGGAGCCATGCGAAGGGCTTTACTGACCTTGATAAAAGATTTGAGTTGTATTGTAAACCAAGAGGTTTTGAACAGGGAGATATTCTCTGCACTCACTCCCTCACCGACTTTATCCACTCTCATGACTTCAAATAGCTTCTATATGCTAATCAGTTCTAAATATATATTTCTCACCCAGACCTTAGCTCAGAATTCCAGATTCTTTATATGGCTGCCTACTCAACTCTTCACATGCATCATTAATAAGTATTTAAAATGTAATATGTACAAACGATTTGCCTATTCCCTGTCCAAACCTCCTCCTCGCATAGTCTACTCAATATTGTCAAATGGAGACCCTGTCCTTCTAGTTGCTCAGGTCACCTTTGACCCCTTTCTTTTTTCATATCCCTGTCAGATCAGTAAATCCTACCGGTTCTGCTTCCCATCGGTTCCCTCTGCTTTCATCCTCACCTTCTTTCCATATATTCTCCTGGCACAAAGTGTGTCTGATGACAATCTGATTTCTTTTCCTTCCTAGTAGCTTGGTCTTTTTGCCTAGATGTCCAAGGGATTTTATATTTTTCTTTAAAGTCTGGAAATTTACCAGAATATATTTTGGTATTTTGGTGTTACTTGTTTTAGGGTTGATTTTGACTTTATATATGTAGTTTCAAATTTTTAAATTAATTTCAGAAAAGTTTTCTTCAATTGTAGTTTTTAGGTTTTGTTCTGTTCCTTGCTTCGGTTTTCTGTTGTGTGTGTGTGTGTGTGTGTGTGTGTGTGTGTGTGTGTGTGTGTGTGTGTGTGTTTTAGGGACTCCTTTTATACATATATTGGATCTTCTTTGCCTATCTTCTATTTTTGTTACTTTCTCTCAAATCCCTTTCCATTCTTTCTTCATTTCCTTTGATTTAACTTTTTCCCTTTGCATTTTCTATCTCTCTTAAGGTATTATCTGCTGGATTTATGCACTCTTACTACTACTGTGATCTGTTTTTGACAACATGCTTACCAAATGTCTGGATTTTCCACATCAAATTAAGTAATCTGGTATAACTGCTCGTAGGATCAAGGGAAACACTTAACAGCCAGATGAAAGGTAGATTGAGCAAGGTCTGGAAGGGTCCCAACCACAGGAACTTCTGTCTTTGAGGAGTTTGGGGTGCACCACCCTCCTGGAACACGGATGTGTTTGTTCACCAACCTGGAAGCTCTTTGAACCCCTTCTTTTAGGTTTCTATGGAGATTCCATTACATAGGCACAGTTGATTAAATCATTGGTCATTGGTGATGAAATCCCCAGTCCCTCTCCCGTTCCCAGAAGTCAGGCAGTGGGACTGAAAGTTCCAACGCTCTAATCACATGGTTGGCATCCAGCTGGTTTCTCTGGCAACCAACCCTCACCTTGAGGCTGTCCAGGGGCCCAAGAGTCACCTCCTCAACATAAACTTAGGTATGGTTGAAAGAGACTTTCTATGAATAATAAAAGATGCACCTCTCACCCTGTTGCTCAGGAAATTATAAAGATTTTAGGAACTCTGTGCCAGAAACTGGGGATGAAGACCAAATATATATTTCTTATTATATCACAATATCACAACTCTTGATCGTTTTTTCAAAAAATTTTTATTTATTTATTTGAGATAGAGCAGGAGAAAGAGGGAGAGAGAGAGAGAGCATGAGTGAGGCAGGGGTGGGGAGAGGGGCAGAGGGAGAGGGAGAAGAAGGCTCTCCACTAAGCAGGGAGCCCAATGTGGGACTTGATCCCAGCATTGGGATCCCCATGACCCTGGGATCATGACCTGAGCTGAAGGCAGATGCTTAACTGACTGAGCAACCCAGGCACCCCCACAATATCACAACTCTTATCTTCTTCTTCTTCTTCTTCTTCTTCTTAAGATTTTATTCATTTATTTGACAGAGAGAGACACAGCAAGAGAGGGAACACAAGCAGGGGAGTGGGAGAGGGAGAAGCAGGCTTCCCACTGAGTAGGGAGCCCAATGCGGGGCTTGATCCCAGGACCCTGGGATCATGATCTGAGCTGAAGACAGACGCTTAATGACTGAGCCACCCAGGCGCCCCTCTTAACATCTTTTTAATGTCATTTAATTTCTGATATGATTTAAAAAATGTCTAATACTTTCCTGAATTCTATCATTTTACTACTGAGTTTTTCTAGTTCTGATTGATGTTGTTCCTTTAGCTTTTTTGGGAAACAAATTGTAGATTTCATTTGTTTTGTGGGCTTGTCTTTTGGGCATGTTTTATGGTATGTAGGGATGTAATCCTACAACTTTTATATTTTTTCCTGAATAACTTTGTATGTTACTTTTTTGTGTTGAAAATTTTTATATGAAATTAGTTTTTCCGAATTTGCAGAAGATGTAGTTCTGCTTGGCCTCTCTAACTTCACTGCTCTAGAATTTGTCCTTCTATTGTTTTCATGTAGTGTTCAAGAATGTGGTGGCTCAGGTGCCTGGGTGGCTCAGTCAGTTAAACATCTGACTCTTGATTTCAGCTCCAGTCATGATCTCAGGATTGTGAGATTGAGCCCTGCATTAGGATCTACGCTCAGCGGGGAGTCTGCTGGAGATTCTCTCTCCTCCTCCCTCTCCCCCTGCTCCTCCCCTCTAGGCTCTGTTCCCCGGATTTTTTTTTTTTAAGATTTTATTTATTTATTTGACAGAGAGAGAGACAGTGAGAGAGGGAACACAAGCAGAGGGAGTGGGAGAGGGAGAAGCAGGCTTCCCACTGGATGCGGGGCTCGATCCCGGGATCCTGGGATCCTGACCTGAGCCAAAGGCAGGCGCTTAACAACTGAGCTGCCCAGGCACCCTGTTCCCCAGATTCTTTTTAGTTGGTCCTTTCATTTGTTTTCTTCCTTTGGCTCAGACAGATCCACCCCTTCCAGACCTCTACTGCAAACCCCTTGAACTCACCCATGACTTGAGTGGGCAAAACCCTTCCAGCGTCAGCTGCCATTCTCCAGTTGTCTCTGTCAACTCTCCGTTGAGTACCTGTTGGGTATTCTGAGATTTTCAGGTTGGTCCAATCCCTGATTCTCTGCTTCTTCTTGTACACAGATGTTAATATCACTCAAGTCTGGTATCTGTTGGTGGTTTGTCTCCACCAGCTTATATTCTGGGGATCCTGGCGATACTTTGTCAGTTACTTTTTTGGTGCATATAATCCATGAATTTTGGTTTTGCTCTTCTGTACTACTGTCACTAGCTGTTTTTCATGGTGGAATTTCGGAAGATTCAAAACTTATGATATCATCCCAGAATCTTCTTCACTGCATGTTCAATGTATTAACCAGAATGGTGCTATTTAAATGTACATCAGATCACATCACCGCTTTGATAAAAATGCCTTAGTGGCTCTCCATGTCATTAGAGCAAAAGCCTAAATCCTTATGTTGACTTATAAGGTGCTCTGTAATCTGACTTTCTCCAACTCTCTTCCCTGTTACCTCTCTGAACTCATCTCACACTACTCTCAACCTTGCTTATTACATTGCAGGCACACTGTCCTCATTGTTTCTAAGGTATGCCGGGAATGGCTCTGCTTCAGGGTCTTTACACTTGCTATTCCCATTGGTCTTTATTTAAATGTCACTGTCTCATCGAAACCTGTCCTGGCCACCGGATCTAAAATTGTAACCCCTCCCAACATTACCTATTCCCCCCCACCCCCGACCTTTCCTGCTTCATTTTTTAATTAGCACTTATCACCACATATTTTATTTATTAATTTACTTATGAAATTTTTTAATATCATCTTTATTTATTTGCTTATTTATTTATTTAGAGAGTATGAGCGGGGGGAGGGGCAGAGGGGGAGGGAGAGAGAGCATCTCAAGCAGACTCCACACTGAGTGTGGAGCCCAATGCAGGGGTTGATCCCACAACCCTGAGATCATGATTTGAGTTGAAATCAAGAGTTGGATGCTTAACTGACTGAGCCACCCAGGTGCCCCATATTAATTTACTTATCAATTCTTAAAATGTCAACTAGAACATAAATGGTGGATATTTCTGGCCAAAACTAAGTTTTTGTCGAATCAGTGAATACATTTCAAAATTCCCTCTGTGGAGAATAGCAATGTGTAGGTTGAGAGAATTTGAAGGGAGAGACCAATTAGAAAGACTCCTGCCATTATTCAGGCAAGAGCTGGTGGTGGAAGTGGGAGTAAATAGTTGAATTTGTGGTCTACTTTAAAGGTAGAAAAGGCAGACTTGCTAATTATCAACATAGGTTGGTAGATGATGCTTAATTGCTTGATTGATGACCTATTGTAACATGTGGGCATGAAAATGGCTTTATGACAGGCTGATCATACCTCCTGGTCCCCATAAATTCTCAGTTAGTTTTTCATTGAATAATCTGCCAAGTGTGGCTAGGGAAAATTCAAGAGTACTCAAGGCAGAGGATATTTGGGAGGTGGGGAGAGGAAAGGTGTTTCAGTGAGAATTTGCTGCATAATAAATCAGCCTAGGGCTTAGTGACTTAACACAACATGGATTTTCTATGATTTTATGGGTTGGCTAGGCAGCATCTCTACTGATTTTGCCTGGGCTCACTCTCTGGCTTCATCCAGCCAGAGGCTCAGCTGGGCTGGACGTTCATCTCAGGATGGTCTCTGTCTCATGCAGCAGCTATGGCTGACAGTCAAGTTGTGGGGGGGCTCACTTCTCCTCTATAAGGCCTCTGCCCTTCTAGTAGGCTACATCAGCTTCCTTACATGGTGGTCCAAAGGTAGCATTTCAAAAGGGCAAAAGTGGGAGCTGCTAGGGCTAGGCTTGGAAGTCAAACACTGTTACTTCTGCTAAGTTCTATTGGTCAACGTAAGTCACAGGCTAGCCCAGATTCAAGGGATAGGGGAAGCAGACCGTAACTCTTGATAGGAGGAGCAGGTAAGTCATTGCCAAAGGACATGCTTACCAAGGTAGGAAGAATCTGTGGCCACATTTTGCAATCTCCCACAGAAAGAAGCCAGCATTTATGGAGTGTTAACTATGTTCAAGACACCGGGCAGGTACAACACTTATGTGATTCTGCATAATCCTCATGGTGATCTTGGGGGGTGGGCAGCGAAGAAATGGGGGCCCCAGGACAACAGATGGCCTCTCCCCAGGACCCTGAACCAGTAAGGGGATGGCTGGCATTCAAGTTCACATTTGTCTGACTTTGAAAGCCTGTTTTTGTTTTTTGTTTTTGTTTTTTCTTCTTTAACACTGATACTTGTCATGCATCTGTGGTGTGTAGAAGAGATTCGGTTGACTCTGCCAAGAGTTTTTTTTTTTTTTTTTCCTTTTTTTTCTTCTGCCTTCTTTCTCTTATTTGCAAATTTGATGAGTTCTTCACCTTCTTTGGGGATTTTTAAATTATTTATTTATTTATTTTTGTCACACACTTAATAGTTCACATTTACTGTGTAGTTACCACAGTTTTGCTCATGGTAGACTCTGTTGTCTAGACACAGTGTTCACAGTTGACCAGGCTGCTCTGGGTTGCTGGATTGGTCAGTGGTTTGCTGTTCTGCCACACTGACCTTCCTGTCCCTGGTGTTGTCAGGGGATTTTCTTTGCTGCAGATTTCTGCTCCATTGGAGGCAGCCCCGAGTAGGCAACCAGGGGCTGGGAGCCCTCCTGCATTCCCCGAGAAGGCCTGAAGAGTCCTTCATCTGTGGACTGTGGCCACCAGGTGGTATTCTGGAAAGTCTGGGCTGCAATTGGGCAGCAGGGCAGTCTCCCTTCTGGCTGGGTAGATGCGATATACTCGTGCGTGGATTTACCCTCTGGCCTCCATGCCCTGTTTCTCGGAGAGATGAGCACTAGTGTCTCCTTTCTGGGCAGGTGATGAGGAGCATTTAACCACACCCTGCTCTGCCAGCCACCCTACTTGCCTGTTTCCACCCTAGGCAGGGGTTGCTGATTGGTGAAAGCACATCTGGACAGCAGATTTTCCGTCTGCTGACCACTTACCTTGGGATGGCCTGTGAGACTATTCAAAACACTTTCACGTGCACGTTCCCACAAGAAGCTCGCAACATTCCTGTGAGGGATGCAGGGCAGGTGATCATGTTCCCATTTCAGAGAGGAAGGCAGTGAGGCTGTTGCCCGACTCTCCGTTAGACCCGGGACTCAAGCCCAGGTCTGCCCACCCGCAAGTCCCGCTTCTCTGCCCTCATGCTGGGCTGTCTCTTGAAGACCAGGTGCAAGGGTGGGGGCATTAGGGACAGTCTGGGAGCACGGGAGGAACTCTCTCCTGTAGCTACGAGTCACTACCCTGAAGCCAGCAGCTCTGATGTAGCCACAAGCTTCGTTCAGTGATGGCTGCCTTCATTCTGTGGGTGGGACCGCAGTGCCGGCTGGCTGGGGAATCCCATTGGTGACAACACAGCATCCTTTTGCGCTGACGCGGCAGCAGATGCCCCAGACCAACTCCAAGCCTGACAGCATCTCTGCGAAGTGTATGAAAGGACAGCAGACGTCAGAGCCCTCCTGTAAATCACCTTCATAAAGGCTCTTTGTGGTTGATTCACTGATGACTCATTTATAATCTGGTTTCAACATTGTGAGTCAAAATGTACCACTTTCATTAAAAATAACATTCACTGGGGTCTAACGGCTTTCTTTTTTCTGTTTTTTACTGTACTGTGTGGTTTCTGGATGGGAAGCTGTCAGATAGGAGGCGAGGTGCTCCGAAGTGTTCCGAGGCACTTGAACAGAAAAATTATGCATGCCTTCCCAGGCTTCCACTGCTCGAGGAATAATCGAGCAAAGAGGACCGAATACCTCCTGTGGGTTCCCGCTGCCTTTGGCGCTGCGAGTGTGCGCGTAGTCAGCGTGAGCCAGCGTGAGCGTGCGTGGGAGGGTGTGCCCGGAGCGCACGAGGTGCAGGTGCAAGACAAGGTGTCCGCCCTGCAGGAGATTCTGGTCCACACACATAACCGGAAGTGTCGGGATCCCTGGGGATGCTTGTTCATGCAGATTCCTGGGCTCCCCCCATCGACTCCCACAGCTCCGTGGGCGGGGCCTTGATAAACCCCTCAGGAGATTTCAGGCACTGTAAAGTTGAGAGCCTCAACTTTCCGTGAGACTGATGGGAAGTCCCTGTAGGCAAACCCTCTCTGTGAGGGGAGGCAGGTGGGCTGCCAGACAGAGGGGCTGAAGGAGGAGGCGGAAGAAGAAAATGCAAGGGGCGGGGTGGGGTGGGGGTGCGGCAGCATCAGGGTGAAGTGGGCCCCCAGGCTCCCCGTGGGGACCATGCTAAAACTCCCTGTTCTATTTGAGGCACCCACAGCCTTTCTGGTTTGGGGACCAAAACTTGGGCATCCCCTATTGCCCTAGTGGGGGAAAAAAAAAACAACATACAAAAACCGTTTAGTGGGTATTTTGCAGGGTGAAAAGCCCTTGCTCTGGTTGTAGCTTTATACTTTGTGTTCTTCAGCAATGTTGGAAACTCTAGTGGGAAAGCCACTGACAAGATTCAGTTGATCTGACCTGGATGAAGGTCTAAGGACTGGCACTGAAGGTCTCTGCTGTTCTTGGGAAGCCACCATTTCATGTCAGCCATTTGTAACTGTCTTTGCCGGTTTTTGCTGTCATTGTTCTAAAGTTTCGTTTCATGAAGACTTCTCCCTCCAAGCCCAGCGGGACGTGTGACCTGACTCCGAATCACTCCCTCCTTGGATGGGTCTTCTCTCCAAGGGCTTCTGGGGTCCAGGCTCTCTTGATGGAGCTATGGCGTGAGGTCTGGGAGTGAGGCTCGGAGTGGGAAGGTGGACAACGGTTTATCCCAGATGGCCTTGCCGTCATGACAGTGGGCGCTTCCACTCGGCAACCATGGCCTGGACTGCTGGGGCTGCCTGACCCTCCCGCTGCTTCCAGCTTCAGGTGGCACAACACCCAACACCTTGCTGGGGCATCACTAAGGTCCTTACCTCTTTGCTGCAACTCCCTTCATTCCTGTCTGCCCGGCCTGTGCCTGAGCCTCTCTCTGTGGCTTCCCATGCCTGCCCTGGCCTAAGGCCTGAACTCACTGCTCTGCCATGGTTCAACCCAATTCTAGTTGCTTCCACCGGCTTCCATACCAACAGACTCCCCAGGATGCTTCTCTGGCGCCACCCCACATGGCTGCCATTCCTTCTGGTTTCCCCCTCACCCCAGAAGGTAATTGGGCAGTTGGCGTGAAACTCTGGTGCTTTAGGAAGGGATCTTATAAATTATCTGCCACTTTCTGGTCCTCATGCTCCTCTCCTCATCAGTTGGCTGCATCTTGAGGCAAATTGTTACAGGGAAGGAGAGGGTCTTGATCCTTGGGCTCCGTATCTTAATGCTTAACAGGAGCATCATCTGGCCCATTACCTGTCACCTGCCCATTTTCAGTAAGAAACTCACTTCAGCTCATTTAATTACTGGGGTCTTTGCTGTTGGCTTTAGAGTTGGTTTGGGGAGAGGGCTTCATTAAGAAAAGAGAGGCAACATAGAGTATTTGCTAAGAGTGCAAAATCTGGAGCTTGGGTTCCAATCCAGGCTCTGTCTGTCTTGGCATGGTTGTCTGTCCTTGGGCAAGTGACTTAACCTCTCTGTGCTTTGGTTTTCTCATCCACAAAATGGGCATGACAGTAGTCGTGCCCATCGGAGATCTTTCTGGGGATTGCATTCATTACTATTTGTAAAGCACGAAGAACAGTGCTGGGTACATTGTCAATGCTATGTGGATTTGTTCAATTTCTTTCCTTCACTTTTACAGAGCAGCAAACGGATCCGGGGAGGATGAGCAAGGAAGTGACAGAGCCCCAGCTCTGGCACAGGAGTCTCCCATTGCTCTTGTTTGTGGCCCTGGATGCCAGTGACAGCATGCCCTGGGATCTCTCCCAGCTGTTTGGAGCAAAGACCTTTGTGTGGGTTTCAAGATTTAGGCAGTCTGCTCAGTGGCCCAGTTTTGGTCAGTGTCCACAAATGTGTCCAAAACTCATCTCGATGCTCCCCCCCACTACTAATTGCCCTTCTCTTGGCATTCCTGAGTTCTGTGCATTGGCCAGCCAGAAACTGGGGGGCGGGGGGTGAGGTGGGGTGGGGCGATCGGGCTTGGCTCTTGCCTCACCCCTGCCCCAGGCGCCACCGGCTCTGCCTCTTAGGAGCTCCAGAATTGAGCCACCATTGTGTCTCTTCTGGACAGCTGCAGGAGGTTCCTAGCTGGATATAGTGGTCTGTATGGTGGCCCCAAAATATCAGGCCCCAATTCCTGGAACCTGAGATGGCACCTTGTATGGGAAAGTTTTTGTAGATGTGACGGAGAATTTTTTTTTAAAAAATTTTAGATTGTGGTAAAATACACAACATGAAAGTTGCCATCTTAATCATGTTTAAGTGTCGGGGGACGTTACGTACGTTCACATTCTTGTGCAAGCATCGCCACGTTCCGTCTCCAGAGCCCTTTTTATCTTGCAAAACTGAAACTCGGTGTGTATTCATCTCTGCCTTTTCCCCTGGTCCCCACTCCAGCCCTTGGCGGCCCCCATTCTACCTTCTGTTTCTATGAACTTGACTCCTTTAGGCACCTCATGTAAGTGGAATCCTATAGTGTTTGTCCTTCTGTGACTGGCTTATTTCACTTAGCGTGATCTCCCTGGGGTTCATCCGCACTGTAGCATGGGTCAGAGTTTCCCTCCTTTTTAAGACTGAGTTATATTCCATGGAATGGACATGCTGGATTTCATTTATCCACAAATAATGGTGCTATGACATGGGTGCACGAGCACCTGTTCAAGTCCCTACTTTCCGTTCTTTGGGGTGGAATTGCTGGATCATACGATAATCTCTTTAATTTTTTGAGGAGCTTTCATACTGTTTTCCACAGTGACTATAACATTTTATATTCCCACCACCCCTATATAAGAGTTTAAGGTAAGACTTTTAAGATGAGATTTTCCTGGATTGTCCAGACAGACTCCAGATGCCATCACAAGTGTCACAGGGAGGGCTGTGTGAAATTGGAAGCAGAGATTGGGGGGTGGGCAGAGGCTCCAAGCCAGCAAACGCCGCCACCCCCAGAAGCTGGAAGAGGCAGGGAGTAGAGAGAGCATGGTCCTTCTGACACCTTGACATCAGCCCAGTGAAACTGACTTCGAACGTCTATCCTCCAGAACTGTGAAAGAATAAATACATTTCTTTTATTTTAAGCTACCAAATTTGTAGTGACTTGTTATAGCAACCACAGGAAGCTAATACACTGGTCTGCACACATTCAAGGTCCTTCTCCTTCCACTCAGTGCAAGTCCAGTGTTCTTTTAAAAATGCAAATGGTGGGGCGCCTGAGTGGCGCAGTTGATTAAGCGTCTGCCTTCAGCTCAGGTCGTGATCTCAGGATCCTGGGATTGAGCCTGGCGCTGGGCTCTCTGCCCAGCTGGGAGTCTGTTTCTCCCTCTGCTGCTCCCTCTGCTTGTGCTCTCTCACTTGTGCTTTCTCTCTCAAATAAGTAAATAAAATCTTAAAAAAAATAAAAATGCAAATGGGATCATGTTGCTCTTTTGTTTGGGCACTTTCAGTTGTGTTTGGCTGTCTTTGGCACCATGACCAGCTGCTCCTAAGCAGACTGACGCAGCCCTCAGCCCCGGGTTACCGCCTACCTCTATGAAGGCTTCATCTTTCACCTTCACTTCTTGTGCGTTTTGCTTTCATCATGCCCATTTCTCCTTGCTCCTCAAACACACCATGCTGTCTCTTGCTTCTAGACCTTCGCAGTGCTGTTCTCCATTTGAGTTGCCCCATCCCTGCTTTCTCATCTCCCATTCCCCCTAAATTTTTATAGGGATAACTCCCAAGTGTCTGTCAGATGTGAGGTCTCTGCTGGGGCATAACTGTCACCGCCTCTGGGGATGCTCTACCCGATCCTGTAGGGGAGGCTGGCCACCCAAGACCACGTGGTCTCATTGGTCTTGGGACCTGCTCGTCATCATGTGCCTCGCACTTGACTGCAGGTGCTTGTCTGCTTGTCTAACCTGCTGGGGTGGCAGCCTCCTCCAGGCAGTGACCCTGGCACGCTCACCTCCTGGTCCTCACTGTCGCACAGAGCTTGGCCCGTGGTATGTAATAGTGAATATTTGCTGGCCAAATGGCTGAGCAGATATGGGAAAGGAGTTGAGGAAAACTTCACTCAAAGACAAGGATGATGCCAGAAGTCACACCATATGTCCACGGAGGGCAGTTTCTTGTGTCTACCAGGAAGTGTGGGATACCATGTTGTGTGCCCTGGGTTGGCACTCCTGTTGGAGGAGGATCAGGATACTTCTGGAGTCAAATAAACCACCTGAGCATTGCTCATCACTGGCCAAGGGGTTTGCCCTAGAGATGCCACACAGAGGTTACTGGTTCATCTTGCCTTGGCTTTGAATCGAGGCTTAGCGTGTTGTCACCCACCCTTGTCTCCCCCGTCCCTCGTGCAACCCAACACACACACACACACAACCCTGACTTACAAAGTATTTTTAAATAAATTTTCAGAAATTTAAATAGTGATAAAGTACACATAATGTAAAATTCACCACAACCATTTCTTTTCTTTTTTTTAAAGATTTTATTTATGTATTTGACAGAGAGAGACACAGCGAGAGAGGGAACACAAGCGGGGGGAGTGGGAGAGGGAGAAGCAGGCTTCCCGCCGAGCAGGGAGCCCGATGCGGGGCTCGATCCCAGGACGCTGGGACCATGGCCTGAGCTGAAGGCAGACGCTTAACGACTGAGCCACCCAGGCGCCCCCACAACCACTTCTAAGTGTACATCTCAACAAGGTTAAGTTCACTCACATTGTGGTGCAACCATCGTCACCATCCATCTCTAGAACTCTTCATTTACAAAACTGAAACTCTGTACCCACTGAACAATCACTCCTCGTTCTTCCTCCACCCCTACTCCAGCCCCTGGCAGCCATCATTCTACATTCTGTCTCTATGGATTTAACTCACCTAGGTACCTCGTGTAAGTGGAATCATACAGTATTTGTTTTGTTGTGACGAGCTCATTTCACTTAGCATAATGTCTTCAAGTTTCAGCCGTGTTGAAGCATGTGTCAGAATTCCCTTCCTTTTTTAAGGCTGAATAATATTCCATTGCGTGAATGTACCATCTTTTGTTTATTCATTCCTCCATTGATGGACACTCGAGTTACTTCCACATTTATGCTATTATAAATAATGCACTATGAACATGGGTATATAAATGTCTCTTTTAGACTCTGCTTCCAGTTCTTTCGGGTGTATACCAGAGGAATTGCTGGATCATGTGGTAATTTTATGTTAAATTTTTTGAGGAATTATCTTACTGTTTTCCATAACAGCTATCCTGCCATTTTACATTCCCGCCAAAAGTGACAAGGGTTCCAGTTTCCCCACATCACTGACTCCTAAGGTCTTGATGGGTTTTGTAGACTTTTACTGAATGTTTCTTGATGGAGGTTGGAGGGAGGTGGTTAAATTCCTATCATACCACAGATGTTTCTAAAAATGTCCTTTTAGCATCCTTCTCTTTCCCTGGCATTCTCTTCTTCCCTCTCTTTCTCACCAATAGGGACTCCCTGTTAGTCATATCATCCTTTTCATTATTTATGGTTTCAAAGTATTTATTTTGCCCGCTTTTAAAAAGAGATTTAGTTTTTTAGAGCCGTTTAAGGTTCACAGCAAAATTGCGAAGGTCCAGAGAATCCCGATATACCTCCCGTCCCCCCACATGTGTAGCCTACCCCACCATCAACAACCTCCGCATCAGAGGGGTGCATTTGTTACAACTGATGAACTACATGGACGCACCATAATTTCCCCAAGTCCACAGTTTACATCACAATTTCCTCTTGGTGTTATATATTCCACGGGTTTGGACAAACATGACGACACATACCCATCATAATAATATCACACAGAATATTTTCACTGCCCTAAAAGTTCTCTGTGCAAAAGTGCTTTTTGATTAGCTATGGGCTCATGTGGTTCAACACTAAAAACGTTCACAAGTCTCCCTCCCAGACAGTCCCACAGCCACCCAGTTCCAGCCCCTAGAGTCCACCCATGTGATACTTTCTTAAGTATGTATTTGGAGATATTTTGTATGCATCATATAGGGGAGCACATTGATGAGGGGTAAGGTGAAGCATGAAATATAAAAGTAATAACAGGTTGGCACCAAAAACAGAACTGAAAGTACACATACAGGGAAAAGTCAGGTAGGTCTGGTTAACACCAACTGAGCTCATGAGATATAATGGAAAGTAACCACCTGGTTCTTTGCATGATTTGGACCACAGAAGCACAATGTACGTTGCACACATCTGGAAGAAAAGCAGTTTGCATTACAGCAATAACCAAGGTAGGACCGTAGGACTATCTGGGGTTGGGGCTGTGGTCTAGGACCCCTAAAGGGGATCTTGAGTAGATTTCTGGGCAGACTGAACAGAGGGGGCCAAGACAATATGGGGTTTGGTGTCCAGACAAATATATAAATCCAAGTGTGCATTTTGAGACATCTGGAGTGCTGCAGACCTGCTTGTTTTTTCACTGATCTGATCACTTGTCAACGTGAACACAGCTTTAGAAGTGTCGCCGCTTCTCCTGCCTGCAGGTTTCATTTGGAGGACAGGGTTCTGGCAGGTCAGGAGTGGTCCACTCCTTTGGTTGTTCTTGTGAAAATCTCTTCTCCTCTTCTGTGGTGCATGGCTAGTGCTTGTCCCTCCAACAAGTGGGGCCATGGACTGGTTTTCACCAGTGGCACACGAGAGGAGGTGACATTGCTTCCCAAAGACTGGAGTTGTCTCCTGGGACAACTTTACTCGGAAGCCAGACACTGCTCAGAAAGAACCCTGTTCTTAACCTTCATACCCTACTGCCTTCCTTTGGTTGCCTTTACAAATCATATCCATCATTAGAGAATAAGATTTTATTCTTTATTCCATCATTGAGGATATTCAACAAAGTGCCCCTATGGGCAATCTTCAAACTTCTGGGCAATAGCTCCATTAGTGGGGTAGGACTATAGGTTGGGCCTGGGTCTTGGGCCCTTTTATGTCTCTTTAAAAATATCCCTCCCCTCCTCATAGGGACCACTCAGATATTCATAGTTCACAGTAGCAGATGGGATGCCAGTTAATGGTAGGTCTTGAGAAATACTGGTAGCATATTCTAATTCAGGATTAAACAAAATTGCACAACCCCGAGTTTACATGTTATCACATGAAAACTTCACTGAATATTGACTCTAGCTGTAGGGCGGTGGGGTCTGTGTTGCCGTATGGTATGACTGGTTCAGATCATCTCTACCCCAGTTCCTGCCACCTTTCTCCATCCCCCACCCATTGGTCAGATGAGGCCCATCTTACTGTAGGTCATCATCATTAACAAGTGTGTTGAACAATAACCAAAACCCAAATAAAATGTCTCAGATCTTCCCTCTGATTAAAAAGAATAATCTTTAAGAATTTTTTAAAGTTTATTTTATTTTATTACTAGTTTCAGGGGTAGAATTTAGTGATTCATCAGTTGCATATAACACCCAGTGCTCATCACATCAAGTGCCCTCCTTAATGCCTATCACCCAGTTACCCTGTGCCCCCTGTCCACATTCCCCTCCAGCAACCCTTGCTTTGTTTCCTAGAGTTCAGCATCTCTTATGGTTTGCCTCCTTCTCAATTTTCATCTTATTTTATTTTTCCTTCCCTTCCCCTATGATCCTCTGTTTTGTTTCTTAAATTCCACATATGAATGAAATCATACGGTATTTGCCTTTCTGTGACTTATTTCGCTTAGCATAGTCCCCTCTAGTTCCATCCACGTCATTGCAAATGGCAAGATTCATTATTAAAAAGAATATTCTAATAATATTTTAACGCCAGGACCAGCAGTACAGAAGTGTTGTATTTATTAATGTATACATGTGTATTGAACATACGTGTTTTGTTCTGACTTTCAAATTTAACAAAATGGATAGAACTGTGAATAGAGAAGTATCCTTTTCATGAATTCAGGCTTCTGGCCAAAGTATTTAATGGGGAGAAACATTGAGGATTGCTCCTTTGGCACATGAAGGACAGAGTAAGTCATCCTCCTGGGGGCAGGGTAGTGGGGGGTTGTGTGTTTTCAGTACTAGACAGTGAGAGAATTTTTTTTTTTTAAGATTTATTTAAGATTTATTTTATCTCTAAAGTAAGAGAGAGAGAATGAGAGTATAGGGTGGAGAGAAGGGCAGGGGGAGAGGGAGAGAATCTCAACCAGACTCCGTGCTGAGTGCAGAGCCCGACACGGGGCTTGATCTCACGACCCTGAGATCCTGACCTGAGCCAAAATCAAGAGTTGGATGCTCAGCTGACTGAGCCACCCAGGGGCCCTGAGAGAATGTTTCTGAAGCAGAGCTCGGGGGACAAATTCTTCCTCAGTATCTTCAGCGGTCACTGAGTCAACACCCATTTGGTCTCACGGTCAAGTCTTGTAGGTCTGTTCTTGGTGACCTTCTTCTGTACTCTACACAGAAACAGGGGACTAAGGTCAGCATTGCCTTCTATTTTCTTTTCATTAAGTTCCAATGAGACATTGTCAGTGAGGTTAGGAAACTGATACATGTAGGATTCCAGAAAGAAAACCAATGTGGGTAAAGCGAGGAATCTTTAATTTTTTCAGTGACATTTGGCCAGACTGGTTACTTTGTCACAACATGATCGGGATCCGCTTTTAGTCTAACCGTGAAAATCTGTGTACTTTGGGATTCAAAGTCACATGAATCTTTGCCTGGCAGAAATGTAAATGTTTTGAGAAGTCTGGGTCTTTGTGACTTTGAGCCACTGCAGAAACTGAGGGACCTGTGGAGGAAGAATGGATGATGCATGCTGATGCTCTGGGCAATTTCTAACTCTGACGAGACACAGATACCTCCCTCCTTCTTCCACACGCACATCTTCTGTCGCCTTCAGAAGACACCAGGCTAATGGGGGCCATGGAGAGAATGTTCCCTCCTCCCTGATTCTGGCCCAATATGTCAAGGGACTGAGGGGCTAGCAGAGACCCCCAGTTTAAACCCAAACAATGGTTTACACCATTATAACGTCTTCACTCCTTTTTGGGTAGGTTTGGGACCATGTGAGGTGATCTTGGGTTCCTTTGTGAATTTTGAGCTGCATATCTGACCCCCATGGACAGCCCATAAGTATCCTCAGAACAGGGCCCTGCATCTATCAGATTCTGTGACTAAGAAGGAGGAAAAGAACAAAGAGAATCGAGCTTAATTTGGGGGTTGTCAGATGGTTGGGTATTACTGAAATCTGGCTGACCCACTGTTAGTCAGAATGGGGGAAGAAACATGCATTCCTGCTTTTCTCGTTCTTGTTCTCCAATCCAGCAGGTCCACTTGAATGCCCACAGACTGTACCAGGTTGAGGTTACACCCTTGGCCGGTGTTATTCACAGCATGTAGACACACACTGGGGAGGTGTGGAGCTGCTGGATGGAGCCCTGGACTTGGTGGCGGGAGACCAGGTCCAGCTCTGCCACCTGTTAGCTCTGTGGCCTTTGGCAAATTGTTTCTCATCTCCAAGGGGTGATTGGGTCATAGTACTATCCATGTCATCGAGCTATGGTGAGGTTCAAGCGAGAATGATGATTGAGAATGGAAGACCACTTTGAGGGTTAGGGTCTGAGAGCTAAAGCCTGATGGCCATATAAGAAAGTTGAATGGGATCAGGTCTTGTCCAGAAATGTGAAAACCCAGATAATCACAGACTTTGGGTATGTTAGAGCTGGATGGAAATGTAGCAAACCTTGACTCCAGTGCTTCCATTCGACAAATGAGGAAATTGAGTGTCAGAGAAGGGAAGTCCATTGAAGGGTTGTCTTGGGCCATTTGAACAGCCCAGGAGATGCCCTGGAGAGACCTGGACCTCATAGTGGGGCCACATCCCTTGCAGTGAGATGGCTTCAGGGGCCCAGGGACTCTTATTTTCCAAATGAAGAGCATGAAAAGCACCTTGCCATGCCAAGGGGATGGAAAATCCTGCTGATTCCAATAGTAGAACTGATGATCTGAAAGACAGGTGGCAGAGCTGGAAGGTCTGACCCTTACACGAGGAACAAAGGCCAAGAGATCTAGAAGGTTCTACTGTTTTCATTCATTCTGAGAAGTCCCTTGACCTTATGAGCACAGGTAAGCGTTGGCCAACTTTTCCATGTCCTGGAGCAATCTGAGGCTCAAACGTGACTGGTAATGGTGGCCCCTCTGGGGTGGGTGGGGGGACATTGGGAAGCCATGACTCAGAGCCAGTGCCAGCTGGAGGGTTCTTTCTTCACGACAAGTTGCTCTGGTAAAGAATTATAAGTGTGGACAAGCCTAACCTTACAGGCTACAGCTTTATAGGGCATGGATAAAGGCTGATGCATGATGCCCACTAACAAAATGAGGGGCAGCGCAAGCTCTTGGCCTCACCCAGAGAGGCCTTGACATGTTCAGCGGGGTCAGGGCTGCCCATGTTGCTCAGGATGGAGGAGGCAGCGTGTGGGAGACAGCAGCAAGTGAGAAACCCAGGTGCTAGCTCAGAAGAACAGAAGCCTCTTCTTTCCAAAGACTTGGATACATGGTTTGAGACAAGTGACATCCGCAACTCCAGTCAGCCAGGGACAACTGGGGAGGGATGGCTGTGTCTCACTACCTCTGGAATGTTGGCAACACCGGCCTCAGGAGAGAAAATAATCTCCCACTCTCTCACTCTCCGAGCCACCTCCCTACAAACCCACCAGCTCTGTGATCCTCTCTAGCAAGATGTGTCTGTATGTGGCACTGTTCCCCTTGACATTGATGGCACTTCTTCCTGTCAGACCTACACAGTGAATTATAGCGGATCACGGGTTCTAGTGTCTTTCTTGGAAGAAAGTTATTCCTTCCTTCGTTTCTCTTGTCCACTGGATGTAGCGTGGGACCTGATTGAAGAGATGGAGAAATGCCAATGGAGGAACATGGCTGCAGGATTGGGGCTCTTGGCCTGTGTGGGAGGAGGTGGGAGGAGTCAGCCTTTCATTTTCCTTGGACTTGCAATCTGAACGATTCAAGGAATCTCACTGGGCTGAGAAACCGTAGGGGGAGGTCTGCTGTCACTTATGTACTTGCTGGGAAAATGGGGATCTGGGAGATGTAGTGCAGAAGGCTCTGCATTTGGTTCCGAAGCGTGGACTGTTAAGGGAATGGCCCTGCTCTCTCTAGAAGCAGCCCTCACACAGGCCCGGATGGATCTGGAACTGCTGTAGAACTGCTTTTCAGAAGGTCTGGGCTGTCCTTGGCTCCTGTCAGTGTGGGCAGGCTACTTAGACCCTCTGAAATGGGGTCAGTTTGGGGAGTTGAGTCAGAGGGAATGCCAGCTCTCACCCTGGAGTGGGGCCAGGACACAAGGGTGGACTTTTCTAAAAATAAGCCATTCATGTTTGGACACCATGCTTCTGTCTCCTCAGAGACCTGGTACTCAGTGCCAGGCCAATTCCTGTGGTGCCCTGCACATGGAGGCCAGGGACTGGCTCAGGAGAGAGAAGGCTCTCTGGACTCCTTTTCTGCCAGGTGGGGTGCAGTTGAGGTGATGCTTGGTGATGAGTCTCACCATCATACCCTGGACCTCAGCCAAGTGGGAAAAGGAGCCCAGAAGCAGAAGCTGCTCAGGCTGAGGGCCCCCTCCAAGGGAGTCAGTGAGGTCTACTCCCCGGGGGCTGTCTCTCCAGGCCCTTTGCTGGCTCCCCCCCCTTATAGAAGTAAGTTATCTCCCCCAGTCTGGACCCCTCAAGCCCTGACACTCCTCATCGTCTATGGGGGTGGGAGATTGGGGGATGTAAGCAGCTTAATCCACATGAAAAGAACATTGCTAAAGAACATTAAATGAAAAGGTGAAGTGTGCTCATTATTTTTTAAAAATCCGACATAAAAAGAAAAGTATAAAGAAAGAAGAAATTAAGAAATTACCTGTGATCTCTCTCCTTTCACAACTTTCTAGAGAAAATAGATGTATTTTTCTACACAAATATGCACACTTAGTTGAATATAGTTTCCTTTTATACGAATGGGATTAAGTCAACCTTTTCCAGCCAATTTTCTTACTTAGTAATACATCATGACAACTTTCTACAGCTACAATTCTAGATTTGCATAATAATTTTAATAGCTGCATAGAGAGGGATCATCCTTTAACCTAGGGGTCGGCTGACTTTCTGTCAAGGACTAGATGATAAATATTTTCAGTTTTGTGGGCCAGATGTCTCTTTTGTAACTACTCAACTCTCAAGGGATACTTCCAAAACGGTCAAAGAGAATATGTAAACTATGGAATGAACAGGTGTGGCTATGTTCCAATAAAACTTTATTTACAAAGATAGGTCCTCAACTGGTTTTGGCATTATATGCGCTTACGTGTGTGTTAAAATCCTGCATGCGTATGTATGTAACTGTGTGTGTATATTCACACACATATATGGTCACATAAATACATGCACACACAGGATTCTCAACACACAGCCCCACACGGGATCTAGACACACACACACAAACACACACGTCCTTGTCTGATGGCATCCGTAGGATAAATTATAGGATGTATTTTTCTGCGATGTCAGAGGGAGGCTTGCAAACCAACTGTGGATCCTCTTGGCTCTCATGAGCCTCCATCTCTTACTTCTCTAAGAGATGCGTTTTGACCGTGCCTCGACTGAAAAAGTGTGCATTGAAAAAGAGTCTGTTTCAGGTCTCCTGGGCAGGTACTACGTTACCATTAGAGGACTCCCCTCCAAGAAGGGCCTCCCTGGGAACTCTGTTTCGGATCGCTGTCAGGTGTCTAGGTGGCTTCCCCAGGAGAGAAGTTGACTCCCTCCAGGACAGCACTGTCATGGGGATTTGGGCACATGCTGGAGCCTGTCCAGGTGCCCTGGGAGCCCTGCAACCCACCTGTTCTCCGAGAGACATGTGTGGGCACAGGATTTTTATAGACTGCCCCTTAGAAGCAGGGGACCAGATTGAAAAGACTGAGGACAGTCTCTGCTTTCCAAGGGTTTTTTCTTCGGTAGGAGAAGCAGCATTCCAGGAGACCCTATGCGAAGGGGTCCGAGGTGGTGTCCTGCCTGCAGGGTATGCTGCTCCCTTCACTGACTTCTGTGAGGTCGGGGTCCTCGGGAGCAGCATGACGGGAGCTCGGAGCAGCTGATCACAAAGGGGTCCTGCTGGCGGAGGAAAGCTCAGAGTTCTTCAGGGAGGGAAGGGCGTGTGTTGGCACAAAAGGAGAAGGAGCAGTTCTGAAGGCGCAGTGAGCGGCGACAGAGGGAGAGGGCTCCAGGGCCGGGTGGGCTCGCTCGCACTGCTGCGGACTATGGACCAGCCCCTGAGTTTCTCCGGGCCTCGGACTCCTCATTTGTATTGAGAGGGCTCACCTTCTATCTGATTCTGTGAGGAGCATGAGTACAACGTGCAGGTGGAAAGGGGTGCACGCGCTTGTGCAAATGTGCACATGCGTACCCGTGCGTGTTTATGGGTGCACACACGTGTGTGTGCCTGTGTTCAGCAAAAACGCAGTCCTTTCCACGTCCTTATGATTGACTAGCATGAGGCAGGCTTGCCGGTCCTGGGGCATCTTCTGTGCCCGACCCAGCTGTGATGACCTGTGGCATGGGGACACGTGCTTGGTGGCCTGGAGCCGAGGCCAGAGAAGGGGGGTGTGGGGCTGATGGGGTCTTTGCACACAGTTCAGTTCTTCCTGGGAGCCACCCGGCCCAGCGCTGAAGGGCTCCAGGGACCATTCCAAATGGAACTCGTGGATTGTTTGGTTTGAAAGTCTGAGAAGCTGCCCTTGAAGGTTTAGATCAGCTTGTGTGATATTTGCCCTTGAGAAGTGGGAAAACAGTGTCTGCGGATCCGGTGATTTACAGTAAATCCTTCACGGAATGAAGGGGGGGCCCAGACCCCGACGGGATGCGAGGTTCTGCGCTCCCAGCAATCTCTGCAGGCTTCCTCCCACACCTGTGTGCTCCTTGTCTCCGTGTTTTGCTGGAAGTGAATGAATTATGTTCCCCCTTACCGGGGCCTGTCGATTGTTTCGGCTTTCAGCTCTGAAAAGGAAAGGTGCCTCCCTGAGCCTGCACTGTTGTCCTTGTGATGTGGGGACCAACATCTGTATTGCTGCTGGACTAGGTAGCAGGAAGCTTTTTGGCAAAGGATATTAGTTCTTAAATGTCACCGAGGATGATTTATTAATATTGTCCTTGTTGTCTCATATTGTAGGATTTCCATCTTTTATTAAGGCTGAATGGCATTGCACTGTATTGTATATACCACACTCTCTTTATCCATTCATCTGTTGAACATTTTGCTTGTTTGCATATCTTGGCTATTGTGAATAATGCTGCAATGAACATAGGTGTGTTGATATCGCTTCAAGATTTTGATTTTGGGGCGCCTTGGGTGGCTTAGTCGGTCCAGCGTCTGGCTCTTGGTTCTGGCTCAGGTCATGATCTCAGGGTTGTGAGATTGAGCCCTGTGTTGGGCTCCATGCTCTGTAGGGAGTCTGCTCGAGATTCTCTCCCTCTGCCCCTCTCCCCACTCTCTCTCCCCACCACCTCTCAAATAAATAAACAAATCTTAAAAAAAAAAAAAAGATCTTGATTTCAATTCTTGTATGTATACCCAGAAGTGAAATTGCTGGATCAAAGTAGTTCTATTTTTAATTTTCCGAGGACCCTCCATACTGTCTTCCATAATGGCTATTCCATGCAACATTTCTACCAACAGTGCGGAAGGATTCCTTTTTTTCTACATCCTCGCTCAAACTTGTCTTTTTTTAATTGTAATTTTTTTTATAGTAGTCATCCTGACATGTGTGAAGAAATATCTCATCGTGGTTTTGATTTGCATTTCCCTGATGATGAGTGATATTGAGCATTTTTTTCCTTTTTTTTTTAAAGATTTTATTTATTTATTTGTCAGAGAGAAAGAGAGAGAGAGAGAGCACAAGCAGGGGGAGCGACAGGCAGAGGGAGAGGGAGAAGCAAGCTTCCTGCTGAGCAAGGAGTCCCACGCAGGACTCGATCCCAGGACCCTGAGATCATGACCTGAGCCGAAGGCAGACGCTAAACTGACTGAGCCACCCAGGTGTCCCGATGTTGAGCATTTTCTTATGTACCTATGATTAGCTCCATTTTAGGTAGGGGGAAACTGAAGCCCAGATTGGTTAAGAGGGACCCTTCCCAGGATCCCACTGTCAATAAATGATAGAGCTGAAATTCGAATGTGACCGGAGAGCCTGACAACATCACCATTACACTATACTGTGTGCCCCATCCCAGCGCCCCCTGCTATGGGCTGATGGTGTCTCCCCAAATTTGTACTTTGAAATCCTAACGCCCAATGTGATGTCATTGGGTGGTGGGGCCTTTGGGGGATGCTTAGGTCATGAGTGTGGAGCCCTCATGAGTGGGATTTGTTTTCTTGTAAAAGACACCCCACAGAGCTCCTGAGCCCTTCCAACACGTGAGTACATAGTGAGCAGTTGACGGTCTGCAACCCGGAAGAAGGTTCTCACCAGAACCCGACCATGCTGGCACCTTGATCTTGGACTTCCAGCCTCCAGAACTGTGAGCAATAAATGTCTGTTGTTTGTAAGCCACCCAGCCCGTGTTAGCCCTCATGGATTAAGACGCCCCCCTGAGTAATGAGGCCAGTCAACAGGCCAGTCAGCTGGCCCAGGCGTCTGGGGGAGCAAACACTTAAATTCAGGCTGAGTCCTGAAGAGGGGGCCGGAGCAGATGGGGGTGACAAGAGGGAAGGTGGAGGGAGAGGGGCCGGTCGGGACGGCGAGTGGAGTGGGAGGTGCCGGTGGGGGTGGGGGTGAGGCTGGAGAAGAGCAGGGCCAACATTTGGGAGAACGACACGGTGGGCCCGTGTCCTGGAAAGGCGTCAAGCTTGACCGAGGGCACACCTGAGGCCTGGGCTTATGCAGGGGCCGCAGTGTTGCTGAGACAGGCTGGTGGCATAGCTCTAAAGGAGGCTTCAGTGAGGCGGTAGGACTGGATCTGTGCCAAATCAGAGCCTCCACCGGGCTGCTTGGAGGATCCAGAGGAAGCTGACACAGGGCCACATTCTGAAGGGAGGCGGCCCGTTGGAGAGCTGGATGCGGTGGGCACCCTCTGGCTCATGTCACGGAAGCCACTCACGTGACCCCAGGCTGCCGTGTGGGGAATGCGTACATGAATGTAGTAGAGCCATTAGGGGGTTCCTTCACTGCTCCAGGGGTGAGGTGATGGTGAGGAGGTGGCCACAATGTTTGTAGCAGGTGCTGACGATAAAGCCATCCCTGCTGATGTCAGGAATGAGGGGGCAAGAAGATAGTCAAGGGTGACTGGGGTGCTTCGCTCAGAATAGGAGTGCCATTCACTGAAGTAAGGAATTGGGGGCACATGGGAGTCTGAGGCTCTGGAGTGACGTCTAGGCCACAGATACGAATCTGAGGATCATCAGGAAGAAATGACATTTCAGGCGACAGAGTGAGCGCACTTGGCCCCAGGGTTGGTCCCCTGGCTCTAGATGACTTTCTGAGGATTTTTTGCTGCAAAGGAAAGCAGAGAAATGGGGAGTGTGGTGGGTTGAATTGTGTCCCCTCCAAAGATGTTGCAGTCTTAAGTCCCAATACCCATGGATGTGACCTTATTTGGAAATAAGGTCTTTGGAGATGAGGTCATTAGGATGGGCACTAATCCAGTATGACTGGTGTTCTTATAAAAAGAGGGTTTGGACACAGAGACAGACAGAGAGAAGAGACACAGGGGGGTGACGGCCATTGACAATCCAAGGAGGGAGACCTGGAGCCGCTTCTCCCTCCCAGTCCTTAGAAGGAACCTGCCCTGCTGACACCTTGATCTTGGACTTCTGGCCTCCAGAACTGTGAGACAATAAATTTCTCTGGTTCAAGTGGTCCAGTCTGTGGTACTTTGTTACAGCAACCCTAGCAACTACTCCTGGGACGTAGCTGAGACAGACGTGGGGTTTACTGCAGGTCTTTTAAGAGAGGGGGTAGAACAGTATGCTTATAGGACAATGGGAGTGATCTGGGGTTGAGGGAAAATGGGGGATGTGGGCGAGCAAGGAGATGAGTCTCTGAAAAGACCAGGTTCTGTGTATCTCGGCCCTTTGCACACATGGCCCCCAGACTCTGCCACCTGCCCAGGCCTCACTGGATGGGCCACCTCTCTAAGGGGCCTGGAACTGCCCCCTGTGCTCCAGGCGCACTCACCATTTCCCCATTCATGCACTTCCCACCCACTGCCCAGTGTGCTCTGGGAGGGACCAGGACTCGGGATGCTGAGCCTAACAGAGTCCAGCCACGGGAGGGGCTCTGTGAATACACTTTCCACAGATGGATGTGAGGTCCTTCTGGAATGTTTTTGTCCCCATGGCACTGGTTTTAGAACTCATTTTGGAAATTGGTCCTGGCACGCTCCTGTCTCTCCGGACCAACGTTGGTTTTGTCCTGTGTTTATTCAATACTTTGGGGGTTATAAATCTGGAGAGAGCTCCACCAGGAACTTTTAACTGGGGCTGACCCTGTGAACTGTGTAACCTTGAGCAAGCTACTTGACCTCCATGACCCTTGGTTTTTCCATTAGTCAAATGGGGCAAAGAACTACCCTTTCTCTGCCTCACGGATGTGGATGTGGTAGCTCCAGCTAAGTTCTGAAGCAGAAACTTGGGTGTGTGGATTCATGAGTCTGTGTGGGCTTTAAATTAAAGGCACAAGCAGTGGGTTTCTCAGAGAAGAGCTGGTGTGTATACTTGTAAAGAGGGGGCAGGTTTAGTCACTCAATACTCTTTATTTAGAACTCAGAATTTTTAAAATTTTTAATTAAAGAAAAGTGAATTGTGGCAAAATACCCATGACATTGACCATCGTAGCCATTTCTTTTTTTTTTTTTTTTAAGATTTTTAAAATTATTTGAGAGAGAGCACAAGTGGGTAAGGAGCAGAGGGAGAAGCAGACTCGAGCTGGGTGAGGGGCAGAGAGAGAAGGAGAAGCAGACTTTCCACTGAGCAGGGAGACTGACTTGGGGCTTAAGCCCGGGACTCTGGGGTCGTATGACCTGAGCTAAAGGCAGACACCTAACTGACTGAGCCACCCAGGTGCCCCCGTCTTAACCATTTCTAAGCGTACCATTCAGTGGCTTTAAGTAACTCACATTGTGGTGCCACCATCCTCCCCATCCAGGACTTTTTCATCATCCCCAACTGAAACTCTGTCCCCATGAAATAGTAAGTCGCCATCCCTCCACTTCCCCCTCAGCCCCTGGCAAACACCATCTCTCATCTCTCCCTTCCTTCCTTCCTTCCTCTCTCTCTCTCTTTCTTTCTTTCTTTTTCTTTCTTTCAAGATTTTATTTATTTGTTGGGGAGAGAGAGAGAGAACATGCAAGCAGGAAAGGGGAAGAGGGAGAAAGAGAGGAAAGCGAGAGAATCTGAAGCAGATCCCCCCCTGAGTGCGGAGCCAGATGCGGGCCTGCATCTCACAACCCTGAGATCATGACCTGAGCCAAAATCAAGAGTTGGATGCTTAACTGACTAAGCCACCCAGGCACCCCTCCAGCATCCTACTTTCTGTCTCTATGAATTTGGTTACTCTAAGGACCTTGTATGAGTGGACTCATTCAGCACTTATCCTTCTGAGACTGGCTTATTTCATGTAGTGTAACGTCCTCAAGGTTCCTCCATGTTGTAGGCTGGGTCAGAATTTCCCGCCTTTTTAAGGCTGAATAATATTCCATTGTATGGATATACCATCGTTAGTTTATCCGTTCATCCAATGATGGACATTTGGGTGCTTTCACCGCTTGGCTGATATGAATAATGCTGCTACGAATATGAATTAGCCATCAGAAATCTGAATTTTATATTATGGCTTGACTTACATGTATCCCTCATCGTCCATCCAAGGATTCTAGACTCTAGTAGTTTGATTCATCTTAGTGTATAGGAAACCTGGATTCATCTGGGCTGTTACTCCTGCAACTGTCTACGCTTTTAACTTTTTTTTTTTTTTTTTTTTTACATTTCTACAAGGTCTTTGTTTGAGAGAGCTAAACATTAGGTAATTTAAGGTATTGTGGTTTTGGAGTTAAGGCCACTTTTGTGTTTTTTTCCTGGAGGATCATCTGTTTTATCTCTACTTGACTTCTTTGAAATGCTGGAACTTTTCTTTGATTGAACTTGAAGATTTTTTTTTTCTTTGACATTTATACAACTGAAGGTGGAAAAATAAGACCTTTGCTTATTAACAAAATGAATCAATCTCTTTCCCCCCATGGAAATTGAAAACAATTTAGAGAATAGAGTAAACTTCAGATTTTCCTGTGATATGAATTTGGTTGACCTTTCCTCGAGGTAAGATTTAAAGGAGAGCTAGCTGGGCTTGACAGATGGTGATGGAGCCAGGTGCCATCGGATTTCACCCTTGGTTGCCATGCTCTTTCCAACTGGAAGCGCCTTGCTCCCACCCCACTTGTCGGCAGAGAGAGCAAAGCTGAGGCCCAGAGAGGTTCTGTGTATTAGCAAGGGTCACCCGGGGAGTTAGTGACCGAGGGAAAGTAGAGCTGAACCCAGATGCCTTCATTAAGTGGCAGGGGACACCTGTTCCAAATAGTAAATTCTCAGAGGCAGTGGTGGCTTATTGTTTGGTATCTTTCTTCCTTTTTACTTGTATGTGCCAGATGTGTTTGGGGAAATTCCCCATTAGACGAGCACATAGTTAACACCTCCTTTGTCTGACCGTGTCACATGTTACCCCTCTGGAGATGGTGGGGGCCTGGAGTTTCCAGCCAGCTTGATCTAGAGTCACTGCCTGTGGGCACAGTGTTGGTGGCCAGCACTGAGGAGGCCCTTCTGCCTTGCGCCTGTACTGCATCTGGTCCTTGCCCGGGAGTGAGAAGTAGAGAGTAAACAAAGCAAAGACACTGTGTCGGAAACAGGACTGCAGAGCTGAGAAGATACTTAGAAAAGTGGCCCCAGGCCAACTCCTACTCCCTCCAAATATGCCAGGAATGCTGGACCCAGAGGAAGGGGACAAAGCCCTGGAAAGAGCAGCCCATGACCAGGGCACACTCCTAGCTAGTCTAGTTAACAAAGCAAAAAGACACTCCTTAGCCCCATTTAAAAAGCGGATCAGAACTCAAAACCAATTGTTGCTAACATTTGTGATCCTATTGGATGAACATCTCTAAAAACAAATCTCTTAGTCATCTCAGCAGCTCTGTTTTGGGTGAGGAAGCAACTCAGAGGACTATTGAGAGAACAGGTTTGTTTAAGCTCATACAGGGAGTGAGCAGGGCTGAGGTAGAAATCTCCCTTTTCCCAGTTGGGTGCTGAGTGAACTGTTTGGCGCCAGGGATTAGTTTCCCAGTTTGAGCCGAAGATCAATCAGATCCTGACAGAGGACAGAAGGTCAGAGGGTACGCTAGTGAGGGAGGAAAACAAAACAAAAACAGGAAGTGGCCAGCTCAGGGATTTTCCGTGGGAAGGCTGGGAAACATGTCCAGATATAAAGAGAAAAAGGAAGAAAATGGGCACCTCTGAATCTTCTGGAAGCTGCTCGAGATGTTGTGAAACCGGGTTCTCAGGGGGAGCCAGCATGATGGAAGTGTGGTGGGGGACCAGATCACCCAGGTGGGAGCCCGAGCCCTGGATCACATCGACTCTTCCTCGGCTGATCACCAGATCTTTCACTGCCTCTGTTGTCCTTTTGGAAGGAGAGTTTCTCATCTCTTGGGTCCCTTGGAGAGGTGTGTTCACGTGTGTCCTAATGCTGATGCGTGAAAAGGGGTCTGAACCCAGAAAACTCACCTCTGAGCAGGAGTCCACAAAGGGTATTTCTGATGTCTAGGGGCATACCGTATTTATAACTAGTGTCATGCAAATGGAAAAACACTTGCCTCTCACTTTTAGAACTAACTGACTCAGTCCTTTTGCTACCAGAATTTGGAAAGGGCAAGGCCAGAGAGGGGGCTGGGCAAAGCTGAGGGAGACTGTTCTGCCATATTTTCTCAGCTTCAATTCTGTCCCTCCCTCCCTGTCCTAATTAGGACAGGGGCAGCCTCCCCCTTACAGCACCTCTCAGTCATCTCTCTGCTTCTCTCTGCCTTCTCCGAATGGGTGAGGGTCTGTTGGAGACAGGGGAGTGACGATGGGTCCTGGGCAGAGGGCCAGCAGAGGAAAGATTCCATGTTGTTGTGTGTAAATCTCACCTTTGTACAAGAGCAGAGGACAAATGACCTGGGTGGGGGTCCCATGCTCTGTACAGTGGCCACCCCTTCCCTTGCAGGGCCTGACTCAGTATCTTCCTCAACCATGCTTCTTGATTTGAACTGAAGAGGTTCTTTGCCAACAACGGAAGGGGGAAAAAAAATCTCCAGTCCTTCCTGGCCACGTTCTGTCTTGAGATCTTGTTTTAGTCCTTAGTTAATCAAGAGAAGAATGTGCCAGCGTGTTTTCTAACACCCTATATGCAAATGAGCCAGGAAAGTATATCGCAGGCAGCCACCAGAGGTCAAAGGTCACCCTCCACATTAGACAATTATTTTGCTCAAAATAAACGGTGAGCAGGACTGCAGGAAATGAGATGCAGCAGCCTCAATTCATGTGTGAAAGTTTCCAATTAAGAATTCAAAGAACTTGTTGTTTAATGAAAAAGTGAAACAAATTCCCTTTATGTGTTTGCCCACTTGCTTGGTGGTCCCTGGCTAAGAGCTGGTTCCACAGGAATATGGCTGTCTCTCAGCTCGCCTGATAAAAGGGGGAGCGTGGCAAGGGGTTATATGACCAGAAGCAAAACCTGAAATGAGGGGAAGGTAGTTGATCAGATCCTCTAATTTTGGGTTAGCAAACTACTGCCTGGGCCAAATATGGCCCACAGCCTATTTTTGTAAATAAAGCTTTATTGAAACACAGCCGTGCCCATTTGTTCCTGTACCATCTGTGATTGCTTTCATGGTACAGGAGACAAGGGAGTTGTATCATGGAGTTGAATAGTTGGGACAGAGACCGTATGGCCTGCAAAGCCAAAATACTTGCTTTCTGTAAAATTTCCTTACAGAGAGTTTGACAGCCCATACTCTAGTTCATTGGTTCTCATTTTTGTTGTGCAATGGGATCCCTTTGAAAATGTGAGGAAAGCTTTACATACAACCCCTAATAGAAAAATATATGACCTCCTGGTTAAGAATGTCTACATGTAACTCTAACTAGACCCTTCTACAGAGCCTGGGATCACAGTAGTACATTCTGGACCCCTCACAGGAAGAGTTTCTGTTGGCATGAAGGACACCTTCTGCACCAGTACCCACCTCCACCTGCTGTGCTGGTCCCAGCTGTGATCAAGCAAAAAGGACCCCGGATTGGAGGACAGGGGACACAAGTCCTCTTCTGGGCTCCGTCACCCTTAAGCTATGGGACCTTGGGCAAGTCACTTCCCTTTCTCTGTGCCTGGGTTCCGTCATGTGTCAAATGATACTGAAAAAAAGATACTGAAAAAAATTTTTTTATTGTGGTATAATTCACATATACCACAATAAAAAATTTCAGGCACACAACATAATGATTTGATATCTGTATATATTGTAAAATGATCACCACAGTAATTCTAGTTAACATCTGTCACCACCCGAAGTTAATTTTTAGGACTTACTCGCTTGGCAACATGCTAATGTGCTCTACAATATTATTGACTAGAGTCACCATGCTGTGCCTTGCACCCCCATGACTCACCTATTTTATAACTGGAAGTTTGTACCTCTTGACTCCCTTCCTCTATTCCACCCACTCCTCCGGCAATCACAGCTCTGTGGTCTATATTTATGATTTTGTTTTGTTTTGTTTGTTGCCTTGTTTTCTTTTTAGATTTTACATCCAAGTGAT